>NC_138120.1:955000-1440000 GCF_964146895.1 Miniopterus schreibersii | reverse complement strand
CCCGGTTGAGACCCGTGCGGGAGGCAACCAGTCGATGTGTTTCTCTCCCATCGATGTTTTCCTCTCTCTCTGTCTCCCTTTCACTATCTGTGAAAATCAATAAAAATAAAAAAATATCCTCAGGTGAGCATGGACAAATATATACATATATAAGAGTACAGCATTTCTATCACAACAGTCAACACGGACCTTTCCTCACGGTCTCTTCTGACTACTAGGCAAAAATGGACAGCGGGAGAGAGAGACAAATAAATAACAAATGTACTCGCGTCTGGTTTACATGGGCCATTCCAGGTCCGTCCGATTCTACGTGATTTGTGGTTTTTATAACATCCTGGGTTGCTCTTTCAACTCTTTCCTCCTGAAGTTTATTTCTTTTGAACTACGCAAGGTTACTTATAGAAAAATTGACAAAGACATAAATATCTTAGCCGGGGAAAAGACGAAGTCGGCACGCTTAAATAAATCTTCGTCTTGCCCTCGTTGGGTACCCAAGAGTTCGGGTCGATGAATGAGCGTGGGCTCCCTTTCCTTCCCACGGAGGAGGGGAGAGGGGAAATTATTTCTTCTAAAAGCCAGCGGGACGAAATAAACAAGCTGAAATGATATATTTGCCTTCACAGCGTTCTCAGCGGCCAACGCCGGCCCGAACAGAGGCTCTTTGCCAGTTGGAGGCTCGCAGAATACAAGCTGAGAACCTTTATAAGTCAACACAGCCCGGCTGGTGTTGCTCAGCGGTTGAGCGTCAACCCAGGAACCAGGAGGTCACGGGTTCGATTCCCGGGCAGGGCACATGCCCGGGTTGCAGGCTCGATTCCCCAGCCTGGGGCCTTGCAGGAGGCGGCCGATCCATGACTCTCTCACCACCGATGTTTCTCTCTCCTTCTCCCTCTCCCTTCCTCTCTCTGAAATCAATAATAGCGTATTTTTAAAAACACAAATAAAAGCATATTTTCAAAAGGAGGTAACGCTGAGCCCAAGCTGCTTCTCGTTAGGGGGGCTCGCTCGGGTTTGCAATTGTTGAAGGCAACGGAGTCGGCGTTTCTGAACGTTGCAGCTGAAAGGGACCCTGGTTTCTCTCGGGACCGTTGGTATTTCAACAATGTGTGATTGTATTTGCTGTTCAAGAAAAGGGGTGAAAGATGTGTGTATGTTTTATAGACATATATTTATACAAATATGTATGTGGTGTGATATATATCTATAAATATATATATATAATTGTCTCCTAATCATTCATATATATATGTATATATATATACACACACACACACACACACATATATATATATATACACATATATATATAACTACAACCTTTTTTTATTGACATACAATCTATCCATATAGCCCTGGACTGTTTTGTTCAGTGGTTAGAGCATCAGCCTGCAGGCTGAAGGGTCCAGGGTTTGATTCTGGCCAAGGGCATGTGCCTCAGTTGCAGGTTTGATCCCGGGCCCGGGTCGGGGTGAGTGTGGGAGGC
Source organism: Miniopterus schreibersii (assembly GCF_964146895.1). Taxonomy (NCBI): domain Eukaryota; kingdom Metazoa; phylum Chordata; class Mammalia; order Chiroptera; family Miniopteridae; genus Miniopterus; species Miniopterus schreibersii. Next base: position 1,438,517 of record NC_138120.1, on the reverse strand, counting down.
AACCAATCAATAGGCATCTCTCACATTGATGTTTCTCTCTCTCTCTCTCTTAAGCAATAGAAAAAATAATCTTGCGTGAAGATTAAAAAAAAAAATCTATCCATATAACGTGTAGGTCCGTTGATGTGACAAAGAATTAACGATATTATCATTATAAACACGTAAAATTGTAATAACAGCGTATAAGAGGAACCCTGTATATATTTTTTAAAGTTTTGAAATGAAAACCACAGAACCAACTCTTACTGTCTCCTAAGCTCCAATTACTAATAGAGTATTAGACATAAAAAAAAAAAAAAACACACACACACACAAACTAACGCTCTTAGTTCCATATGCTATGTTTTAGATCTGACACAAAAATTCAAAATTTAATGTCCGGGAATGTCAAATGAATTTGACTAATTATCTTATAGTCGCAGACTTCCTTTGAATAGGAAACCTCTGTTTTTTGGTTTCTTTCCTATTTTCCATTTGAGTTAATTACACGCATAGGAATATAGACTTTTATCATTAAGAGCTATTAACCAAAGTAGTACAAAAGCCGGGAGAAAAAAAAATACATCTTTCATACGCATTGCCTGATTTCCAAATACTCAAAAGCCCGGAAAGGTGATTAAAACACACTTTATTCCTGCTCTCCAGGTGTTTCTCAAAAACACAAATCAGACTTATACAAAATCTAATATAAATGAGGAAAATATACAGTTTTGGAGGTAGCAGTCAAGTTCTATGAGATCTCTCTCTGTCTCTCTGTCTCTGTCTCTCTGTCTCTGTCTCTCTATCTCTCTCTGTCTCTCTGTCTCTGTCTCTATCTCTCTCTGTCTCTCTGTCTCTCTGTCTCTGTCTCTCTGTCTCTGTCTCTGTCTCTCTATCTCTCTATCTCTCTCCCTGTCTCTCTGTCTCTGTCTCTCTGTCTCTCTGTCTCTCTGTCTATCTCTCTCTGTCTCTCTGTCTCTGTCTCTCTCTGTCTCTCTGTCTCTGTCTCTCTGTCTCTCTCTGTCTCTATCTCTCTGTCTCTGTCTCTCTGTCTCTCTCTGTCTCTGTCTCTTTCTCTCTCTCTGTCTCTCTCTCTGTCTCTGTCTCTCTCACACACTGGCATTTCCACACTAAGATACTAAAACCAGAGGAATTCTCCCTCCCCCCACCCCCATCCTGAAGACCAGGGGTCCATGGTCAAGGTGTTCCAGGGCCGAGCTCCCTGCAGAGGCTCTGGGTGGAGGGTCCTCCCTGCCTCTTCCAGCTCCTGGGGCTCTAGGCATCCCTGGTCTTGGCGGCCGCCTCCCTCCCGTCTCCGCCTCTGTCTTCAGACAACTGTTTGTTTAATTTTCCTGTCTACATGTGTCCAGGTTTTTTTCTTCTAAGGACACCAGTCCTGTTAGAAGCACCTCATCTTAAACTGATTACGTCTCTTAAGAGTCTGATTCAAAAAGAAAAACAAAAAAAGTGTCACTTTTCCCCAGGTACCAGGATTTAGGGCTTGAACATATCTTTTGGGAGACACAGTTTAACCCACAACACCCCCACCCCCACCCCCACCCCCACCCCCACCCCCACCCCCAGAAGTTTAAGAATGCAGGGCTCTGAAAAGGCGTGTAGGGAGATTACAGGAACGGCGGGAGTTTCGGGGAACTCAGTAGAGGCTGATCACACTTTGTGAAACAATTAGTCCTGTTGTATATTTAAATGTGGGGCATTAGCATGTGTTTGAGTTCCTATAAACAAGCACTTAACACTCCCTCATCAGCATCTCCTAGAAAAAGATTAACTTTCACGCTAAACCTGTCAAGCTCAAGGGAGGCCTGGGGGCTGCCTTGCAGACTCAGAGGCCTAAAGGAACCCCACGGGATGGTCTGAAAGGAAAACTTTCCAACTAAAAGCAGTTTATGGAGGGTCGTCAGGTCCTAGGCCGTTCTCTCCCCTGACAAAGATCAGTCTTGACCTGAACTGAGCCTGTCTCTTGTCTTTTTGCATCTATGATCACATATCGTTGGAAAGTCAGGGTAACTTCCCTTTTTACCACACCCCTCAGGGCACAGGCTACAAATTACCTCATTGTTATTGAGTTAATTGTTGACGGTTAACTATTCTACACCCACCTAAATTTAAAAAAAAAAATAGAAGCCAGCATTTATTTATTTATTAAATATGTTTTTATTGATTTCAGAGAGAGGAAGGGAGAGGGAGAGAGAGACAGAAACATCAGTGATGAGAGGGAGTCATGGATCGGCCGCCTCTTGCATGGCCCCTACTACAGATTGATCCCAAAACACAGGCATGTGCCCTGACCAGGAATCGACCTGTGACTTTCTGGTTCATAGGTTGATAGTCAACCACTGAGCCACCCCAGCTGGGCAGAAGCCAGCATTTAAAGAAATGGCTCTGGCACCAGTGAGCATTCTCTAAGGAAGTTTACATTTTGGTAAAGAATCAATCCCCTTTCCTTTTAATATTTGCTATGTCATTTAAGACAAGGGTCGCTCTTTGGGGAGCCCCTCTGTGATAGTGGAAGGCCAGCCATGTTTACCTTTGCTCACACAAAACCAATTTGAATGCAAAAGACTCACACAACGGAGCTCTCCCGGGATGAATTTGTTTTCACAGGGGATTACTTTCCTTCTTAAATGGGTGTTACCGCTATTTGTTCAGCTGGATGGCTTCTCTTCAACATACTATTAAAATGTGACAACGACCTTCCAGTTAATTATGCTACGTCTACTTCTCCATGCCTGCATTAAAACGAGCAGCTTAAAAATGCAGAAGAAAGCTGCTCAGCAGAAATTTATGAGGATGGAAAACACTTCAATTCTCTTTCTCTCCCTCAGTCTCTCAACATATATATATATATATATGTATAGATATATGTATACAGAAATGGATGGATGGTGGATGGATGGATGGATGGATGAAAGGTGGATGGATGAATAGTGGATGGATGGATGGGTGGATGGATGGATGGATGGATAGGTGGATAAGTGGATGAATGGAAGGATACATGGATGGACAACTGGATGGATGGGTGGATGGATGGATGGATGGATGGATGGATGGATGGATAAGTGGATGAATGGATGGATAGATGGATGGATGAAAGGTGGATGGATGGATGGATGGATGGATGGATGGATGGATGGATGGATGGATGGATAAGTGGATGGATGGATGGATGGATGGATGGATGGATGGATGGATGGATGGATGATGGATGGATGGATGGACAAATAAATGATGGATTAATGAATGTGAATGAATGTGTGGATGGATGGGTAGATAGATGGTTGTATAAATAGATGCATTTGTATATAATAGATATAACAATATATATTCCTCCTAATATATTGTGAGAAATACATATATGCATGTATGTATTCCTGTGTACCTATCTTTATCTCATATATGTCGTCATTATGGTCACAGTGAGCAGACTTATTAATATCTGAGTTCGAGCAAAGAGTTAGATTGGGCAGCAACAGGCAGAGCAAGAATTGCTGTGCAGTTGAGCAGGACTCACATCGGCTGTCCATGGACTTTCTGGTGTGGAGATGAGATTCCTGCCTTGTGTAAAATGGGGGTGTTGAGCAAAGACTCACAACTCCAACTGTTACCTGAGAATTGAATTTCTCCATCGCTACTGGGAATGGAATTCTTGGGTGCTGCTGGAAGAAGCATGTCCAGAGGTCCCCACAGGTGGGTGAGATGTGGTAAAAGCCTTTATGTTTGTGGAATTATATCTCTGGATTTGCAAAGTCTCATTTCTCTTCATCCCATCCTGGGAGAGGTGCAACTGGGCATTCAGCAGAGCTAGAAGCAAAGCCAGGGTCTAGAGTTTCCGTTCCATGGGGGAGCTGGATCCGATGTAGCATCAGGCTCGTTACAGCCCATCAGTCCATTGTGTGGGGTCCACATGGGCAGGGACCATGTGGGCAAATGCAGAGTGTGAAGGCTCCCAAGCCATGAGTCAGGGTTGAACAGTGAGAGAGAGAGAAAGGGCTCCTTTGTTCAGGCGTTTATATCTCTTATTTTGTGCCTTGCACTGGCCACACCTATTGTGGCCACTGACTAGCTCCCAGGTATGACTGATAGATCAGTACCTTCCCACGTCACTCAGACCTTCCTGGGCATGTGTCTCGTGTCCGGTCCCTTCCCCCCATGATCTGTGCGGAACAGACTCAGAATGTTAATTGCAGCTTCCTGGCAAAGCCGTGTCAATGGCACGCCTATGTTATCTAGTCTCCCCTTTGCTCTTTTCCTGTTAACTAATAACCAGGTCATTAACCGTATCAGATGTGTGAGCTTTGGACAGGACTCCTCAGCACCTCTAAAGAGCTTGAGAAAAAAACACAGGCTCTCCAGTCATGCCTTTGCTGAATCGGGATCTTCATCTGAACAAAATCGCCATGTGATTTCCATGCCTATCAAAGTTTAAGAGTCTCTGCCACGGATAAAGACTGATTTTCCTAAGCGGTAAACCCACGGGGTTCTCCATAAACTCTAAAAAATTAAACGGAGGCTCCCAGTTTGCAGGTGACAATGAGCCGACAACGTCGGTTGCACTTGACGCTTGGCAGTAAGTCTCAGGTGCCCCAGGGTTGGCAGCCGCCACAGCAGAGTGAGCTATCAGCCGTCCTCAGCATTGGCTCTGCTAATGAAAACTATTGTATCTTGATCGCACTTGATAGGAGAAATCTCCTTCTGCGTAATTAATTTGCAATCGGTGCACAATAGGAGAAAGAAGGTCTTAGAGTCACTAAGCTCTTTTTAATTAGAGTATTACAGATCGAGGGAGGGAAACAAAGAACCAACAACTATTCCGACGAGAATCCTTGAGAATGAGAAGGGAGACTGCATAGCATCCAAAAGACAACCAAGAAAAATATAAGGAATATTTGTACTCAGACGAGTTAGTAATACTTGTGGTGTGATGAAAACAATCTGGTTATTATTGATCTCTACATTGCCACTGATTTTTTTTTTTTTTTTTTTTTTTTTTAGAAAGAGTGGAAAGGAGAGAGAGACAGAGAGACAGAGAGAAAAACATCAATTTTTTGTTCCACTTATTGATGCATTTATTGGTTGATTCTTGTATGTGCCCTGACCAAGGATCAAACCTGCAACCTTCACACATCTAGATGATGCTCTAACCAACTGAGCTACCCAGCCAGGGCCACCATTCAACATATATTTTTAAATATATGTGGGTCAAAGTGATCGAAAATGTGTTGATTTCATCTTCTAAAATTCTCACAGCTTTCCACTGCTTATCTCATGAAACTATTAACATTATAATATAACATAATATAATATAATATATAATATAATATAATATATAATATAATATAATATATATAATATATATAATATATATAATATATACTATATATAATATATATAATAAATATAATAATATAATAATATAATATAATATAATATAATATAATATAATATAATATAATATAATATAATATAATATAATATAATTAATATAATTAATATAATTAATATAATATAATATAATAATGTAATATACACAAGGATACTTGTAAAGTGCTTTTACATGTAAGTTATTATTTTTATAAATAAATGAGTTTATCAATATCTGGTTATTATGGGAAGAATTTTTCAATGTTTTTATTGATTTTTTTAGACAGAGAGGAAGTGAGAGGGAGGGGGAGAGATAGAAACCTCAATGATGAGAGAGTCATTGATCAGCTGCCTCCTACACGCCCCTGACTGGGAATCGAGCCCAAAACTTGGGCATGTGCCCCGACCAGGAGTTGAACCATGACCCCCAGGTTCATTGACCGACACTCAACCACTGAGCCATACCATCCGCTTCTATTATGTTCTTAACTCATCTATTACAAAAACAATTCTCACCTTAACTTCTAATATAATTGTCTCTCTTTGGGCAACTTCATTCAAACTCCCAACTCCTTTCTACTGGTAACATAGACTGAGGTTTACTCATACGTTCCCGGAATGCAGATGGTCATATTTCACAAACCACAGAGCCAGGATGAGTATGCAAGGGTGAGGTGAGAGCCCAGGAGAACAAGACCTGCTCAGCGGGGGCCATACTTGTTCCTTTATGTGAGCACCACTGGTGCCCACTCTCATTTAAATTCACCAGAGCTCAGGGTCTAAATGACAAACTCACATGCCAACAGCAGACTTCTAGTCACAGTCTGCAAATTTATTCAGAAACAGGCAATGAAGGAGATGCATTCACCCCTGGGGGTAGTCTTCCAATACTCACGGCCTTTTTGCAAGAAAGCCCTTATCTTGCTGACACAGGCCAGATAATATCAGAAATCAAACAGAAAGAATTGATGACAGAGCAATGAGGCGAATCCATTTTGACTGCGTCTCAGGCCCTATTAGTGGCAAAGCCCCTTTAGAAACTGGGCTGAAAACTCCAAAAACGATATACAAAACTCTGGGCAGATGACTATCAACGTCTCTAGCCAGAATTTCTCCCACCGTTCCTACGAACACATCATATCAAGGCAGGTAGTCTTTATGGAAAATGCAGGTTGGGATGCAGGCAGGACACCCTCCACAGGCAGTGGGTAGCTTTGGGCAGAAACGTGAATCACCATTGTCTCCTACAGGTGTGTACACCTGACTGATACCAGGCGAAACGGGTCCAAGGCCACCTGTCACTACTTGAGCCAGATTAAGCAGAGACAGGGTTGAATCATACATGAGCGTTTATTCCAATAATGACAGGGGAATGGGAGAGCAGTCGGTCACCCTGGAAATTCTGCTCTGACTCCCCTCGCCGGTTGGCTGATTATATATACCAGTGAGGGAGAAGATAACTACCTGCAGCTGTGAGCTACAAGTGGAACAGGGGAAGGGGAGGGGAGGGACTGCAATCCGGCCTTCAGGAGCTCAAAGTCCAATGGCAAGGTGGCCAATCTTCTATCATGTTTCAAACAGCTCAGCCCGTTCCCGGAACCAGAGAATGGTCAGTGGAGGTCAGGGTGCAGGTACGTCAACCGAATCAACGGGTGTCCTGTCCTTGGTCTGCTCTCAAAATGTATTTGCTTTCTACAGACCTGCTTTTCTTCTTGCAACACACCCTCCAGTTTCCCAGGGTCTGTAAGAAAACCGCTTATCTCTAGTTAGTAAAGTGACTCCTCAAACGTTTCGCTCTGCAGGACACTCAGAACCATGATCCGCATACAGAAATATCAACGGTCCAATGATCTGTCCGTGGTCCCTTTCTCAGCTAACACCAGCACCGGATCTGTACTCAGCCCCCTTTCTGACATCTACCATAACACAGTGTTACGCGTCCCCCCGCTGCCTTCCCTTGACACACAGATCCGAGCATATAAATGCAGATGACAGTCACCATGGGGGCCCCAGCAATAGATATCTGTCTGTAGCACAATACATACTCATCAAACTAGAAATCAGGAAAGTCGTTGATTTGGAAGCTCAGTGGACACGTGAATTATCAGCTTTCTTTCTAGACCCATTGATTGAGTTCACCATTCTCATCGTACCACCTGGCCAGTGTGGCTCAGCAGTTGAGCATCGACCTAGGATCCAGGAGATTGAGGTTCGATTCCCAAGTTTCTGGCTTGATCCCCAGTAGGGGGCGAGCAGGAGGCAGCTGATCAATGACTCTCTCGTCATTGATGTTTCTCTCTCTCTCCTGCTCCGTTCCTCTCTCTGAAATCAATAAAAACATATTTTTTTTAAAAAAAAGTATGAAAGAGCTTGCTCACACCTCTGAAATTATTTCAGAGTAGTCTTTCTAGAAATAGTTTATAAGTAGCTTTTCCAAGTCTTTACAATCTGGATGAGGGAATCCATTAAGTGACTGTTTTAGGGCATCAATAGGGGATTTCAAAAGTGCTTTCATCGTGTCTGTAATATTAAATGTTAATGTAAGAAAGACCTGTGGCTTTTGTGATATTGACCTTTGCAGTAAATGCAGAATTCACTTCAAAATGGGCCTGACAATGAGCCAGCCCAGCAGGTATCGATGCCATCAACCCTCTAATTGAAGCAAAATAAAAGGCACCGTTCTGGTAACAAAGATTTTTTTTTTTTGTACAGTTTCATTTGTTGTGATTCAGTGTCTAAACGGTTTAACTCGGAGGTAAAATAGGTCTAGTTCTCCTGGTCTAAGGACAGCCACCCCTTGGGGAAGCTATATTGGCCTCCAAGTGCCATTACTCCTTTAGCTGTTGAGTTTTCAAATGGGTAATGAAATAGTGTAAGAAATGGGGAACTGATTTTTTAAAATGGTCCAAACACAAGTCACAGGAAAGGGCTGTCTATCTATCATCTATCTATCATCTATCTATCTATCTATCTATCTATCTATCTATCTATCTATCTATCTATATCTATCTATCTATCTATCTATCTATCATCATCTATCTATCTATATCTATCATCTATCTCTATCTATCTATCTATCTATCTATCTATCTATCTATCTATCTATCTATCATCTATCATCTATCATCTATCATCTATCTCTATCATCTATCTATCATCTATCTATCATCATCATCTATCATCTACCTATCTATCATCTATCTATCATCTATCATCTATCATCTATCTATCATCTATCTATATCTATCTATCATCTATCTATCTATCTATCTATCTATCTATCTATCTATCTATCTATCTATCATCTATCTATCTATCTATCTATCTATCTATCATCTATCATCTATCTATCATCTATATCATCTATCTATCTCTCATCTATCTATCTCTCATCTATCTATCTATCTATCTATCTATCTATCTATCATCTATCATCTATCTCTATCATCTATCTATCATCTATCTATCTATCATCATCATCTATCATCTACCTATCTATCATCTATCTATCATCTATCATCTATCTATCATCTATCTATATCTATCTATCATCTATCTATCTATCTATCTATCATCTATCTATCTATCTATCATCTATCTATCATCATCTATCTATCTATCTATCTATCTATCTATCTATCTATCTATCTATCATCTATCTATCTATCATCTATCTATTATCTATCATCTATCTCTCATCTATCTATCTATCTATCTATCTATCTATCATCTATCTATCTATCATCTATCTATCTATCTATCTATCTATCTATCTATCTATCTATCTATCTATCATTTACATACCCTTCTATCAAGTGTCTGTCTTTCATCTATTTATTTATATCTATTAATCTATCTATTTATCATCTATCCATCTACTGTCTATACCCATCTATAAACTACCTATCATTTCTCGTCTATCTATATTTTATGTATATATCTCATATATATTATATAGAAGGTTATATATATGAAAAGAAGAAAAATGAAGAAATAATTAAACATCGAGTATGGGAAGGCAAATCTATGGACTTTCCACCGCACTGCACACACCATACCCGCCGTAACAGGAAAATGTACTCACTTATGGTGATAAACGGTTGGTTTCTTGCACAGAAGGAGATTTACAGTGGGTGTCTGGAGACCTGCGTTGGGCCTGGAGCTGCCGCCCAGCCTTCATGAATAATATATAGAGGGTGTGTGGGGCCCTGGTGACTCATGTCAATTATCCTAACACAATGAAAGAACCCCAAGCCCAGGAAACTCAGAACCTGTGATTCCTTAGATAACACCTGAGGCCCTTCAGCTAAGTGAACTGGGAGGATCTCTCATTTAGGTGAGGAGAGGAGGCAGCAGGTGACACTTGTAATGTTTCTACACCCCTGCAAAGAAGATTTGTATCTATTTAAGGTAGTCTGAGGGAAAAAGTAAAATTAAATTAAATTTAAAAATTGGAAAAAGAAAATATTTGTGCCTCAGGACTGGCCAGAGGCAAGATTTCGGCATGGCAAAGGTACCCTTAGGACCCTGAGCCTTTCTGTGGGATAGGACACACACACGCACACACACCTGTGCACACACAATTCGATGATCTGCACAGCGGGAAAAATCTCCCCAATTAGCAATGAAAGATTAATGGGGTCATAAGGAAATGTCACACACCTTCGAGTTGGCATTTTGGGGAAGCAAAACAACCCAGCATCTTTCAAATGTCACACAAATAGTGCCCTAGATACAAGAAGGAAAGGGAGCTGAAGGTGTCAGAACAGAGGGAGGCCACTGGGAAGAATGGCGAGTCCTGAGACAGTTGGCTTTTTTATTTGTTTGTTTAAACAAACAATATCTGTATCAAATATTTCCTTTTCTAATTCTTTGGCTGTGGCTATGCTTAAATTTCTGATAATCCTTCTAACTAGTCATTCATGAGGGAAACGATTTCTCCTTAGTCTGTCTTCAACCACCTTCAGAAGTCTGTCTACTGGTATAGTACTGTATTTTCAGGGTTCTTCAGAGAAAGAAACCTGCCAAGAAGACATATATTGATGTAGATGTAGATATAGACATAGGTATATAGAAATATAGAATCAGATGATATAATTATAGATATAGGCAATGTGATTTATTATGACAAATTGGCTGATGTGATCACTGACGCTGACAGGTGACACAATTTCTCTCCCCTCCCCCAGAGACACACAAAAATCTCCTGAAAGCAAGACTATGTCAATGAAAATAAGAATGGGGTAGAAATGATGCCCTTGACTAATGATTCCCCAGCCTCGGTAGTGTCTTTAAGATATTGCAGGATAAAATCTTACCAGCTTTACAGGAATGCTACTGAAAATGGTCAAATTTAGTAAGATTTGTGAGACTACCTCAAGTGAGGACTGATTTTTCTGCCTCCCGCATGTGCTAGTAGTACCTTCTGGAAGTTGGACTAGGCTTTTCCCCTGAACTGAAGCTATGGGTAGTTCTTTGACAAGCCCTCATCATCTCTCTCTGAACTCTTGCTACTGGTGTGGGAGTGGCATCTGTAAGGGTTTGGCCAGTGACAAGGTCTTTGAAAGAATTCACAATGAAAAGAAGAGATGCAGAGAGGAAGTTTATCTTACTTTCCAACGGGAAAGGATCAGTGTGTTTGTAGTCAATACAGGGAATAAAGAGCAGCCTGCTCTTTTAAGCAGAGGCTGTTGCTAGGCAACAAGGAAGGGAGAGAGACTGTGTTGACGTTGAGCAGATACCAGGGGCTGCCTTGAAAAGTTACAGTTTGTTTCCTTTCCAGGAGACAGTCCGGCAGATGTCCTAGGGAGGTGGCTTATCAGCATTTTTTCCAAGCCTGTAGAACAAGCTTAGAGCCAAAGTTATGAGGAATGTAAAAGAGGCTTGTTTTCAGGGGAGGGGGGAAGGGAACTTTCTACTAACTAGAGACTCCTTGGTGTGAATTGTCCCTGAGTTGTGAAAACAGCAGGAAAGAGGGAGATGCAACAATGTAGCCTTGAGAGTTGTGAAAACAGCAGGAAGGAGGGGATGCAACAATGTAGCCTTGAGAGTTGTGAAAACAGCAGGAAGGAGGGAGATGCAACAATGTAACCTTGAGAGTAGCCACTCTCCTCTGCAGTTTGAACAGAGAGGCTGTTTGAATCAGAAGAGCCTACGACCTTGACGTTCAATTACCAGGTGCTTCTCATAAATTGTGGACGGCCATAGCAAAGAAAAACCGGGGCCTTAAAACTTTCACTCAAATATTTGTTTCTCAGAACTTGGTGTGGATCTAGCCCCCCAAAGTAGTCACTGATGTCCGACCCTTGACATTCTTGCTTTTGTTTTGCACTCTGGTACTAAAAAAGTTCAAGAAATCACAACCCTTGATCTAGATACACACAGAATCGTTTGATATCTATCAAATATAATTATATCAGAGATCTTGGTCTTTGAAAGAGATTTTTGTATGTTTTTATTGATTTCAGAGAGAGGAAAGGTGAGGGAGCAAGAGAGATAGAAACATCAATGATCAGAGAGCCATCGATTGGCTGCCTCCTGCACGCCCCCTACTGGGGATGGAGCCCACAACCCCGGGCTTGTGCCCTGACTGGGAATCAAACCATGATTTTCTGGTTCATAGGTCAATGCTCAACCACTGAGCCACGCTGGCCGGACTGAAAAGCATTTTAAGCACGATCATTTTCCAACTCCATTGGCCTTAGGATGTGAACATGTGATTCAAATTCTCTTTATCATCTTATTTTCTGCATTTCCTTAAGGTGAAGGGGAAAACGGTTCGTAATATGCTATAAGCATCTAAAGTAATGCTCATATATTTCCCAGCTTTCATCTAGACACTCGTTAATTCAAATTTTATGGTTGATGTTTAGGTGGATTTTGAATTAGCAATGATCTCCGTAGAGCACTTTTATCACAGGGCTCATTATGACCCACTCAGGAAACTCTTGGCATTCCCGCCGGCTGTTAGGTATAAATGGGCAGGAAAACATTGGCAGGGGCGCAGGAACTCTCCGTCTTGGAAAACAAGCTAACGTGGCAAGTTCTGCTTGTCTCAGACTGTTTGGCACGCCTCGGAAAGCAAATTGGTTTTGCAGTAAAGGCGGAAACGGACACGTTTTGCTCTTGAAATAATGGAGAATCTGTTATCCAAAGGAAGGAAGGAGGCAGTCGTTTGTATTAGAGATGGTGCCGGGCATGGTCAGCTCATTCCAGGGTGTATGTCAACAGGAATTTATTATTATTATTATTATTATTATTATTATTATTATTATTAAGATAATACTAGTGATACCGTGAATGATATGATCAGTGTCATTCATGAAGGAAACTGACACTGAGATAAAATTAAAAGCATGAATCTAAGCTTGGCTGGTGTGGCTCAGTGGTTGAGCATCAACCTATGAACCAGGAGGTTACGGTTTGATTCCAGGTCAGGGCACAGGCCCAGATTTCGGGCTTGATCCCCAGCAAGGGGCTTGCAGGAGGCAGCTGATCATTGATGTTTCTACCTCTTTCCCTTCCTCTCTCTGAAATCAACAAATACATGTTTTTAAAACACACACACACACATATTTTAAAATATTAGTATATTCATGACTAGCTCTGGTTTATGGCTAGCACCGTATTTTTAACTTTATTTTTAAATTTAATTTATTTTTATTGAATTTATTTATTTATTTTTATTTATTTATTTATTTATTTTTCTTTCTTTCTTTTTTTTTTTTCTTAACAATAACCCACAACCTTCAGACCAACTTATTTTTATTGAATTTATTGAGGTGACATTGGTTAATAGAATTATATAGGTTTCTACCGCCCCCACTCCTTTCCTTCTGGCCATCACCATGCTGTTGTTTTTGTCCAATCACTTAGCATTGTTTCTTGAAATTTAGAATATTAGAAACTCAGGCTCTATTCGGGGTGCCTACCTACCCCGGACCACAGCTTTAAAGGTCTAAATTTGCATTTGCAAATAATTTCCTGGGGTAAGGCTTCGAGGAGAAAATTTAATCCACAGTTAGTGATCTATTTAATGCAGCCGACGATGCCTTCTCGAACTGAAATTGATTTTTGGAGCACCTCTCTCTCCAATGCAATGGTAGATGAATTTTATTATCGCCCGGCTTTGTTTGCGGCTGCTTAATGCTAAATACAATTAAAACCGAAATGCATCAAGAACTGGAAGCTAAATCCACACAGAGCAAGTCCCAGCATTAAGTAGACGCTCCCTGGCACCCTCTCGGCTCCTCAAATGAAGGAGATTATCAGAATAAAACACCCCTAATCCCCAAACATTATTATTATTATTATTATTATTGGAGAGGGTAATATCAGTTTACTAACACCAAGAGATCAAGCAACAAGAATGCTGGCCATTTAAATAAAAAATATCTCCACGGATTTATTCAAGCCTTGGGTACCAGGGCCGGGCTAATATTTTTTAGGCTTAAGTTCTTAAGAAACAAAATAAGTCATCATTTTTATTGCTGTTTTTTTTTTTTTTTTTCCCCAGCTGGTTGGCAAGAGACTCAACAAAATTAATTGTAGAGGCCTTTTGTTTTAAAGCTCAGCTATTGATCTGACGTTCCTCCAAAACGGACAGGCGCTGGGTCATGACGTCTGGTGTGGCACCCTGCCCTGGAACGGAGCATTTCTCTATTATGGGCACAGAACTCATGCTGAGAGGTGGGGGAAACATATTTTCATATATGATCATTCTCAGCGTTGGTGAGTTTTCAGCCAATTGCATAACTGCCCTGCTCTCCAATTCCTGGTCCATCAGATGGGCTCAATGACCTGGGGTCAAACTTACTAATCATCACCAATAATCGATTCTCAAGCCACTTACACACCTGGAGACTGGGGGCCTCAGGCCCCCCCGGGTGGCGGGGGCACGGGGCCAGGTAACTGTCTCTCACCAGGGAGATGTGCGTGACCTCGCGTGTGTGGAATCACTCGGCGTCTTTCCCTTTCTGTGTACAGGAAGGAGGCCAGCTGTTCCAGGTTGTTGAGCCACAAAATAGAGACGCTCCCGGCTGCAAGGGAAATGGTTGTTCTGAGGAGCTGTCAAGACCTCGGCAGCGTTAGAAAGAAACCTTTGCTAGCTTGAGGCGCCAAGAGTGAAGATATGGTTTTATTACGGCCGTGTAACCTGATCAACCTGAATATCAAAATGCCAGACTCTTAGCGGGGTGCTGATTTTTTTTGTGATTTTTTTTTGGTGTATTTTATTTTTTTTTTTAAGTGAAGGATCTTTCCAGAATACATAGAGATGGGGGAGGGAGTTACAGGTGAAATTAAATGGGGAGCCTGGCTGGCGTGGCTCAGTGGTTGAGCATGGGCCTCAGAACCGGGAGGTCAGGGTTCGATTCCTGGTCAGGGCACATGCCCAGGTTGTGGGTTCGAGCCCCAGTAGGGGGTGTGCAGGAGGCAGCCGGCCCATGACTGTCTCTCATCATTGATGTTTCTGTCTCTCTCTCTGCCTCTCCTTTCCTCTCTCTGAAATCAATAAAAACATGTTTTATAAAAAGACAAGAATATGGTGATCGCCAGGGGGGAAGGGGGTGGGTTGAGGGTAAAGGGGTGACTTGGGGTGGCTTGACTTGGGGTGGTGAACACAAAATACAATATGCAGATGATAGATTATAGAATTGAATTGTATATAATTTTATTCACCAATGTCACCTCAGTGAATTCAATGTAAAAAAAAAAAGAAGAAAAGAAAAGAAAAGAAAAAGAAAAGAAAAGAAAAGAAAAGAAAAGAAAAGAAAAGAAAAGAAAAGAGAAAAGAAAAGAAAAGAAAAAAGAAATGGTGACCAGGGGGAAAAAAGTGCACATTTTATGGTATCTGAATTACTCCACAATTAAGTGGTTATGAAAATAAATTACGAGTCAGGGCATTCTTGGGGGGGGGGGAAAATAAAAATTAAGCGTGCTCAAAATTGATGAAAACGTGGTAACTGAAATAGATGACCGAAGCCATCAATTTCCTAATAAAATCATGTGAAAATACACACTCCCCCCCCCCCCCCGCTCAAATCTGAAACATCATCTCTAACTTTGCAATTCTGTTTTTTCTCACGGTCCTGGCATGCACGGCCCCCCGTGCAAGATAAAACCGAGCTGAAGGGTCCATGAACCAAACTGGCTTTTTTGTCGCGAAGAAAACTTGCTATTTGTGTTTGTCCCTCTCTTAGCGGACAGCTAATGAGATTTGGACACTCTCCCCTTTCCCCTTGGAGGCTCCTTATAATTATGGGAGCCAGCAAGAGGCAAATTGATTGATAAATGAATTTCAGTAATTAGATGAAGGGAGAAATTAAAGGGTCAATAGACAGGTGGCATTGGTCTTCA
This sequence comes from Miniopterus schreibersii, assembly GCF_964146895.1. Taxonomy (NCBI): domain Eukaryota; kingdom Metazoa; phylum Chordata; class Mammalia; order Chiroptera; family Miniopteridae; genus Miniopterus; species Miniopterus schreibersii. The sequence goes on along the minus strand of NC_138120.1, from coordinate 1,422,800 downwards.
TTACACCACGAAGCAATAAGTCTTCATATAATGAGAGGGCACGAGAGAGACCTTGAACGTCAGATGGCGCCATCAAGAAATATCCCTAGGCCGCTTTTTCAGAAGGACAGTCCCCGGGCCTGTCCCGTGTCCTCACAGGTGATGCAAAAGGCACCCGTCTGCTCCCGTTTACACATATGAAATGATTGTCTCTAATGTGACAGCAAAAACATGTCCTTCAAATTCCTATATATTTTACTGCTTTCTTTAGATCGTTTCCCATCCCTCCCCCAACAAAACCTGAATGTTTAGAGCTATTCTTTCAACAAGGGAGCCATACGGGGACGTATTTGAATAATTGCAATACTTTTACTCAACGATATCGCCGAGACATGGATTCTCAACAAGGGGTAATCTTTCCCTCCCGCCCCTGGAGACCTTGGTCAGTGTCTGGGGCATTTTCGTTTGTCTTAACTGGCATCTCGTGAGTAGAGGCCAAGGATGGTGCTAAACACCCTACAGTGCGCAGAACACCTCTCACTGCAAAAGACTTATCGAGCCCCGCCTGTCGCTAGAGCTGAATGGAAAACCCTATTCCGAGGATATCATCTATTAAATAGATTTGTCTAGAGGGTAAAATTGGCATCGAGATGCCCACGTAATGTCCACGGGCGACTGTTTAATCGAGAACGAATAAACGAGCTCAGGCTCTATCGAGACACAGACTTTAAATTTCGGAAAAGACCCTCGGGGACTAGCCAGACGACCTCCAGAAGAGCCCATCTTTTCTAAAACAAAGGTAGGTTGGTGTCAATAGGGAATCAGCTGTTTCTTTCTTGATTTACAGCCATGAAAGAAAACAAAGAAAACACTACGAGCCCCGGCTGGTGTGGTTCAGTGGTTAGAGCGTTGGTCCGAGCCCCGAAAGGTCTCGGGTTTGATTCCTGGTCAAGGGCAAGTACCAGGGTTGCAGGTTAGAGCCCCAGCCCCAGTCGGGGTGCATACGGGAGGCAACCCATCAATGTCTTTCTCTCACATGGATGTTTCTCTCTCTCCCCTGCTTTCCACTCTCTCTAAAAATCAATGGGAAAAATATCCTTAGGTAACGATTAACAACAACGACCGAAAAAAAACCACTATGAGAAGCCTAAATTCTTATAGCTTCTTTTAATCGAAAAATGTGGAAAAATGAAAATTTTTTAATATGTTTTTTATTAACTTTCAGAGAGAGGAAGGGAGAGGGAGGGAGAGAGAGAAACATCAATGACGAAAGAGTCATGGATCGGCTGCCTCCTGCACGCCCCCGACTAGGGGATCGAACCTGCAACCCGGGCATGTGCCCTGACCCGGAATCGAACCTGGATCTCCTGGACCCTAGGTCGATGCTCAACCTCTGAGACACCCCAGCCATGCTGGAGAAATTAAATCTTAAGAGCTATGAATGACCTCACTAAAAAAGACCCAAAAAAAAAAAATCTGAAGAAGAGTGGGTAGAAATACCCAGAATCGGGCAAATGTCCCTAAGAATAATGCTTGTCTGAGGTTCTTGGGATGAAGCGAGCTCCCCGTCTCCAACACTCTGGTTTGAAATCCCCAAGGCAGGGAAGGGACCAGAGTTTTGTACAGATGCTGAGCTCCGGATGCTTTTCACGTTCGGACGTCTGGTCAACCCAGCTCTACTGGAAGGAAGTCAGTTGTCCTGCTGGAAACCTGGCCTCCAAATGGGAGCAGATTGGAATTCTCACCAATGATACGAAGCAGCTCAGGACGCCCATCGTTAAATCCTTAAATATTCCTCTTTAAATCAGCCCACCCTTGACATTTGTCCGCAACCTGTTATCCTAAGAATCACACCGGTTTCGAAGTGGTAACGTCACCGAGAAATACACCCAAAAAGCCTCCACGTCAAACCCTCTCCCTACTCGTAAAAAGACAAATATTTTATTAAAGGACAGACTCAGGCGTCCTTGACTATATAAAGCTATAAAAATAATGTATTCATTTTAGTATATAGTCATTGATTCTTTGCCAAGTAATTTTCAGTATAATCCTGTTAATTCTCCCGCAAACTTGATGTCTCTATATCTGCATTCCTTTTTTTTTAAAAAAAAAACACCTTCACTTTAGGATATTTTTTCCATTGCTTTTCAGAGGGAGTGGAAGGAAGAGAGAGGGAGAGACATCGATGTGAGAGAGACACAAAATCGATTGGTTGTCTCCCACATGTGCCCCACCCCACACCAGGCCGAGCCTGCAACTGAGGGACGTGCCCTTGGCTGGAATCGAACCCATGACCCTTCAGTCCACGGGCTGGCACTTTAACCACTGAACCAAACCTGCCAGGGCCATATTTGCATTCTAATGACTCCCAACCATAGGGAAGGTAAACATGTGTTGATCTTTAAAACAACTATTTTTATTAGAGCAATTACTATAATTAAATGACTGCCTGTAATTGACTTTTTCCTTTTAGACTCTGTCCTCTCAGTCTATTTTTATTTTTGAAGCATTTGTTATTTTTATAAACAGCCAAAGCTGCCGTTGGCCATAACATACGACTTCCCACCTGTACTTATATATAATACGTATTTCAGGGGATATTCATATAAATATCAAATGTCAGCTAAACACCCAATTTTTTTCCTAATACTTGAGGACATGTGTCCAAAACAATGATTTAAGCTACTTTTAGACTGACAACGCTGCTGAAAAGGCACGTGAGCAGAACCTCATGTGATTTTCCTTTCTTTTTTTATTGAATTTATTGGGGGTGACATTGCAAGGGGAAGATTGGCCATATGCACAGAAACTAAACCCACCTGAGCATCTTCTATGGCCTAAGACTATTTTTTTTATTAAGTTTATTGGGTTGACAACGGTTCATATGAACATCTAGATGCCAGGTGTGGGTTTCTATGCTACAAGGCCTATATATTGCTCTGTGCGCCCGCCACCCAAAGTCAAATCTCCTCCCGTCACCCTCTCTTAGGCCCCTTCACCCCCTCGCCCTTCCCTTTGTCTCCACGAGTTTCAGTTTTACGTCCCGCATACGAGTGACATCATCCGGTTCTTCGCTTTTCCTTCCTGACTTATTTCACTCAGCGTGATAGCCTCGAGGTCCACCCAGGTACAACCCAAGGCCCTACATCCAAATGTATGCGTCCAGGGTGCATCTTTCCCCTGCATTCTGGCCCCTTCCCGTTTCTTTCCACCCCTCCGTCATTTCCCCGGCCCCTCTCCCTCCCTTCCCAACGCAGAGGGAAATAACCACGTTCAGGTCTTATGGTCTCCACCTGCGCCTTCTGCCTCATAAATGCCTTTGTTATATCTCCTCACGTCATCGGTTGCGTTCTCTGGTTGCTAATTTCACCGTTTTCCTCTCCGACTGTTTTGTTTCTCCCACTGCAGTCGGGCACATGCAGCTCTTCCAACTTCAGAAAAGAAAGCTTCCCTTCGTTTATGTAATGATAGCACGTCTTCTTAAAAACTGCTGTGAACGACATAGGGACGCAGGGATAAAACTAAAATAGCATTTTTTTAATATGTTTCTATTGATTTCAGAGAGAGAAAGGGAGACGGAGAGAGAGAAACATCAATGATGAGAGTCATTGATCAGCTGCCGACTGGGAATCGAGCCCACGACCTGGGCCTGTGCCCCGACCAGGAATCGCACCCTGACCTCCTGGTTCATAGGTCGATGCTCAAGCCCTGAGCCACACCTGTTGGGCGCAAAATAATTTCAATGGACATAGCGACTGGTAAACAGCAATAAATACACAGCCCATTCCCTTCAGTGCAGGCGGAAATAAGAATTCATAGCCTATCTTGATTTAAGAGCACATATTGAAGTTTCAATAGGACGTTAGCGTCTTCAAAGCTACTATTTTAAAGGCTCCCAGTTTCTGCAATCAACTTGGACGCAAGCATTCCTCCAGCATGAAGCTCCTTGAACCATGTGGTCCAATTAGAGCTAATTCCAATTTGTGCTTTTCTACCTACAAATAGATTGTGTCCAGGGACAAATTGATCACCAAAGAGCCTAAAACATCACTTTTTTTTTGGCCCAGAAAAAAAAAAAAAAGCCAATGAAATTAAAACAAAATGAACCGCAACAGCCTTAGATAAATGATTGGAAATTATCCCTTTGACCTAAATTTGATGATGGGTGACTATATATAGATAAAGGACAGTACGCCCATTAACACCGACAAGTCAACTTGGTTTTTTATTTTTGCAGCGAATTAGCTGGTTTTCTCTAATGCTCATTAGAGCCCCATCAAATGGAGACTGAATCGTCTATCTCTGCTTTTGATAAACGTCGGCCCTGCTTTGGGAAGAAAACAACAGCCAGAATACCCTGGTAGGGGGTGTGTGTGCGTGCGTGTGTGTGTGCGTGTGTGAGCGTGTGCGTGTGTGAGCGTGTGTGTGTGTGAGCGTGTGCATGTGTGAGCGTGTGCGTGTGTGTGCGTGTGCATGTGTGAGTGTGTTCCTGTCTTTTATCTCTTAAAAAAATTTTTTTAAAAAATATATCTTTATTGATTTAGAGAGAGGAAAGGAGATGGAGAGACAGAGAGAAACATCAGTGATGAGCGTCATTGACTGGCTGCAGCCTGCAACCCGGGCACTCGAACCCGGGACCCTTCCGTCCTCAGGCTGACGCTAGTAACCACTGAGCAACACCGGCCAGGCTGCAGCATAATTCGAATGGCCAGAACTCCGGGGTGGACCCCGGGAAGCCGCCAGGGGTGTGGACGTAACAAGGAAGGTTCCCTGACCTGGCCTCCACTTCGGACCGTTAGCTTGCACGTCTCAGACCTGACTTTTCCCAAGGGGTGTAGGATCCGGTTTATAACCTCCCGGCCAGCATCGTAAAACAAACTGACACACAACAGCCACCAAAGCTTTCAGGAGAGTGTTTTTAGAAATCTCTATTGTTGAGAGTATTGCAGATGACCCCAATTTTTCCCCATTGACGCCTTCCAGCCCACTCCCACCCGAACCCCAGGCCTTCCCCATGCTATTTTCTGTGCCCGTGGGTCATGCATTTTTGCATGTAAGTTCTCTGGTTAATCTCTTCCCGACCCCCGGCTTCCCTCTGAGATCCCTCCGTCTGCTCCATGCGTCCATGTCTCTGGGCCTATTTTGTTCGTCAGTTTATCGTGTTCATTAGATTCCACCTGTGAGTGAGATCATGGGGACGCTTCTCTTTTTAATTACAAACTTCAAGCAATCATGATGAGGCCAGCGTCAGGGCATGACACCCATAAATCTGGATCTTACTCCTGTCTCTATCTAAAGAGTAAAGTTGAATTTTTTTTTAGATAGAGAGGAAGGGAGAGGAATACAGAGATAAAAACATTGATGAGAGAGAAACATAGACAGGCTGCCTCGTGCTCGCCCCCTACTGGGGATCAAGCCCGCAACCCGGGCATGTGCCCCAACCAGGAATCAAACGGGCGACCTCTTGGTTTATCAGTCGATGCTCAACCGCTGAGCCACACTGGCTGGGCAGCGTGGAGATATTTTTTAAGGGTATCCCTTCTATTGTTTTTCATTCATCTCGACTGCATTGCATAATGAATTTCTTTATGAGGCTGGAAAAATTTTAAAACTTTGTCCATTGATTCAGATTTACAAATACACATGCATAGATCTTTTTTCTGATTTTAAGGTCAACCATACTGATTACCTATCTTTGATTGTTACATTAAATGGTAAAAAAAATAATGCACATGCTCATGGAATTGCTAAGTAGCAATGCAAATTAGCGATTTGATCACAAACTAGACTCTAAGGTGAGGAAAGGGGCAAAGTCATTACAGAAACAGAGAGGAGACTAATTTCCAATCAAGAATAGGCCACATGAAAGAATGAACTAGAGAGGAGGGTAGCACTGGGGATAGACGGGAACTTGATAAGTTCGGATATGTAGGGTGTAGAAAACTCACCGTGCTTTGCCCTAAATCCCCTTAGGGCTGCTTCTCAAGTATTTATGTTTATAATACAATGAACACATTATTATGAATTACTATATATTATACTATATGTAATATAGTATTATGAATATTCAGAATAATTTATATTCATAATGTTGCCCATTCGTTTCTGCATTTGGTAACTTGTCTCTGAAGGAGATTCTAGACTTGCGTTTGGGGAAGCTTTAGGTCACTCACAGGATTAGTGTGAAATACTAGTTACTGAAAGCTCCTTACATTTTTTAATGCATAAATAGTGGCAGAGATTATCATTACTACATCATAATTATCACGGCCATTATCACCACCATCACCATCACCATCATCACCATCACCACCATCATCACCATTATCATGACCATCATGACCATGACCATCATCACCATCACCACTATCATCACCATCACCATCATCACCATCATCATCACCATCACCATCATCACCATCATCATGATCACCATCATCATCATCACCATCATCACCATCATCATCATCACCATCATCACCATCATCACCATCATCATCACCATCATCATCATCACCATCATCATCACCATTATCATGACCATCATGACCATGACCATCATCACTATCACCACTATCATCACCATCACCATCATCACCATCATCATCACCATCATCATCATTACCATCATCATCACCATCATCACCATCATCATCATCACCATCACCATCATCACCATCATCACCATCATCATCACCATCATCATCATCACCATCATGACCATCATCATCACCATCACCATCATGACCATCATCACCACCAACATCATCATCATCATCACCATCATCACCATGACCATCATCACCATCATCACCATCATCACCACCATCACCATCACCATCATCACCATCATCACCATCATCACCATCATCACCACCATCACCATCACCATCATCACCATCATCATCATTATCATCACCACCACCACTATCACCATCATAATTTTGTTAGGTGTATACATGTTGAATAACTATGCAGTACATCCAAAACTCATATAATATTGTATAATAACTATATTTTAATTAAAAAACTCAAGGGAGTCTACAAAGCCCAAAACACCAGGAAGTAGCGGTCTTGGGGTCCCCATAATCTCTGTCCACCACCCCAACCAAAGAGTTTAATGTGAAATGCTTTAGAAAGACCTCCAGATATCTGGCAACATCCATGCCAGCACAGCAAGGGTGACGCTCATCCTATAAAACTCCTCTTCTGCGAATCCTCTCCCATCGCCAAAACACAGTGTTCCAAAGATCACAGACTGCCTTAGTTTAATATTCTGGGAGGATTTTTTATGCCAGACTGCAGTTTTAGAGGGGATTTGTGGGGCTGAGATTTGTTCAAACAACATCTTTCGCTTTCTGACTTTACACGATCATCATCACATCCCAAACCCTCCTGGGTACTTTGTATTCCAAGAATATTCATGACATGAACGGGACTCCAAGCTTCTTGATTCTCAGTTCTGTGAGCATTGAATTTGTTTCCCGTGCACACGGGAAGCCCTGGACTGTGTCAGTTTAAAACGTGGGGAAAGGCTTCCCTTTAGTGCTGCTTGCTGTTTCATAATGGTTGACCTGTGAGGCTTTGCTTTATAATGCAAACTGCCTCAGGATTCGCGTAGCAGAAAGCGGCTCTAAAATAGCATGATTGGATCAGATGGTAATGAATTAACCACAAAGCACAAATATTTGTTCTCGCTTAGAGTTTGGCTGAGCCCAAGGAGCCCAAGGCCTTTAAAATGGAAAGAGCACTGACCTGGCTGGTGTGGCTCAGGGGTTATAGCGCCGGCCCGGTGCACTGAAAGGTTGAGAGTTCAGTTCCAGGTCAAGGGTAGGTACTGGGTTGCAGGTTCCACAGGTCAGGGCACCTACAGGAGGCAACCTATCAATGTGCCTCTTTCACACTGGTGCTTCTCTCTCTCTGTGTGTGTCTCTGTTTCTGTTTCTGTCTCTGTGTCTCTCTTTCCCCTCCCTCCCTTCCACTCCCTGTAAAAATCAATGGAAAAAATATTCTCAGGTGAAGATTAACAACAACAATAAAAATGGCCCTGGCCAGTGTGGCTCAGTGGTTCGAGTGCTGGCCTGTACACCAAAGCATCGCAGGTTCGATTCCTGGTCAAAGGCACATATCTGGGTTGCAGGTTTGATCGCCAGCACTGGTTGGAGCTCATGAGGGAGGCAACCAATTGATGTGTCTCTTCCACATCGATGTTTCTCTCTCTCTCTTTCCGCCTCCCCCCTCACTTCCTTTTGCTCTATAAAACAGTAGAAAAATATCCTCAGGTGGGGATTACCAAAAAAACAAAAAGGGTAGCCATCACCTAATTCAGTTCTCTCTTACCCCCTTGCATTCTCTAGAGGAGCTGCAGAGCTAGACAGTGGGGTAGGTTCGATTCCATTCGATTCCACTGTATATTGTTCTTAACTTTCCACCACCTCTTTTTTTTTTTTTTTTAAGCCTCACCTGAGGATACATTCACTGATTTTAGAGAGCGAGGAAGAGAGAGAGAGACATCCGAAGGCCACATCTGACCAGGGATGGGACCCACAAACTAGGTGCCCTTACCAGTAATCACCCCACACCCTTTTGCTGGACGGGATGACACTCCAACCAACTGTGCCACCCAGCCAGGGCTCCACTGCACCTCTTATTCTGCAACCAAATGCTCAGCAAATGGCCATATTACTCATATATATAACCTACTCGCTTTCTTTACTCAAAGAAAAAGAACATTCTGACTTTTCATTGAAGGTCGAGTCTTCCTTCATCTCTTCTCTCCCACAAGCCTGCTTGTCCAGTTATGTTCACATCAACACATAACCCTGAGGACAAAGAAAGCAGCATCTCCATTTCGGAGGCCAGGTGGATCCATCATGGTGTTCCCTTGGGTCATCTTCCCATAATTTGATCCCAATCTGCTCCCACCTGGGTACTTTATGGCCCATATGGTGCCCGGTTCTACCACAGGAGCTCTGATTTAACAATACGGCAAGACGGCTGCAACCGCAGAAAAACAACTTCCCCCTAAATAAAAACAGAGGGTCATCAAAACCAATCTGCCCTGCTCAGCTAAGGAAATGATCAGGGAACGTGCCCCTGTGTTGTTGTGGATATTTTTTTCCATTGCTTTTTCAGAGAGAGTGGGAGAGAGAGAGAGAAACATTGATGTGAGAGACACATGTCGATTGGCTGCCTCCTGACATGCCCCAGGTTGGGTCTGGGGAATTGAACCTGCAACCTAGGTACATGCCCTTGGCTGGAATCGAACCCAGGACCCTTCAGTCGGCGGGATGACACTCTAGCCAGTGACCCAAACCGGCCAAGGCAACATGCTTCTGTCTTCAACGGGCAGGTATACAAGGGATTGCTTTTAGGAATCCTGTCTATTTCCGAGAATTCTGACTCTATCCCATCTCCCTTGCGTCTGCCTCCCCCCGCCAGCTCCACGGCGAAAACAGGAGGAACGCAACGCCCCGACTTTGAAACATGCTTCTAAAAATTAACAAGGATAAGAAAAATCTAGATTAGGCCCAGTATCTCGGTTGTAAGGTCTTCTGACATCTTCACCCAATTAACTAACAGAGGGCAGGGAGATAATTAGGTGAGCAGGAGGTCAGCCACTTTGACGAAAGAAAAAGAAAAAAACACAGAAAAAAAAAACGAACCCTCTGAGACCCGAATGTCGATATAATTCCTATAATTTATTCAGCCCAATTAACCGTGGCCCGTATGTCTTGTGAATGGACAATGAGACCTTGAATTCAGTCCGGGAGCAATAAAAGGAGAGAGAAGGTCAGAGATAGAATCTCGTCTCACCTACGCAGCTAACGGGCATTTCCCCCCGAACACAGGTAACATTTTTACATTTGCTATTAGTGTCTGATTTGAGACGTAGCCTTTGGAAACGGTGTTCTGTTCATTAGACAAATGGGGCAGAACATGGGTTCTATTAAATATGGTGGTTTTTAAAAATTTTTTTCTTTCAGTGTCTGCCTTATAATCCATCAAGCTTTATATTTTTGTGGACCCACAGTGAAATGATTGATGTCCAAAACCCATCCGTGGGCCAAATGGAAGACTCTAAGGTGGGCAGGCCGGCCGGTAAGGAGCCTTAGAGAAAATCTAATGACGCTGTCAATGTTTCACGACATGAGGTGTGCCCTTCGGCCCCAGGTGTGTTTGTTGTCAAGTCCGTGATGTATCTGACACTCAAAGGAAACATGCAGAAATAACCAGAAAAGGGCCCTTAGGAAGAAATTGACTTAACAAGAAGAGGCATGATCGCTGGATGTAGCTCTCACTGGACTGTGATGCCCGAGACTCACATTGTCCATGGGTCTTGCATCCGGGGCCTCGTATGAATGAGTCTCAGGGAACTGCAGGGACCTTTGTACAAAGTAGCAAATTGTCTCCGGTAATAATAGGAAACATTCAGATGTGTCCGCTCGGCTCATGTTGGTAAACTGTATCAAATTCCAAAAACTGAGTGTGCGGATCTAACTGCAACAATGTAACAAATCAACAGGTTTGTTGTCAATTATAAATATAATTCCAAAAACTGAGTGTGCGGATCTAACTGCAACAATGTAACAAAACAACAGATTTGCTGCCAATTATAATCCAGTCGGGTTTCACCTACGGAATACATCCGGTCACTTAATTCACCAGGCGAGGGCAAGGTCACCAAGAGGGCAGATTTAAATGATCTTTTCTTATGATGCATAAAATGCAATGCACTATTTAGGGAATAAAATAGCTTAGATGCTGGATAGAAGATTTATTAGAGGCAAAAATAAATAAGACTGTATTTAAGAATGGCATTAAATGAACATTTTATGCCCATCTCTCCCGTTCTGCTCTAATTCTTTGGTGCAATGAGCAGTAGCAATCTCACTTTATACACCCTCCCTCTCCTTTATCGGGCACATAAAAAATAAGGTTTGCCCGGCCGGCGTGGCTCAGAGGTTGAGCGTCGACCCATGAACCTGGAGGTCGCGGGTTCGATTCCAGTCAAGGGCACGTACCTGGGTTGCAGGCTCCATCCCCAGCCTTGGTTGGGGCATGTGCAGGAGGCAACCAATCGATGTGTCTGTGCCCCCACGCTCCCTCTCCCTCCATCTCTTCCTCTTCTGCTCTTTCTCAAAAGCAATGGAAAATATCTTTGAATTAAGATTTTAAAATAATAATAATAATAATAATAATAATAATAATAATAATAACATTTTGCAGCCCTGGACGGTGTGGCTATGTGGTTAGAGCATCTGCCGGAGCACCGGAGGGTCTCGGGTTCGATTCCCAGTCAAGGGCACGTACCTGGGTTGCAAGTTCAGGCCCGGGCCGGGTCAGGGCAGGTGCAGGAGGCAGCAAATCCATGTGTGTCTCTCTCTCTACAGAGTCAATAAAAAAATATATATCCTCAGATGAGTGTTAACAACAACAAAATTAACATTTTCTACAGAGAGGTCTGAGCTTTGCCCTTGGCTCCCGGGAGATGGTGCCCCGGCCCTTGGCATGTCCTGTGTCCTAAGAGCGGCTCTGTTGGCCTGAAGCCTTGGGCCACAGGGACGGTCCCCAGTGGGATTTAGGACACGGGCTTCGAGCTGCCCCTTATCAATTCCAACCTCCACGGGAACAAAAAGCAACAGGTCCTAGCCCCCCGGCTCCCCGCATCCGACACCCACCCATCTACCCCGTGCATCCGTCCCTTTGTTTCTCCTTTGTCTGTCCGTCCGTTTTGCTCCTTAGATTCCGTGCGCATCAGTGAGCTCTGACCGAGCATCTTCTCGAAATGAGCCATTCGCAGAGATTCAGACACCCCCTGTTTTTGATTAAGGTAAATCTCACAAAACAAACAAACAAAAAGGACCTTTTAAAACTGCCCCGTTCACCGTGTCTTGGTCTCACTCCTAAATCTTCTCGCCCGGCCGCCGTCTGTCAGGACGGTTGTCCTGGGAATCGGTCCCACCGTCAACCTGCGCGTGATAAAAATTAAGAAAGGAGAGTGTGCCTCCAATCTCGCCCAGAAAGACGTGGGAGGGAGGAATTAAAGGTTTCCTCACCCTTTCCTCGCCCTCACTGTTTGCAGCCGGCTCTTTCGTGGCAACCAGAAGGCCCCCCCTCATACAAATGTCATGGGGACCCCAGGGAGCAAAGGGGCCTGGCAGGCTGCAGAATCCTCTATTATTTTATAATCTCTTTATCTGCCCCTTCTCGTGAAAACCCTCGGAGCCGAAGCTGAAAAGGAGACGTGATCGCCTTTTACTCCCCGAGAAACAGCATCAGATAGGAAGTGACTTTTACCTTCATCTCGGGGGGTGGGTGTGCGGTTGGGGGGCCCCAGATCTGGAGCCTCTGATAAGACAGTCGCACAGATGGGGTGTTGCCGGGAGCTTTCAAACAGTCTCTCTCCCTGTGGGTGCAACACCCGTGAATCCATCCACAGTGAAAACATAAAAATAAAAAGAGACTCTCGTCAAAATCACTTACTCGAGATGCTGCGTGTGTGCTGGTCACTGATCTATCTATCTATCATCTATATCTATATCTATCTATCTATCTCTATCTATCTCTATCTATCTATCTATATCTATCTATCATCTATGTCACTGATCTATATTTATATATATATATAATATATCTATATTACATATCTATATCTGTGTGTGTGTGTGTGTGTGTGTGTGTGTGTGTGTGTGTATATATATATATATATATATATATAAATAAATAGTTGTGATGTAAATGAAACTATGGCGAATACAATCGTGTTTGTTCTGGGCCCCATTTCAGGAGGTTTCTGATTTTTTAAAAATTTATCTTTATTGTTGAGAGTATAAGAGATGCCCACTTATGTTCCCCGTGGACCCCACCAGGTCTGCGTCCAGGACTTATACACAGATGCACGTTAAGTTCATTGGCTTCTCTCTCTCTAAAAATCAATTTAAAAAGAGACAGAAGAGCAGAATCTGCATTGTCTCAGGGTCGCCAGGTGACCGCAGGATTGTTAAACTCGGGCAGGTGCCGGTTTATAATCTCGGGTGAGGGTGCAGCAGAAATCCGCCCACACAGATAGTTCATTCATCATTTCTTGTCATCATGGGGTGTCCTGATTTAACTCGATACCTCCTTCCGGCACCGTCTTGGCATTTCAGGCTGGGCGTGGCTCAGCGGTTGAGCATCTGACCCATGATCCAGGAGATGTCGGTTCGATTCCCCGTCAGGGCGCATACTGGGGTGTCCACCCCCATCTCCAATAAGGGGTGTCCAGGAGGCAGCCAGTCCACGTCTCTCTCATCATTGATGTTTCTCTCTCTCTCTCCTTTCCTCTCTCTGAGATCAATAAAGACATAGTATAAAAATATATAAAAATAAAACAAATAATAAAAATGCAAACAGATGCTTTTTGAGGACCTGTGTCACCATTTGAATACCTAAAGCCCCCTAACTCACCCCTCACACAAATGCAGCAACAGTGATTTAAAGTAAAATGTTGGGCATCTTTCATATCCCAATTCAACCTTCTATACGAACAGATTCAAATTCATTTTTAACGTATTTGATTTTTTTCTAAGTTCGTTATATTTTTAAATTTATTTTGTATTTTTTTTCCAATTAGTGTTGGCCTACAGGGTTATATTGTATTATATTATATATATATTATATTATATTATATTATATTATATTATATTATATTATATTATATTATATTATATTATATTATATTATATATTATTATATATTATTATATATTATTATATATTATTATATATTATTATATATTATTATATATTATTATATATTATTATATTATATTATATATTATTATATATTATTATATATTATTATATTATATTATATATTATATTATTATATTAGTACAACATAGTCTGTTTCTGTATTTCGCATTTCATCGAATTCATTACATAGCTTCTCTCAATTTCTCACTCTCAGTATCGTTTATCAACCATCCCCACAACTGTGATAGAATATTTTCGGTCCCCATAAAAAGGGGCATCACCTTGACTCACGAGGACAGATATACGTTTGATCGAAGTGTTTAGTGGTTTTGGACCCCGACAATCTCATATGAATAACAAATAGGTTCATAGGCAGAATTCTAGTCATGTTCACGGGTTTTTTTTAAAACAATGTTTAAATTGATGTTTAGAGACAGAGAGAGAAATATCAATGGGGGGGGGGGTGACGTCGATTGGCAGATCCCCGCACACCCCCAACCAGGGATTTTGAACCTGCAACCTGGGCATGTGCCCTGAGCAGGAATCGAACTGACAACCCTCAAGGACATGGGTCCGCACCCAACCCGCTGAGCCAGGCCGGCCAGGCCCGGTCACGTTCCTGTTCCATATGATATCATTTAAACAGCAACCAAAACTTTGGGACACAGATCAGAGAGAGAAAAGCGAAAAAAAATCTATATATTTAGGGCCTACATCGACATTTCGTTCCACTTCTCAAACATGTTTTTCTTTTTGTGTTTTCTTAATAATCTGGAACTTAACTGTGCGCAGGTCCTAATGCCACACTCGAGGTCACTACTTCTCAAATAGCGGAATTTTCGCCATCCCCACGTCCCCTCCGGGATGCAGTGGGTCGCTTCTGAAAATATTTCTGAATATCTGAGGTTAAAAGTCTACGGGGTGTGGATAGAGCTCAGAGAGACTGCGAACGTCCTGGACGGCTGGACAGCCTGCACCTCAATGACCTGTTTCTGAGTCTCAATAGCGTCGAATCTTAAAATCACATGAAGACAACCCACCTTTCATTGTCTGAAATGTTTTGCATTTTCCCCCAGTCATCACGCCTGTGAGAAGAAAACCCAGCCACGGATTGTCTCGCTGACAGACGTCAACTCCCCTACGCCGGCAGTAATAACTTTTAAGCAAAATGGCCCATTCGTCTTCATTTCTATCTTTTAAAAGCGCATTAACGGAGCAGAGGCATCCATCGCTTACAGAACTGCTTCACGGCGGCGTGAATAGAGAGCCCGTAATGTCTCATTTAATTAGCCGCGGAATTAAAATCCGGGGGCGCCCAGGAACAAAGCTAAACTGGTTCTCAAGTGAAGTGTTGAAGTTTCTTTTCTTTTTTTTTTTTTTTTAAACCCCACACAAATCTCTGTCAAACGTAATTGTTAGGAGGCTTTCTCTGCACCAGAGTTGGACGCCTCCGCCGCCTTCCCAGGATGGCTTGTCCACATAAAATCTTATGATGCAAAATGGTGCAGAAAATCTTAAATGTGGTGCCAAGCGCTATGGAAAATACAATGGGAAATGGGTAGGGTAGTAAGTGGGATATTGTATGTCAGGGTCCTCCTGAGAATGGAAGAAATAGGAAATCTGTATCTATATCTATTATCTATAGGTCTGTCAATCTATCCATCTATCTGTCATCTACCATTTATCTGTGTGTCTATTTATCCAGAGAAAGAGACAAAGACCTAGACACACACACAAAGAGACAAAGAGACAGAAAGACGGAGATTTATGCCCAGCCGGTGTGGCTCAGTGGTTGAGCATCGACCTATGAACCAGGAGGTCAGGGTTCGATTCCCGGTCAGGGTACATGCCCGGGTTGTGGGCTCGATCCCCAGTCGGGGGCGTGCAGGAGGCAGCCGATCAGTGACTCTCTCATCATGGATGTTTCTCTCTCTCCCCTCCTTTCTCTGAAATCAATAAAAACATATTTTTTTAAAAAGAAAGTAACTTGAAATCGATGGCCACTACATTTTACTAGATGTAAATTTTAAAAACCAAGAAAACAAACACAAAAAAACAAACACAAAACCACTAATGGTTAACCAAGGTTCAGTTTAGTCTTTTTTTAAATCCACTCATGCATCAAAATAACAGGGTAAGAGAAATGAAGCACGCTCCACAAAAACAGCAAATAAAAGCGAAAACAGTGCATGGCACGCTACGTTAAAAAACGTAATTCTACTTGGGGTGATTACCCACATGTTCATTTACTGCATAGATGTTTAAATAACACTCTGCTTATTTTTGTTAGTGTTAGGAATGCCGAGTACTGAATTTTGACACAAAAATAAAGTCTGGCGATCGTGACACTTTTATGTCATAATTATTGGGTAATGGGATTGGGAGGTATACAGTTTTGAGCTTACATGCTTACTGAGGCACTTGATAGGTGGTGTGATTTTGTAGGAGTTGACTAACTTACCTGGACTTAACCTTTCTCACGTATAAAGTGAAACAATGTAATACACAGCTGGCAGAGCTACACTAAAGAGATAAATGATCTATGAAAACATTAACACAATGAGCAAGCAGATAGTAGGATGTTTATGCATGCGCACACTCGCATGTGCATTCACATTAAGCAATAGTAATAATAAAAATATACAAAAATAGCCCTGGTCAGTGTGGTTCAGTGGACAGAGCATCAGCCTGCACACCGAAGGGTTGTGGGTTCAATTCCCGGTCAAGAGCGTGTACCTGGGTTGCAGATTTGATCCCTGGAACCCCTAGGGAGCGTGTGAGGGTCAATGAATCCATGTGTCTCTCTCACATTGATGTTTCTCAATCTCTCTGATACATATTTCCCTCTCTGTCTCTCTCTCTCTGTCTCTCTCTCTCCCCTCTCCCGTCCATTCTCTCCAAAAAACAATGGAAAGTATCCTTTGGTTAAGATTAACAAAAATAAATAAATTAAATTAAATATACAAAGAGAATAGTAAATGTCAATTGAATGTGTGGTGGTCTAGCAAAACGATAAAACATCATTGCAAAATATGTAAGACTCCCTGGATTGTTTGTCATTTCCGCAGAGAAAAGCAAATGAGCACTGGCCCTTGGAAACCTTCTCAGTCCCTGGGCATGGCAGGAAGTCCCCCTTAATTGGGAGTCACTCCAGATCTCTCTGTATTTATATGAAAATCCGTTATTGCCCGATGATGGAAACAATCAAAGTGTTTATTCTAGATGATATAGCTTTGTGCAGTGATGTGAGGAATGCTCACCATGCCGTGGAATTCCAATTAGGGGCTCAACGCTCAGAAATCTGCACCCAGGGATCATTTTTGTTGCGTGAATGAGGGAGCAGAAATGGGAAAATATTTCATTCACCGAGTCCTCTTATGCGTTCAGCCACGATGGTGTGGACAGGACACTACAGATGGAGACAGGAGACAAATGTGTGTCTGGGTCCACCCTTCTCCTGCTAAATCGTATTAAACATCCCTTTCACTTCTTTTTAGGTTGGTTTGAAGCCAGCAAGACATTTCCCCTAGGTGTGGGCAGCCACATAGGTTGCCCCAATGTTTAAGAAGGTCATCATAGCCCGTCCGGTGTGGCTCAGGGGTTGAGCATCCATCCTATGGACCAAGAAGTCGCTGGTTTGATTCCTGGTGAGGACACATGCCCTGGTTGCAGGCTCCATCCCCAGTAGGGGGCAAGCAAGAGGCAGCCAATCGATGTTTCTTGCTCATCAATGTTTCTCTCTCTTTCTCCCTTCCTCTCTCTCTTAAAAAATCAATAAAAAACATATTTTAGAAAGAGGTGACCATAGATATGACCAATATAATTATAACATAACTATGCTGACGACCGTTAGTAAATTCAATAAATCGGATTAGAGTCGTGGCCAAGGTCAACATCACACTCCCACGTTATGTTCAGGTTTGGAGAGTGGGCTGGAGAATGAGCTGATTCTAGAAGGAAGCTTCATGGGACGGAATCCTGGCTCTGTCCAGGAGGCCCTGCTGTGCAGCCTCATAATTGAACCTCCCTGTGCCTCAGTTTCCCAATCTGTAAAAACGGGTTAATGATGTCATTGACCTCATTATGAGGTCGTTATGATACCTCCTTTATGAGGATAAGATGAACTACGGTGTGCGAAGGGCTCAGAGGGATGACTGGTACTCGATGAGTGTTGAATGACTTATTTATTTTGTCACAACCAGCTCGATTTTTTAAACTATTTAGAATTGAGGTGAGCAGCAGAGAAGAGCAGTTTGGACAAAAAGGGGCCCCATGCTACCCTGACGAGGCCTGCGGGGGGCCCCGCAAACTCAGAGGCCTAAAGGAACCCCACGGGATGGTCTGAAATGAAAACTTTCTACCTAAAAGCAGTTTATGGAGGGTCGTCAGGTCCTAGGCCTGTATCTCCCCTGATAAAAGTCCATCTTTACCTGAACTGAGCCTGTCTATTGTCTTTTTGCATCTATGATATCGTTGGGACATCAGGGTAATTTCCCTTTTTCCGGACCCCTCAGGGCCCAGGCTCCCCTCTGCAGAGACCACAGGTCCCCTCACTGTCATCGAGTTAATTGTTGACTGTCAACCATCCTGCACCCACCTGAGTAAAAGACGTGTGTCTGTCATTTTACTTTCTACCCAACCCCAGAGGTTTCCCCGCTTTGCTTTCTCCCGCCTCCCTCATCTGTCCCCCGTGGATTTCAGGGGACCCCCTGACGTCTCCTCTTTGGATTGGGATGCACAAAACAAGGGGCAAAACTGCCGTTCTCAGGAGCATCATCTCAACCTGCTCCGATTCTGCTTCCCCGCAGCCGTTATCAGTTTGCTTCCAATACGCTCCCACAAATTCTCTACAGGTGTGAGTGTTTCTTACGTTGCCAGCGGCGAGCCCCCACCCTTCTGCTCGCACCATAAAAGCCTCTAGCGAAAAGTCAAGCCCCTCCAAACCCAAGAAAGACACTTCACGTTGTTTAATTAAGATGCAACACTTGATTACGGTCTAGGCATTTAATAATTTTGTTTTTGCCATCCAATGGATTCTCACTCCCATTTAATTACTTTAAATTGTTTTTGCGATACGCTGTCAGACACATCAATAAACGCCTGCAGCCAGAACGGGTGCGTGGACTTCCAAATCAAGCCAACTCAGACCTAACGTGACCATGTGTTTTTTTTCCTTCACAACCGAAAAGATGAAAGGGACTTGGAGGAAACGGGTTAAAATCATGCAGAAGACGTCGGAAAGAAAACAAAATAGCGGGGGGAATGGTGAATTTCTGACATGCCGTCTTCATTTTAGGCTATTTGTTCTAGTATATACCCTGGGGAAATAGAAACATCGTTTCTCGTTTGATGTCAGTGGTGGAAAAACAAAATAGCCCTGGACGGTTTTGCTTAGTGGTTAGAGCATCGGCCTGTCCACAGAAGGGCTGCAGGTTCGATTCCTGGTCAAGGGCACCTACCTGGGGTGCAGGTTCGATTCCCGGCCCCCGTTCGGGAGACAACCAATCGATGTGTCTCTCTCTCATCGGTGTTTCTCTCTCTTTCTCCCTCCCTCTAGTCTGCTCTCTGTAAAGTATAATAGAAAACAATATCCCCGGGGGAAGATTAACAAAAAAAATATTAATAATTATAGAGATCACTCAGAGAACAAGACGGAAAAAATCACAGGTTCTCCGCACTTTCTATTCGCTGGAACACTGCTCATTGGAAATCATTTGCACTTGCTCTTCTTGGAAAAGCCGTTAAAGATAATGGGTGTGTTGAGCCTGAAAACCTTTAAAATTTCAGTGAAGAATAAGCACATTTATTCATTGAAATATGGACGAATCATTTGTTAGCCCTTGCTCATCGCCTGGCCCTCTTGGGGGAATAAATCTGGGGTTCATTACGCTTGGGGCTTCGTGGAAGTTTAGTTTCTACTGTGAGGGTCCGTGTGGGGAGAGGGGAGTTGTAAGCAAATAAACACGTCTCAGGGAGAGACCCTACCAGCAAATAATGAACCAAGAAGATGAGATTCCTCAAGATTAAGAGACTTTTCTCGGGTGGGTGCTCAGAGAAAACCCAACTCAACCCAACCCAACCCAACCCAACCCAACTCAACCCAACCCAACTCAACCCAACCCAACCCAACCCAACCCAACCCAACCCAACCCAATGCAACTCAACCCGACCCAACTCAACCCAACCCAACCCAACCCAACGCAACTCAACCCAACCCAACTCAACCCAACCCAACTCAATCCAACCCAGCCCAACCCAACCCAACCCAACCAAACCCAACCCAACCCAGCCCAACCCAGCCCAACCCAGCCCAACCACCCAGCTCTGCCTTTGATCCATTGAGAGGGTCCTAGATGTTAAAAAAATAAAAAATAGAAGCGGGCACCTGCCGAGTTCATATCTACTGACATCCCAGGTTACGACTCGATCTCCTA
Source organism: Miniopterus schreibersii (assembly GCF_964146895.1). Classification (NCBI taxonomy): domain Eukaryota; kingdom Metazoa; phylum Chordata; class Mammalia; order Chiroptera; family Miniopteridae; genus Miniopterus; species Miniopterus schreibersii. Next base: position 1,402,651 of record NC_138120.1, on the reverse strand, counting down.
ATCGAAGCAGAAAAAATAATGTTTATTTCAACGTTTGAACTTGCTTAGGTGCCTTTCAAAATATTTATATATATATATATATATAAAATAAAATATATATATATATATTTTAGAGAGGGAGGGAGAGGGAGAAATAGAAACATCAATGATAAGAGAGAGTCATGGATCGGCTGCCTCCTGCACACCCCCGACTGGGGATCGAGCCCGCAACCCGGGCATGCGCCCTGACCCGGAATTGAACCCTGACCGCCTGGTTCCTAGGTCACCGCTCAACCACTGAGCCACACCATGCACAGTAGTTCTGGCATCAAAATATTAATATATCTTTTCTTTAACGCTGTGAATCCTGAAATACTAAGCGTTCGAAACACATTCATCTTAAAATCATTCTGTATCATACCTTTACATTCGACCAGTCATTAAGCAACGTGCCTTTTTGTCCCACAGCCAAGGAGACCTTGACAAATTTATTAACAAACATAAGTTCATTAAAACGGTGCCGCGGCGACATAATTTATGGAGTAATTAATTGCGACTCAAACAATTATTTACTTGGAGCCCAAATTTGAGCTGAAACTCCGAGGAATGTTTCCTTGGCAGGGCGTAATGAAGTCCTTATGTAATTCCTAATTAGTCTGCAGCATGACAAATGTTTTAATTAAAATCACTGAAACGGCGACGCATTTATCAAAATTTTTGTGTTTTTTTTTTATCTTTTCTCTTTAGTCGCTTTAGATGAACTGTTTTAACAGTCGCCGGGCTCCCGTTCGTAACTTAGACACCTGTTCGCCCGGGGCAGGGTGCTTCTGGGAAGCAGGCAAATTGGGGAGAGAGCAACAAAACTGTCTCATTTCAAATATTTCACAAAACATTTTTTACATTTATCTTTATTGTTGAAAGTATCACAGATGTCCCCCCTTTTCCCCCCGTTGAACCCGGCCAACCCACCCCACCCCCAGATCTGTGTCCATGGGGTGTTCATATTTGCACATAAGTTCTTTGGTTACTCTCCCCCCCCTCCCTCTGAGATCCCTCCATCTGCTCCATGCTTCTGTGTCTCTGGATCTATTTTGTTCATTAGTTTATTTTTTTTTTCCATTAGATTCCACATAGGAGTGAGGTCATGAGATATTTGACTTTCTCTCACGGGCTTATTTCACTCAGCACAATACCCTCCAGGTCCCTCCCTGCTGTCCCAAAGGGTAAGAGACTCTGCCTTTTTCACAGCTGTATACTATTCCACGGTGTAGATGTACCACAGCTTTTTTTTTTAATCCATTTCAAAAACAGTTTTGATGCTCATGGGAAGGGTTGAGTTTCCCATCCCAGGAAAGCATGAGGAACCGAAGCAGCTATGGTTCCACCGTGCCCGACAGGAGACAGCCAAGCAGCAAACCCCACTGAGAAATTGTCTTAGATTCTCTCTCTGTCTTGCATTCAAGGTCTCCCTTGATGCCCCCAAGAGCCTGAGTGTTCCCACCAGTCTGGTGCTGGGTGAGGTCCCCCTGGTTCACCGCCTCTGCCCTGGCCACGCAATGGGTGGGTCATAAAAGGCCCAGGGGTAACCTGGAAACCTGGTAACCAATGCCAGGCCTGATTGCACCCAGGCGGTGGGCACTTATGGAATGAGTGACAGTTCAGGGCACCAACCTCCAAATGCACACTGGTGATGTGTGTATGAAACTGCACTGAAGGCCGCCTGGAGGACCCAGCACCCCAACACCAATGGAGAAATGACCCCCATGCATCTTGGTCTCTTCCATCCCTTCCCGCCCCCAGCTCCCCAGTTTAGCTGGAGTGTTTTTCATGTGTGTTTTCCCCCAATGCATCGGGGTGACATTGGTTAATAAAATTACACAGGTTTCAAGCATATAATTCTAGAAACACAGCATCTGCAGAGTCTATTGTGCGTGCACCACCCCAAGTCAAGCCTCCATCCATCACCAGTGATCCCCCTTTACCGTCTCCGACCTCCCCCAGCCCTTCCTCCCCTCACCCCGGCACGTCCGTGTCCACGAGGGTTTCTTTTTTTTTTTTTTAAATCTTTTTTTTTCCTCTTTTTGCTCAATCCCTCCATCCCCACCCCCGGCCAGCTGTCCGTCTGCCTTCTATCTGTGAATCTGTCTCTGTTTTCCTTTGGACCAAGAGACATATGAAAACATCACTCATCATCAGAGGTGCAAATTAAAACCACAAGGAGGTATCGCCTCCCACTTGTCCGAATGCCTACCATCAATAAATGAACAAACGACAGGTGCTGGCGAGGATTTGGGGACAGGGACCCTGGTGCACATCTGGTGGGAATGCAAATGGGTGCAGCCACTATGGAAAATAGCATGAGCTTCCTCAAAACATTAAAAAGGAAACTGCCTTTTGACCCAGGGGTCCCACGTCTAGGAATATATCCTAAGGAACCCGAGACACCCATCAGAAAGCGTATTATCCGCCCCTAAATGCATGCGGTGCAATTTACACCCCGCAAGCTTTGGACCCGGCTCAAGGTTAAGTGCCTTTTGCGTCTCATTCCTTTGCCCAAACCGAAAACCGACGGCATGAGGCACTGGTTATTCCGGTCCGTCCGGCTTCACCGTGTTTTGTCAGGACACCCGTCTGCCCATCAAAAAACACACGGAAAATACATAGTAAGCATCTCTCTAACTGGCAGTGTTCGCAAAAAAAGGCGAGAATTTGCTTTCGGCTGCATTTCTCTGTCTGTGTGTCTCTCGGTTTTCTAACGAACTGGCAGGAAAGCGGCTTCCCAGTGATCATCTCCACATCGCGTTTCGCCTCCGGTTGCAATTTGCTGTGCACGGCAAATCCGCTCTGTGCTCGGCTGTTTTCTACGTGTTTCTCTGAGCCTCTCTCTGGACGATTACGGCGTTTTTTTAAAAAAATACAGGCTTGTTCAAACTACGTAACGAAGCTCCCTTCCCCTTACCCCCTCCAGCCCGGCAGCGGGCAGGATGCAGGCACGACCGTGAGCTGGAAATCAGGCAAATTCCCCATTAACAGCTGTGCAGTTTTTGTTTCCTTAATTGTCCCCCAAGAATATATATATTTTTTGCATTGATTTTTAGAAAGAATGGAAGAGAGAGAGAGACAGAGAGAAACACTGATGGGTTGCATCCTGCACAGGCCCCGACCAGGGCCTGGGGTCGAACCTGCAAACCCAGGTATGTGTCCTGGGCCCCGAATCGAACCGAAGAACCTTTGGTGAACCGGCTGATGCTCTAACCACTGAGCACACCAGCTAGAGCCACTTTTTAAAAAATAGTCTTTGTATTGATTTCCAGGAGGGAGAGAGAGAAAAACATCAATGATGAGAGTCATGGATCAGCTGCCTCCTGCAGGCCCCCCGCCTGGGCATCGAGCCCGCAACCCCGGGCCTGTGCCCTGACCCGGGAATCGAACCCGTGACCTCCCGGTGCCTACGCTGACGTTCGACCAACTGAACCACAGAGATGGGGCGCGTGCTGGTTTTATTTTTTACCTGTTTCCACGACGCACCTGGTAACAAAGACGACGTGAGGCTGTTTCGCAGCCGAGGCTTCGACAGGCGGCGACTATTGAAATGGGAACGGCCTACGGAACAGAAAACGCTGGTTTCCAGGCTCTGCAAGAAGCAGCCGTGGCACCAAATCCCCGTTGCACCACTGATTTTAACCCCTAACTAGATTTTTGGAGTTTTGCTTTATTGCCTATTGATCCTTGTAATATCCCACCTCTATTATTATTATTTTTTTTTACGGTCCGCCGTCTAAACTGTTTATAGAATTGACTTACAGAGGCAGGAATGTAATTAGAAGGGGGGGAAAAATCAATATAATTACCAGTTCTGTTCCCAACACGCTCGCACACAAAGCCTTCTAGCTTTTCTCGGGATGCACGTGGCTGGATGTCGCCGCGATGCAGGCAGACGTCTTGCTCGAGGGTTTTCCTCATGGAAAAGCTGGAAAAAGAATCCCTGGCGTTTATTCACTCCGACCTTTTCTGTATTTTCTCAGCACCTTGGAACGGGGTTCTTCTATGATATTGAAAAGAAGAGAGAAAAATCAGGAAACCATGGGGTTTTGTTTTTCCTGTGTGTGTTTTGTTTATTGTTTTGATCTCACCCGAGGATATTTTTTTATTGCTTTTCGGAGAGAATGGAAGAGAGAGAGAGAAACATAGATGTGAGGGAGGCACATTGATTGCTCGCCTCCCGCATGCACCCCAACTGGGGCCTGGGGTGGAACCTGCACCCGAGCTACGTGCCCTTGACCGGAATCGAACCCGAGACCCTTCCGTCTGCAGGCCGAAGCGCTAACCGCTGAGCAAACCCAACCAGGGCTGGTTGGTTTTTTTGTTTTTGTTTTTGTTTTTTAAATCACAGCTGGTATCCATTTGGGTTGCTGCTTGATTTTGAGAGCTGAGAAAGCTTCACATCTTATCAGGAATCTTTCCATTTGTCCGATCGCAAAATGCTCCAGCCCTTGAAAACCACCTGCCCGTGGCTCCCCTAAATCCCTGGGGGGCCCCTGAGGTTTCTCCCCAGCTTTCCGGCTCAGGTGTCACCTCACCTCTTCTGGTTCCATCGTCTCGCCGTTGGTTTCTCTGCTGTCTTATTGGCTCTGCGGTGAAACGCAGGCCGTATTCCCTTTTTGAGATGTGATGCTAAGCATGTTACTTGTTTTATTTTATTTTATTTTATTTTATATTTTATTTTATTTTATTTTATATTTTATTTTATTTTATTATTTTATTATTTTATTTTATTTTATTATTTTATTTTATTTTATTATTTTATTTTATTTTATTTTATATTTTATTTTATTTATTTTATATTTTATTTTATTTTATTTATTTTATTTTATATTTTATTTATTTTATTATTTTATTATTTTATTTTATATTTTATTTATTTTATTTTACTTTATTATTTTATTTATTTTATATTTTATTTTATGTTATTTTATCATTTTATTTTGTTATTTTATTTTATTATTTTATTATTTTATTTTATATTTTATTTTATTTTTCACACTCTCACCAATGTCTCCCGTTACCCCCGCCCTTTGTCACCCCACCTGGCCTCACCCCTTTCCTCTGACCATCGCCAGGTGCTCAAAGTCAGCTGGTTGGACGTAGGGAGGCTCTAGCACTCCCCGCAGAGCAAAGAGAAAGCGGAGGAAGGAGAGACCTTCAAAAAACAAAAAAAACAAAACAAAAAACCCACTCCGACCCCCATAACCGGGAAGATTCACTCTTCTTTCATTTCCATTTTTATTCCCGGCCAACTCACTCACTGGGGATTTCTAGCCGTTGTCCAACAAGTTCATCTACATTTCCCAGAGGAGATGAGAGCTTCAGTTAAGCCGACGAGAGCCTGCGGTGCTATAAAAACAGAATAATTAAAATAAAAAAAAAAATCTCCCGGGCTCGGGGCTGCAAGGATGCAGTTTTATGAACACGCACCTGTGCTTTGTACGGAGCCAAGAGGAGATTGTCATGTTCTGCGGGGGACAGGGCTGCAGGGGAGCAGGGACACGGGAAGGACACGCTTCCAGGTCACGGCCACAGCTAAGATCCTTCCAAACCAAAGCAGCCGGCCGGTGTGGCTCAGTGGCTGAGCATCACCCAGGGACCAGGAGGTCGCAGGTTCGATTCCCGTCAGGGCACATGCCCCGGGTGCCCAGCAGGGGGCGAGCAGGAGGCGGCCGATCCAGGGGAATGCTTCTCTCTCATCTGTGTTTCTCTCCCGCTCCTCTCCCCTCTCTCAGAATCAACGAAAACCCACTAAACTAAAAAGTAAAATAAACCTTCTTGCTCAGCTGAGCGGCATCCACCACTTATCAGAGCATCTGGTTCGGACCCAATGCAACTCTTAAGTAGAGAAACACAGATTTAACATTTTGTTTCATTACAGATTTTTTTTTAAATTTTTTAGTCATTTTATTTTTTCAATTACAGTTGGCATACAATATTACATTAGAGATTTTATCTTAAAATCTTTTTTAATTACAGTTGGCATCTAGTATTTATGTTAGATATTCTATTTAAAAATTTTTTTTTCAATTATAGTTGGCATACAATATTACATTAGATACTTTATTTTAAAATTTTTTAAAATTACAGTTGGCATCTAGTATTATATTAGATATTCTATTTTAAAATCTTTTTTTTAATTACAGTTGGCACACAATATTACATTAGATACTTTATTTTAAAATCTTTTTTTTAATTACAGTTGGCGTATAGTATTATTTTAGATATTCTATTTAAAATCTTTGTTTAAATTACAGTTGGCATATAGTACTATTTTAGATATTCTATTTTAAAATCTTTTTTTTCAATTACAGTTGGCCCACAATATTACATTAAATATTTTATTTTAAAATTTTTAAAAATTACAGTTGGCATCTAGTATTATATTAGATATTCTATTTTAAAATCTTTTTTTAATAAATATCTTTATTGATTTCAGAGAGGAAAGGAGAGGGAGAGAGAGAGATAGAAACATCAATGATTAGAGTCATTGATCGAGCCCACAACCAGGGCATGTGCCCTGACCGGGAATCGAACCCTGATCGCCTGGATCCTAGGTCGGAGCTCAACCGCTGAGCCACACCCAGCCGGGCTAAAATCTTTTTTTTAAATTACAGTTGGCATACAATATTACATTAGATATTTTATTTTAAAATCTTTTTTCAATTACAGTTGGCATACAATATTATAGTAGATATTTTATTTTAAAATCTTTTTTTTTCCAATTACAGGCAGCATATCCGTTTCAGGTGTACGACATAGTGAATAGGCTTTTATAGAACTTACGAAGTGACCCCCCGATAAGTACCCACCTGACACCGTAACTAGTTCCTTTTCTTTGTGGATTTATCCCATTTCCTTTGCTCTGCAGGGAGGGTCAGGGCCTCCTTACTTCCAAGCAGCTCACTTTGTACACCTGACCCGGGACCACGAGCCGATCTTTCTTATTGTTTCATTATTAAGCTGCTGGTGATAATTATTAGAGAAAGAAAGTGGTGTACGTTTACCTTTACCATGATTTAATATAATTAGAAACTATTCCTGAGTGATAGTCTCTCCCTTTATAAATACAGGGTGTCCCCCCAAAATGTGTACCCACTAAAACAGCTGATCACTCGCTTCATTTCCACTCCTTTCCAGGTTTAACAGATTTGAAATCATGGGTGAAGCCAGAGTAAGCTTTGAACGAAGAATATTTATCCTAAAGTGTCACTAGACCTCTTTTTTGGGAGACGCATAAAAGATAAAGTTTACGGTGGAAAACTGGCCGCCGTTGGCGCACTGAGGGCGCACAAATACCAAATACGGCGCGAAATGATCCTTGACGTCGGCGATCCCATTGCTTCCCCTTTATATCAGCAGGGCCCGGGCCAGAACAGTCATCCGTTTGAAAACAAGCATTGATCAAAAAAAAATAAAATAAAATTATTCATTCCTGTAGATTCTTTGAATCGTTGAAAATGCACCGCATGTTTATAAACACTAAGTTTACAACCATTCCAGGTGCGTGTGCATTTTGGGGGACACCCTGCAGGTCTACGTCCGGATGACCGTTTTGTGCATGGATCAGAATTCGAACTCCAAGTAGGATGGGCTCCTTGTTAGACGTAGAGACCAGAGGAAGCTTTTTAAACGTCACCGTGACTCCGTGTTGAATTTCCGTGCCTGTCCGGTGGCCCTAACATCGGGGCCTGTAGTAGTGGCATTAACACGAGTCAGAGAGATTTACCACCAACGTGTTGAAATTTATCCCTGGGTCACTCCTTAGATTCCAGGCGACAGGGTCATTTTTTAAAATATATTTGTATTGGCTTCAGAGAGAGGAAGGGAGAGAGACAGAGAAACATCATTGATAACAGACAGTCATCGATCGGCTGCCTCCTGCTCGCCCCCTACTGGGGATCACGTGCCCTGACCTGGAATCGAACCGGCGATCTCCTGGTTCATGGCCCGATGCTCACGCCTGCCGGGCAGGACAGGATTTTTTTTTTTTTTAAAAATCGTCAAGCGCGGATGAGCTGCTGAAATTCATCGGATCACCCACAGCTCCCTCATCAATAATAGTTTAGAAAATCCGACACCAGGCAAGGATGGCAAGAACAGTTACACAAACGTACGCGCTGAACTTACCTGCGACTCCGGGCCCTCGGCGATCAAAGAGACCACGCGAATCTCCATTCTTTTGAAACCGGCATCAAAAAGCCCTTTGAAGAGAAAATTAATTAAGCCTGAAGAGACAGGAAAAAAAAATAAAAAATAAAAATAAAAACTAAAAACAGGACTGGTTTTTTTTTTTTTGTCCCAAAGACAGACTTTCTGGGTGAAACCAGTCAGATTTCACCACCCGACACAAAAGGGCCGAGCAATTAATAAAGAGAAACTGGTGTTTCTGGGCAGCAAACTGGGAGGTCCGCACCCGTCTCCGGTATCCCAGCTGGAATCGGTTTACAGAAATACCATCGCCGGCCTCCTAAGATGTTCCGGAAGGAAGGAAACAGAAAGGATACGAGATTTTACCGCCCCCGCCCCCCCGCATCTTGCATCATTTTATTTTTTAAAACTGCAAACAACTGACACATAACCTGTAAATCGCTATGTTTTCACAAAATTCTATAAAGGAGGGTTTGTTCCAGAGGTAACTGAGTTAAGGATCGTGCTTTTGATAACTCAGATCCGGCTGACGATAGGGATATTAGCTAATGTAATTTATTTTTTAAATTTATCTTTCTCGTTGACAGTATGGCAGATGTGCCCCGTTCCCCATGACCAGTGCCCCCCTCCACCCCGCACCCGCCCACCCCCAGGCCTTCCCCACACTATTCTCTGTGTCCATGGATTATGCTATATGCACATAACTTCTTAGGTTAATCTCTCCCCACCCACCCCCTTCCCTCTGAGCTCCCTCCGTCGGCTCCATGCTTCCATGTCCTGGGCCTATTTTGCTCATCAATTTATTATGTTCATTAGATTCCACATATGAGGAGACCCCAGGACGCTTGTCTTTCTCTGCCGGGCTTATTTCACTCTGCATAATACTCTCCAGGTCCCTCCCTGCTGCCCCAAAGGGCACAAGATCCTTTTTCACAGCTGCGTAGTATTCCACAGGGTAAACGTCCCACAGCTTTTTGTAGGATACAAGATTTTCTAGGTGGAGGTCAGATCTCTCTTTGCAGGGCCTAATTGTGGGTGTGTTTTTTTTTCCACTCCAGTGGCATTGGCTTGACCTTTTTTTAAAGTAGAAATTTTATGCGATCTATTAAATTTCAACATGCATAATTTATCGCCCAGCGATTCCGCCTGTAAGGCTTTTTCTGCAAAATTGAGAGAGTACCTTTCATGCCGTAATAGATGTGCTGGGAGGTGGTGTTAGGGAGGGCGACCGATGAAAGACGCCTCAGTGTCTGTCCTTCCCCTCCCCCCCCCGATTTCTCTTAATCTCTATGATTCTTATTTCTCCTTGGGGTCAGGCTTAATTGTTTGACTGGGGCCTGGAATCGAACCCGAAACCCAGGTACGTGCCCCTGACGGGGAATCGAACCCATGACCCTTTGGTGTGCTGGCTGACGCTCTAACTACTGAGCCACACCGGCCAGGACTATTCGCAAATTTCAATATACAATAAGGAATTGTTAACGATAGTCGCCATGCTCTGTATTACACCCCGGGAATTACTTATTTTATCTCTGGAACTTTGTACATTTTCAAAAAAATTAAGTGCGTTTTAATTTTAATAAAATAGAAGTACTTTTTTTTTCTTAAATTAAGCAAAACTGCTATCGATGGTAAGCCCTGACCCTCCATATTTATAATATAGCCATTTTTTCTAACCATCCTTCGGAAGGGTGCAGTTAATTTATTTATCCAACTTTTTCAGGGTGTGAGGCTCTCAATGCTGAACAAAAGCAAGTCCCATCCTATAAAACAAAACAAAACAAAACAAAACAATGACTTTCTGACCTTTTCAAACATCTCTGCGTGGACGACACGAACATATATCCAGGAGACCGTTTGCTGCCAACAGCTGGTTTCCCGCGACAGCCGACCTGCCTGCCGGGCGTCTTTCCAACGTGTCGGTGGCACGTCGGGGATTTTTTTTTTTTTTTAAATGTCCCGGCAGGCTGGTGAAAAGGTCAGCAAAGGCCATCATCTTCTCACGGGTGCCAGGGGGGTTCGTAGCCTTTGCGAGCTCACGTGAGGACTCAGCATCCTATTGAGGCCGTTGCAATAACCTGTTTGTATTTTTATTTATTTTTTATTTTATTTTATTTTAATATATATCTTTATTGATTTCAGAGAGAGGAAAGGAGAGGGGGAAAGAGAGATAGAAACATCAATGATGAGAGAGTCATTGCTCGCGCCTGCAACCGGGCATGTGCCCTGACCGGGAATCAAACCCCGATCACCTGGATCCTAGGCTGACGCTCAACCGCTGAGCCAGGCCCGGCCCGGCACCTGTTTGCATTTTTAAATTCTCACCTGAGGATATTTTTTTCCATTGCTTTTTCAGAGAGAGTGGAAGGGAGACAGAGAGAGAGAGAAAAAAAACCATCATCGATGGGTTGGCTCCTGCACACACCCTGACAGTAGGGCCAGGGATGGAGCCTGCAACCCAGAGCTATAGGCCCTTGACCGGGAATCGAACCCAAGACCCTTCGGTCCGGCCAGGGCAATACCCTGGTTATTACTGAACCGGAAAGGAGCCGAGGGGAGGCCGGATAGTACAGACGCGCCTTGTATATAGCTTGGCCGGGAAGCTGCAGCTCACACCGTCCAGCGGAGGAAGGCACTGAACAAAAACAGCCTGGACACACTGTCCAGCAAGGTCCAGGTGACTTGGGGACCTGTGTGCCCATCGGCCACACCTGGAAGCCAGGCGGTGACCAGCACAGGCCTGGCCGCTGCAAACATTGACAGAGCTTCGGGGTGAGGCCCTGAGAAAGGTCAGGAGGCGCTGGTGCTGGGGACGGCCTCCCGACCATATGAACGCGCCTGAAGCTCTTGGACTCTGCACATAAAAAAAGGGTGACGGTGAGAAATGTCACGTTGCGTCTAATTTAGCGTGCGAAAAAATTATAGTTAAAAAACGCACGGATCTCTTGCAATGACCTGTTTGTATTTTTAAATTCTCACCTGAGGGTATTTTTTATATTTTAAAAAACGCACCGATCCCTTGCCATGACCTGCCTGCGTTTTGAAATTCTCGCCGACGACAGACAACGGTCGCGGGGAAGGCCTGGAGAGGGGGCGAGGGGGTCAACGGGAGTGAAAACGGGGCATCTGCAATACTCTCAACAATAAAAATTAGAAATAAAAATAAAACCTGGGGATTTGCACCAGCTCTGTCTTCTGGACCCACAGCCGGGCCTCCTGAACGGATCTGCTCCCCTGATAAAAACGCTAAAAAGCGTGTGTGTTCGCCGACGTCTCGGGGGCTGTTTTTAAACTAAAAGGCTGCGTGATTGAGACCCGTCCCTGTGGCTCTTTTATCTTTAAACCATTTACTTTAGAGGCTCAACCTTCCCGGCTGCGTCAAGGTCGCATCTTAAGCATAAATGTCCCCGCCGGCTTTTAGCCACTTGCTCAGTGCTCACGTTTTTCCCCAGAAAAGCGCCTCGCAGCCAACGGGCGGCCGTGAGGATTGTGGATCTGCACAGCACCTGCTTTTATGCTGGAAAAAATGGAAGCTACTGAAAAGCAATAATGGGAGAAGCCGTCTCCCTTTTTAGAGTTACACAAACAAACGCTTCCATTCCACGGACACGTCATTTTCCTGTGTTCCCCTTGAGAACGTTATTATTTTGTCTGGCTTTATATCCAGATGGTCTGTATTTCATTTTATTTTACTTTTTTTATTTTATTTTATTTTATTTTACTTTATTTTAATTTATTATTATTTTTTTATTTTTTATTTTATTTTTATTTTATTTTATATTTTATTCTATTATTTTATTTTATTTTTATTTTATATTTTATATTTTATTTTATCTTATATTTTATTTATTTTATTTTTCTATTTTATTTATTTTTTATTTTTTATTTTTTATTTTATATTTTATTTCATCTTATATTTTATTTTTATTTTATTTTCATTTTATATTTTATTTTATTATTTTATTTTATTTTTTATTTTATATTTTATTTCATCTTATATTTTATTTTTATTTTATATTTTATTTTATTATTTTATTTTATTTTTATATTTTATTTTATTATTTTATTTTTTATTTTATATTTTATTTCATCTTATATTTTATTTTTATATTTTATTTTATTTTTATATTTTATTTTATTTTATTATTTTATTTTATTTTTTATTTTATTTTATATTTTATCTTATTATTTTATTTTAATTTATTTTATTTTTTATTTTATTTTATTTTAATTTAATTTAATTTAAATTTATTTTATTCTTTTATTTTTACATTCCCTGGCTTCTGAAATCACCCATATTTTCTTGTCTGCTTCTGCGCTTTCTTGGTGGCATTAAAGCTTCATCAATTCCTTTATTTATTTTTTTCCGTAAACCTCTCAGTGTGTTCTTTATTGGGAAGGGAGGGGGAAAAAAAGATTGAGTCTCGCAGCTTTCACACTCCTCCCGAAAAGCCATTTACCACAACCTCGCGCCCCTACTATTGGAAATATTACAGCGTGGATCCTTGGAGTCCTACGGCCACCAATCTACGTTGTTATTTAACGGATTCCGATGGCTTCCCCCGGCCGGGGTGGCTCAGTTGACTGAAAGTCGGCCTAGAAACCAGGAGGTCAGGGTTCGATTCCCGCTCAGGGCACAGGCCTGGGTCGTGGGCCGGATCCCCAGTAGGAACCGTGCAGGAGGCAGCCGACCGAGGTTTCCCGCTCACATCGATGTTCCTCTCTCTCCCTCTCCCCTTCTCTCTCTCTCTGAAATCAATAAAAAAACAAACAAACATAGGAAATGATTCCAGCAACTAAAGAGGCTGCAGAATTCGAAAACGCGTCTTGAAAGCGGCAGGAATTCCCAGGCCCAGACCAGCCACTTTCACCGAAAGGCAATCACCCCGAACAGAGAATTCTAGTCCTGCGGGCTCGGGGTCACCTCGCCTCCCCGGTTTCCTGAACCCCCCCAGGGCACCCGGGTAACTGCCAGAAACACACACACACACCCTGGTCTTCGTTGCCCCGCCTGGAAGACACACATTCAAAAAATTCAAATTAAAAAAAAAAAAAGCACAATTCCGGCCCTGGCCGGTGCGGCTCAGTGGTTAGAGCGCCGGCCTGCGGCCTGAAAGCATCTCAGGTTCGATTCCTGCTCAAGGGCACGTACCTGGGCTGAAGGCCGAATCCCCGGGCCCGGCTGGGGCGAGTGCGAGAGGCGACCCATCGATGCGTCTGTGTCGCATCCATGTCTCTCTCTCTCTCTCCCCCTTCCACTCCCTCTGATAAAGCGATTTTTTTTAAAAAAAAAAGAAAGAATATTCAGGTGTAACTCCTTACAGGGAGCTTTGTCTCCCTACCAGCCATCGGGGCCATCAAACCAGTGATGTGTTTTACAGCTTCGCTGCTTGTCACAGACACGGACCTTTTCCTGTCACCCGCCGTAAAGATCCCCCCGGCTGCGGGTGCGAAAAACGAAATATCTAATAAAAATTAGCGATGAGCTTTTCTGAAATTTATGGGGCCCGAAAATTAAAAAAAGAGAGAGACGGAGACCGAGAGAGAGGAGTTTCTGCTCTGCAATCTATCATTTAAAATCAAAATGAGACAAAGACAAAGAAGTGTGTGCCTGGCTCTCTCCCTGGGACACTTTCTCGTAGAAGAAGAAAAAAAAAACACGAAACGGTCACGGGGGCTGTTCCGTGTTCAAGTCTAAGGACGGGCATTGGCCGCTCTTGGCGTCCTAGCCTCAGATGAAGACGTTGGGAAAGTCCAGCCCGGCCGCCGTGGCTCAGCGGCTGAGCGTCAACCTATGAGCCAGGCGATCGGGGTTCGATTCCCGGTCAGGGCCCAGGCCCGGGTTGCGGGTTCGATCCCCAGTCGGGGGCGTGCAGGAGGCGGCCGATTAACGACTCATGGTTGATATTTCTCTGTCTCTCTCCCTCTCCCTTTCTCTCTCTCTAAAAATCAATAAAAACATATTTTAAAAAAAATTTAAAAAAGACATTGGGAAAACCCAACACGTTCACAGGCTGGGTGCCCGCGGGTTCATCTGCCAACCGTCGCTGGCGACGTTAAAAATCACTGAGACCCAGGCCTCAAGCAGCTCAGCGACTGCGGAAATACAGAAATAAAGGCTCCGGCCAAACGCTGGGGGTGTCATTTCAAAAAGGTACGTGGCACACGGGGGTGTTTTCATAAACAACCGGTCCAGAATGCGTTGTAGAACTGCACCCCTGAAACCTACTTTTATTAACCGAAATCACCCCCCAATAAGTTCGATAAAAATTAAATCCATAAAGGGGCTCCGTTTATGTTATTTATTTATGTTTTCGACCCGGGAAATACCGAGAGACGCCCGTTGGATGGGCCGCTCGGCCCGGTTAAAACCCACAGGCCCCCCCTCCAGGTAAACTCCCCCAAAATAACCATATTTAACGCTTTGCAAGTCATCGGGAGGGGGGGTCTGGAATAGACAGAGACCGGTTGGGACGCATGCCCTGTAAGGTCCGGGGGACCCGGGAAGAGGCCCCACCTGTCTACCCATCAATCACACCTGGAAAAGAGTCAGTTGCCAAGACGGGGCGTGGCCAGTGCAAGCGCGAGAAACCTCAATATTTAAATTTGCAAACGGCAGAAACTCTCTCTGTCACACACACACATGTGCCAGCCTTCTTGGGGCTCCTGCTTCAGGGGCATTTGCTCCCCTGGACTCCACGCATGTGGCCTAATGGACTTTAATCTGGTCTAAATGCTAAATTTCACTCGGCTGCAACGTGCAAAAAAAAAACTCTGGACACTGGCCTTGTTTCCGGCCCTGCTGGACCCTTAGCTGCCCCTTTCCCAGGACTGGCTTAAGGGACATGGGACTCGGGAACCTGGGACACGTAACCTCACGCAACGAAAGCTTTGTGCCACACCCCGACCTCCTGTGCACATCCTAGAAAATCCGTTTTCTGCAGATGCCACGGGGACCTCACTCCCACGCGTGTCTGGGAAACCCGGCCCGTGAATCCCTCCGGCATCCGCAGGGCCCACCGTTGTCCCAGCCCTGGTGTGACCTTGCCCCGTCCCCCGTCCCTCTCCCGTCCTTGCAAATGTCATCTCGCGAATCCAGGCCCCTCGATCAGCCTTTATCAGATCCTCGGGCCCGTGTCCGCGACGCCGGTTAAAGGCATCTGGAAAACGAATCTCTGGTGTGCAAACAGGGCGTCCGGCCTCCGTCCCGAGGGGAAGAAACGTGACAATATTTCCGTCAAATGAAGCTGAAGGGGAGATAGCAGGTCGTTCCGAGCGACAGACCGAGGTTCGGGGCCCTTTGTCCACTGGACGGTCACCTTGGGGAGAAACGTGAAGCCCGATAAAATCGTTTATTTTCATCTACAAAAAGGAAGGCGGCCAGAACTCAAGTCAGTGCTTCCTCCCAGGAGCCTGTATTCCAGCACCTCCCTTGAACAACTGGGGGCGTCAGCCCGGCCGGGGTGGCTCAGGGGTGGAGCATCGACCTACGAACCAGGAGGTCAGGGTTCGATTCCCGGTCGGGGCCCGCGATCCCCAATACGGGGCATGCAGGAGGCAGCCGATCAATGACTCTCTCATCAATATTCCTCTCTTTTTCTCCCTCTCTAAAATCAATATAAATATATTTTAAACACACAGACACAAAAGAAAACCACCCGGCCTCACAGCCTACTAATTGCATTATATTTTTTTTAAAAAAAATATCTCTTTTGAGAAAAGAAATTCCCATGCAATAGGTTTCCATAAACTGCGCAGAAGGTGCCCTGCAGCAGGTGCTACCGACAGGCCGTAGGTTTGCTTTCTTTGAACAGAAATAATTTATTTCATTTCTTTGAGTGAAATAAATCCGGGCGGGAATATCCGGCCTTAGGAACGCAGAAGGAGTATCTTCCCGTGCGTCCCTGGGCTGTAGTCTGTCCGGGGGGGGGGGGTCCGCCTTCCCGCTCCCAGCACCCACGCCCGCGGGGACTGTCCTTATTACCACCCTCATTATGATCTCGGGGAAGTGGAACCACCATCGGACGCCTCATTGCCCATGCAAATTGTTTTTCACGGGGTGTTGTGTGCTCTGACCTTGCCCCGGAGCTGTCCTTTCGAAGGCCTGGTGTCACCGGCAACCGTCACCCGTGGGGCGTGCGATCGAAGGGCTGCCGGTGGCGAATCCTGTAGGTATCACAAACAATATCGCAAGGATCGCCCCCGTGACCCTGGTTCAGATCTGCCGGCTGGGAGGAGCCAGGAGCTCGCAATCCCTGCAGAACAGACAGGCTGCTGGGTGGGAACCCAGGCTCCCGTTCTCTAAACTTTTTTGGACCCAGATTTGATCGAAACTGGGGTGTGAACCCCAATAGTTGAATAGTCTTATATTTATAGGGTGATGCACGCCCACGGGTTCCAGGGGATTATGCCCACTCCAGGACCCACCTCCCACCAAGAGCCGAAAGCTCCCAAGCCCCCAAGATTCGTGAAATAAACGGTATTTTGATCCAGCTTGATTGAAATACAAGTGTTTTTTTTTCAATCTTGGCCCAAGGCGTGAGGATGTTTTTTCCCATTGACTTAGAAAGAGAGACAGCGATTGGTTGACTCGCACACGCGCCCGACCTGTAACCCAGGAGGGCGTCCTTGACGGGGACTCGAACCTGGGACCCTCCGGCGCGCAGGCCGATGGCCGACCACTGAGCAACACCTGACAAGGCCCCAAACGATATGTCATTGGGGGAGTGGAAGGGGCACAATGCGATCATGTCACGTCGCAAAATGATCATCGCGGCAGAGTGAACACTCCTGTGACCTCGCGGAGTTAATTTTATTGTTCTCACGGGCGGTGGGGTGATGTAAACACATTTAAGATCTACTCTCTCGGCCACGGTCAAGTGTCGTTCACTACAGTCTCCATGCGGTTGACTGAACCCCCAGAATTAATTCAGCTTAGAACTGGAAGTCTGTACACTCTGAGCAACATCTGCTCACTTTTCCCCCCTCCGGCCCCCGGCAAACACAATTCCGCTCTCTATTTTTACGATACAATCAACAAATTCCAGAATTATTCATTCAGGTGAATCGTATATACCGATGGGAGCGAGTGCACCGGTTTCAGTCCATCTGTCGTGTTTATAACCACAATTTATTTCTCAGTTTACATAAACAGATGCACAGGAGAAAAGTAGGTTTTAATGAAATATATACGATACATGCATCTTACCGTATATATTTTAAATTTATAACGTATTTCCTATATCTCATAAACATACGAATTGATCAAATATTTATTATGTCTCTGTGTTTTCCTATGTCGGTTTGACAATCACTCTGAACGAATGAGAGTTGCTACCTCTATTTATTTTTTCTTTTCTTAAATGTAATTGATTTTATTTTATTTTTCCCATCACCATTTATCCCCTATGTGACCTCTCCCACCTCCACCCACCACCCGGCCCCCCGCACTCACCACAGTATTGCCCAGGTCCATGGGTTCTCTCTTTCTTTTTTTCATCTTGGCTCAATCCCTCCACTCCCACCCCCCACAATACCCTCCCCACCAGAGCCGTCTGCCTGCTGTCTACCTATGAGTCTATTTTGTTCATCAGTTTATTTTGTTCATTAGATTCCACCTACGAGTGAGATCATGGGGATGCTTGTCTTTCTCTGCCTGGTTGTTTCACTCAGCATAACACCCTCCAGGTCCCTGCCTGCTGTCCCAAAGGGTAAGAGATCCACCTTTTTCACAGCTGCATAGTATTCCACAGCATAGATATACCACCGCTTTTTTATCCGCTCGTCTACGGATGGGCACTCGGGCTGCTTAGGAAATGTGGTTATTGTCAATAATGCTCAAATGAGACACAATAAAGCAGATTAACACTCAAGCTAGTCAAAGTGCTATCTGCACCTTGTGTTCTCAGACAACATCTCTGTCTCTTTCTTAAGGTTAAAAATGGTTTTATTTATGTCGTTTTGTTCCTGGTAACAAGCGCGCGTGAAACCCATAGTGGACGCAGGAAAGATAACTAGAGAGCAAAGGGTTAGGCGGAGAGACGGAGGGAGGGAGGGAAGGAAGGACCAAAGAGAAAAGAAATATCTGTTGTCTATTATTATTATTATTATTATTAGCCATTTTTATAGATTTCCCTTTCATTCTTATCACTGATACTGATCAAGTTTATCGCCACCACTCAAGGACATTTTATTGGCAGATGCTTGAAATATTAGGGCACTATCTGCATGACAGAGTAACAACTTCCTCCGTTTTTAGGGCTCGCCAAATCCCAAACTCTACTGGAACGCAGTGGTGAAATATGAGGCCTCCCTCATTCATCCGGACCTTAAAAAAATTTTTAAAAAATCTCAAGAAGCAAAAAATAAGATTAGCAAAACGTCCTGGAAATTTATGTTTTCCACAATACTTCATCAGCAGCCGAATATCTGTGGCCCCGTCTGGAACATAATTTACAAAGCAACAGGGCGAAGCTGTCAAAATATTAAATTCAAAATATATAGCTCTTCTGGTCGAATTATAGATCTCTAGCTGCCACTCCATTTTTCT
Source organism: Miniopterus schreibersii (assembly GCF_964146895.1). Taxonomy (NCBI): domain Eukaryota; kingdom Metazoa; phylum Chordata; class Mammalia; order Chiroptera; family Miniopteridae; genus Miniopterus; species Miniopterus schreibersii. The sequence goes on along the minus strand of NC_138120.1, from coordinate 1,383,927 downwards.
CTAATGGATTATGAATTGCAATGCTCTCTGCATAGTAATTTAGTTGAATGCAGGGACATCGTTTCATTGAAAATGGCTAGTTGGGCCCAGCCAGTGTGGTTCAGTTGGTTGAGCGTCGACCTATGAACCAGGAGGTCATAATTCGATTCCAGGTCAGGGCACATGACCGTGTTTCAGGTTCAGTCCCCAGTAGGGGGCGTGCAGGAGGCAGCCGATCCATGACTCTCTCATCACTGATGTTTCTCTCTCTCCCTCTCCCCTCCTGTCTCTCTAAAATCAATAAAAACCTATTTTTAAAAATTAAAAAACAAACGAAATTTGAGAAAACGTGGCTCAAAGAAGATGGAATAAAGGATATTAGAAAAATAGGAAACACTGCTCAGTAGGTCCCATCTGCCAGTAAGGAAGGATCCTTAACTCTCTAAATCAGATTTTAAGCTTCGTGATATCATTCATTGTGTTCAACTAGCTGATCAGCTTGTGGACAACAGGGAGCCCACAGGTGAGGCTCGTGTCCCACGTGGGCCGGCCACACCGTATGTGGTCCTACCGGGAAAGGACACCACTATTGAGTGCACATCCGTGACAAACTTACTCCTTGCCTCTCTTGAAAACACAAAACAATCAAAACACAAAAATGTGTTTTACTGATTTCAGAGAGAGGGAGGGAGAGGGAGAGAGAGAGAGAAACATCAATGATGAGAGTCATGGATCGGCTGCCTCCTGCACGCCCCCTACTGGGGATCCAGCCTGCACCCCGGGCCTGTGCCCTGACCGGGAATCGAACCCGGACCTCCTGGTTCATAGGTCGATGCTCAACCACTGAGCCACGCCAACTGGGCCTCTTTGCCTTTCTTATACTATCTCCACTCCTTCCATAGCTCTGAGAGATATCTTTTATTCTGTCTTCTTTGGCCAAAAAAAATGGATATTCTTTTAAGTTATTATGTTTCTGGCCATTTGTTACACGCCGCACGTCAGTCCATCACCCCATAAGTACTTGGAGATGGCTGCTGCATTGGTTTAGAATTTCCCAACTAGGTAACAGGGGTAAAACTATGGCCCAATGGCCGGGAAAATAGATCTCCATTCACAGCCTAAATCCATGGAACCAATGTCAGTGACTGGCTGTTGGTTCTGAACACTCCCAGTTATTTGCACAAACCAATTTTGCTCCCATTGGTACCCAGGCAAGCAAAAAATTACCTCATCTGCCGGAGATGCATTAGATTATGGTTTTTCTGGGCGTTCAGGCTCATCAGCCCCATGGATATAACGGAACAGACTGGAGAGAACTTCATTAGTAATTATTAAGCATTTCTGGGCGAAGGCCCCTGGTACAAGCCGCGTTCCGTGGACGGAGGCACGCGTGGTTCCAGTGGCAACGCCTTCCATGAATCAAACGGGTCCCAGGAGTCGGTAATGAACAAACCGACGTTGAGCTACAGCCTAACAGGAATATTGGATCCTTAAATGAACTGTACACTCCCGTCTTTAATGGGAGGAAGCAGTAGCCAGGCGTAATAAAAATAATTGAAATGAGGGTTCGCAGCCATTAATCTACTGAGAAATTCCTTAAAGAGTAAGTGAGGCAGAAAAACAGCCAAATGTACGTGACAGCCCCCGATAGATGCCATTTGTGCCTAATGGGCTCAGTGACCATCAATAAAACGGTGAACGGTACCGATAATGGAAAATAAAAGTTTAAGGAAAATTCTTAGAAGGGGAGACTGGAGCATAGAGTGATTTATTTTTTATGTTTTTCTAAAAATATGTTTTTATTTATTTTATTTTATTTTTTATTTTATTTTTTATTTTATTTTATATTTTATTATTTTATTTTATTTTATTTTTTATTTTATTTTATATTTTATTTTATTTTATATTTTATTTTATTTTATTATTTTATTTTATTGAGGAAGGGAGAGGGAGAGAAAGAGAAACATCAATGGTAGAAAAACATCAATGGGCTGCCTCCTGCACGCCCCCTACTGGGGATCGAGCTCACAATCCCGGCATGTGCCCCGATCGGGAATCGAACCAGCGACCTCCTGGTTCATAAGTCAATGCTCAACCACTGAGCAACGCTGGACAGGCAGAATAGAGCGATTTAGGAATAAATAGATTCCTCCCCATAGCTTTGTTGCAGGGAAAAAAGGAATCCTATCTACATAGCACATACAATATTATTTTTTAATATATTTTCATTCATTTTATTTTATTTTTTAAATATATTTTTATTGATTTTTTTAGGGAGAGAGAAAGGGAGAGGGAGAGAGAGAGATAGAAACCTCAATGATGGGAGAGTCATTAATCAGCTGCAGCCCGCAATCCGGGCATGTGCCCTGACCGGGAATCGAACCCCCATCTCCTGGATTCTAGGTTGACGCTCAACCACTGAGCCACGCCCGGCTGGGCTATTTTCATTGATTTTAGAGAGAGAGGAAGGGAGAGGGGGAGAGAGAAACATCAATGATGAGAGAGTCATTGATCGGCTGCCTCCTGCACGCCCCCTACTGGGCACTGAGCCCACAACCCAGGCCTGTGCCCTGACTGGGAATCGAACCGGCGACCTCCTGGTGCACGTGAGGAAGCCCAGCCCACTGAGTCACACCAGCCGGGTCATGAATGTCCCTTAAATGAATGAGTTAGAGTAGGAGCAAAGTTACAAACATTATCCAGGAGCGTTATCTTCAGAGTGATCGTACAGCTTGAGCAATTGTTTCCTTTGTTCCTGTAAGATTTTACAGGCAGTTAACCTGAGTCTTATTATGTGGTTCAATTTGTTCCACTATCCAGTCTCCCTGGGATTCATTAAATATTGCACTTGGTGTAGACGCTCACATAAAAAAAAAGCACGTTGAAGTGTTAATTCAGGGAACCGCCGGCTCAGAACAAACAAACAGACAAGCCGTGGTACATTGAAGGCCTTTTTGTAAAACACGTACCTCATTGCAGACTCACTCTTGGCATTTGTTTTTTGTTCTCGGTGAAACATAAAAGAGTGTTGTACACGCCTAACCCCCTCTGATGTCACATGTCCTTAAGCGTTTGTGGCTCATTTGGCTCCTCTGGTTGCTCGAACGTCTGATACTGAAAACTCTATTAATCACGCAATTAATGGAATCACAACCATGAAATCTGCGCTTCTTTAAAAAAAAGCGTTATTTTCCGTCAAACAAAGGCCACGAGAGTGTCCCCCAAAATACCTGAAGCCATATTTCCTAGCGCAAAAGTTGTAGGGTTTTCAATATTTAATATACACACTGAGTTTAACCCTCGGGTCCTGAAAATAATAGTTCTCTGCTTAGCACATCAGTTGCTGGGGTCTCAACCCACCGGTAGGTATAGACTTGCTTTGTAAATTTTAACAGCTACCAAATGGGAGGGCCCTGGAAACAGAACTGGAATTCTCATTGTCTCTCACCCCCAAAGACATAAGCTTCCCAGTTCACGGTTCTTTTAGGAACTGAAGGTTAACGTTTTCCCACCTTTTTGATGCAGGTAATGAGTTCTTGGTCCCCTCTCAAATTGCCAGCCCATAACCAGGAGCCTTATACGGAGTAGGCGGTGGGAAAACCTAGGTAACCGGCTTTCCGAAAACTTCCCTGATTCCTGCACAAAAAGAATCGTGTGCTTAAGGCTGTATGTGTGTGTGTGTGTCTGATATTTAATTCAACGCATCAATGTGACTGGGCTACCGCGTCCCCAGCTCAAACATTATGTCTCGATGTTTCTGGAGGAGAATGCCAGTTGAATCAGTGGGTTTGGTAAAGCAGATTGCCCTCCCCAGGTGGGTGGGCCTCGCCTCATCAGTTGAGGGCCTGAAAAGAACCAAACTTGGAGAAAGAAGGGATTCACCCTTTTTATGTCCGCCTCACGGTTTGGCCCGGAATATGTCATCTCATCTTTTTTTCTGCCCTCAGGCTGGGATTTATATCTTCCACTCCCCTGATTCTCAGGACTTTGGGCTCATCACCAGCTCTCCTGAGTCTCTAGCTTGCAGAAGATGTATTATGGGGACTTATCCACCTAGATAACAGCATATATCTCGTATTGTATCTCAGGAGAACCTGACTAATAATTTATACCGTGTGGGGCTAAAGTAGGTTTACAGTTGTTCCGATGGAAAATGATACAATAATTAATAATAATAATACACGAATAAACTCTGTGTTTCATGTACTCACAACGGTAAATTTACTTTTGCTCCACCCCTGAGGTTAGCGAAGATGAATGAGGGGAATACAAGGATTCTCTGTGCCCGTTCTGGAACTTTTTTGCAAACTATACTCTGGAATAAACATTTCTAGGATCTCCATGAGTCTATTTTAATTTATCTTTATAGTTGAAAGTATCACAAATGTCTCCTTTTTTCCCCTCATTGACCCCTCCCCCCCACTCCCACTCTCTCCCCAGGCCTTCACCACACTATTGTCTGTGTCCATGGGTTATGCATTTATGAATATAAGTTATTTGGTTAATTTCTTCCCATGCTCCCTTCCGCCTTCCCTCTGAGAGCCTTCCCTCCCTCCATGCTTCCATGTCTCTTGGACCTATTTTGTTCATCCGTTTATTTTGTTCATTAGATTCCACATATAAGTGAGATCGTGGGATGCTTGTCTTTCCCTGGCTGCCTTATTTCACTCAGCACAATACTCTCCAGGTCCCTCCACGCTGTCCCAAAGGGTAAGAGATCTGCCTTTTTCACAGCTGCATAGTATTCCACCGTGTAGATATACCACAGCTTTTTTATCCACTCATCTACTGATGAGCACTTGGGCTGTTTCTAGATCTTAGCTATTGTCAAGTGCGCTGCTATGAACATAGGGATGCGTAAATTCTTTCTAGTGGGTGTTTTGGGATTCTTAGGATATATTCCTAGAGTTGGGACCACTGGATCAAATTACCTGCCATTCCATGAGTCTATTTTATGGGGTGTTTTTCTTTGTGACGGTTGTGTCAACAGCCATGGTGTGCTGAAAGGAACCCACAAGAAACCCACCCTTACCCACCTGATAAGTGATAAGGGGCATCTTTCTTAGAAAGGGCTAGAGGTCAAGGATCACACTAGGTGGCTAAGCGCCAACTCCACACCAGCACATTGGTTTTTTTATGGTTACTTATTCCACGAATCTTCTCATGGTTCCCAGTCGGCTTGGTCTCAACGGAGTTGCTGTAAATCGAGAAAAATGAGGAAAGACAGAAAAAAAGCTCCCTCTGTTGGGAAGATAGAAACCAGGGCCCTGGCCCAATGTCCATCCTTCGCTCTACAGAGAGGTGGGATCCAGACTTGAATGCCAATGCCCGGCCCATTCACGAGACTGGGTTGTACACCCCAAAATATGCGGAGCAAGGTCCCTGGGAATATAGGTCACACCCAGATGATATAGCTTCCCAACAAGGCAAGGCTGCAAATGGGTTTCGAAGTATCCCCCACGACGCCTCGCGGGTTCCCCAGCCATGGGGCTAGTGGTGGGAAACATCCTCACACGCTGTGAAAAGAGCGTGAAGAAAGCAGTGGAGGTTGATAGCTCTTTTACTCTATCAGGACACGCCGACACGCCAACTCCGGGAGGCTGGCGGGAGCCAGGCGTCGGTGCCCGTCTGGGTGTTCTCCGTATCTCCGGCGAGAGGGACCATATGCCGTGGCAGCGATCCCTTCTCCGAGTTGGCAGGCTACCTACCTGCTTGCCATTTGGAATTAAAAGACCTAAATTGCGCTGGGAACTGACTCGGATCCTCCGCGTTCAGCCCAAGGCCGACAAATTCTGGACGTTGGAAGGGGGATCGCATATCCTTTTGTACCGTTGGAACCCAGGGGCTGATTTTCCAGTGGCCTCGAGTAATGAGGGAGCTGATGGAGAAAGACAGATCCCCAACCCTTCCAGGTACCACAAGGTTCCTGAAAACACACTGAAAGAAATACGTCTCAATAAAGGAAATTGGGATGCGGAGGCGCTTAAAACGTTCCTTCTGGGCCATGCGATAGCTCAGCAGTCAACGGCACAGAAGCGGCTGGGAGCATTTCTCAGCCTTTTATACCGGAGAACTTGTGTTTTGAGGTCAGCAGGGCCCGAGGGTGCTACCTCCTTCCCGAAGGTGCTGAAACCTGGGAAAGCTGTGGGGTGGAAAGAGAGAGAGAATGGGAACTTCGTACTGAAACTTGACCGTGCAGATGCCAAGAATAAAATTCTTCCCATACGGTGCTTAGTTTGGGTTCCCCCGGGAGCACATCTGGGGACAAAGATTCTAGGACAAATGGATATTCGACTGGGGAGCCCGGGAGACACCAATCGGCAAGTGTGCTCCTTTCCTACGGCTGTGGTAACAAAGGGCTATGAACTGGGCAGCTTAAGCAACAGAAGTTTATCTTCTTCAGTCCTGGAGACCAGACATCTGAGATCCAGGGGTCCCAGGGCTGTGCTCCCTCTGGAGGCTCCAGGGAGGGTCTTTCCTGCCTCTTCCAGCCCCTGGGGCTCCAGGCGTCCCCGGGCTGGTGGCCGCCTCCCTCCCGTCTCTGCCTCCATCTCCACGTGGCTTCTCTTTTGTGTCCGTGTCTCCTCTCTGTCTCTTATAAAGACACTGTCATTAGACGTAGGGCCACCCTGACCCAGGACGACCTCGTCTCAGACCCTTCACTTAATCACATCTGCCAAGATTCTGTTTCCAGAGAAGACCCTGTTATGAGGTTCTGGGTCGACACATATTTTTAAGGACACAATTCCAGCCACAAGAAAGACTGGCAAACATATTTATTTTCATGGGTCACCATCAAAAACATTCAAAAGGCACAGCTCAAAATGACACCCTTGGGCTCACAATAGTCGGTCCCATCAAGACTGATTATAAATTGGCCTCCAGGATCTACGGTGCCTAGTATACAAGTTTTCCCCTCTGGTTTTTTGAAGACAAATTAGCAAAGTTGTTGGATTTTCTACCTTCACCTCATCTCACCCTCCTCCCAAAGCCATGCTCCCCACAAAAATAGTGGAGAGGAGGTTTTTCCTTCAAGCGTATGTCTTTTCTGTCACTGTGTCTCTACTTCTCACCTTCCAGAGAAGACGATCATGATGATAGTTCACGAAGGACAGATTTTCGATCAGTTGTTCTTTTTTCTGATGTCTTCCATGGAGAGAGAAGCTGAGCAAGGAGTCTCTTGAATTCCCTCTGCCTGTCTTTCACACGGCACTAAGAAGACAAATAACCCAAGAAGGAGAAACCAAATTCGCTGTTGGGCACCCTCCAACCTCCGACAGATGGCTGCTTGATTGAATTTTTTGCATTTCATCTACTCACCCTCGGAGGTGCTTCATCAAGACAACTTGCAAATGGCAAGTCCACAGAAAAATGCCTTGATACACAAATTCTTGAGTAGGTACAGATTCTGCCAGCCATCTCTGAAACCCATGAGCACCGGGACTCTGCTAGGTTGTTACCTTGTGTTCACTTTGTCATCTTACATTGTCTTCAACTTGTTCCATCCTGCTTACAGAGCTTGTTACGTGCAGCACCTGAAATAAACCAGTTTTCTTCACCCCCGTGGACCTGGAGCTGGAATGAGGGGGGAAATGCGTGAGTCGATTCCTCCTTAGTAACTAGTTCACTCGTTTATGAAACACGTCTTCCTAAGCAGTGTTAATTTGATGGCCTCCATGATTCTTTGGCATAGAATGCACAGCTGTCATTTCTTCTTTAATGAACTCAGCAAAATTTTCTTTTATTAATACAGCCAAGAATCTAGGTCTTTTTTTCTTTTTCTTTTTAATGGCACCAATTCTGAATAACTTTCTGAAATAAAAAGCTTGATGAAGAAATTCACAGAAGAATGGCTATTTAGACGTGTAAACGCATTAGGCGGGCAATTCAAGATCAATTTACGGCAATAACAAAATTATAAGCAGTCCAGAATATTAAGTCTGCATAACTATTTTATTTTTTATATGTTTTTATTGATTTTAGAGAGGGAAGGAGAGGGAGGGAGCAAAGTGAAGACGTGTGGTAAGGTCTCAAGGAAGGCTCACCAACTGATATCGGACTGGATGTAGTCCGCATACACAAAAGCAATCTGAAAATGGGAAATAGTAAGAACACTCCTCAAAATGAGAGAAATTGTCGTCAGTGATCAAACTACCTTCCAGAAGGAACCAGCTCCCTTGAAAGCCTGAACCTCGTGTCCCAGGCTGTAGTCTATAGTCACCCACGTGTCTGGCGGATCATATAAAACACCCCACTCACACTTGACAGTAACCCATTAGGTTTGCTATACGACTTCTACTTTGAAAATAATTCATTAAGGCTCAATATATATATATATATATATATATATATATATATATATATATATATATATATATATTTTTTTTTTTACTATTTCAATTTCTTCTTTATTTGGCTGAATTTAATCCACAACTGGTTTCTTCAAGAAGGTCTTAATGGAGTGATAATCCCTGAGTGCTTTTATTTTGAAAAATATTTGTTTTTAATTTTATTTAAAATATTACAAATGTTCCTTTATCTCTCCTATGACCCATTCCACCCCCTCCCACCCAAGGCCCAAACATTTTTAAGTCATGTGCTCATGATCACAGGAGCTGAGACGCAAGCCCAGGCTGTCTGCGTCTGAATCGCAACACATTTTATTGCATGAAATTGCACGAAATGTCATCTTTCCACCTAAACTTTAATGCATGTACTATTTATTATTCATCTGCGACATTTTTGATCCCTCAATAACTCCCGAATCTCTTTTTCGGGTGGTGTGTACCTATGCCTCGGTCTTCAGTAACAGCCGTTATCTCAGGGCTGATAGTATTATTGATTATAAAGTAAAACTAATAATAATTAAAAGGTAAATAATCCATGGGGACTAAATATTTATAAAGATAAGATAAAAATAACGTTTAAGAAACCCCTCAGCGGCACCTATATGACCCATCATTCATATAAAAAGAGATGAGTCTATTTGAGAATATATTTTCATGTTGAAAATTTACCCCGAAAGATACGTGCGTATGTTTTTTTAATGAAAACTTATGTAAACGTCCTAAACCTTCTAGACCGCTTATAATTTTGTGATGGCCGTAAACCGATGGCGAGGAACCTGCCTCGCGCTGTCCTGCGTCTTAATAGCCGCCCTTCAGTGTTTTTTTTTTTGATTAAGCTCTGATTTCACAAAATTATTCAGAACAGGCGTAATTCTTGAAGAAACACACTCCTTGCCCTGGGCCCACATACCCGGCCAGGGAGATCCGAACCCTTAAATATCATAGATGATGAGGCTCACGGCCACCGGGCACCTTTCCCCAAACTTTGGGGGTCACGGTGGCTTCATGTGGTCACACAGGTGGGCACGGTCCAAAAGCTGACCTGCAAATAATTGTTGGCGCCGCCCTGTGCAGATTGTTTTCTTCTTTATGGTTTTGTCCAAGCTGGAAAGACCAGCCGAGCAGGGCTGCTCGGGCTTTTATCTCCCACAGCGCAACAGCGCCCCCTATGGCCCCCAACATTTTTTTTCTTTTCTTCCCTGATTCATCCTTGTGAAATGTTTGGTTGCTTTTCTTGGCACCTTGAAAAGTGCACCCATATTGTGTCTGAGTGTATGTGCTGTTGAGGGGGGGGGGTCGAGCCTCCAAATTCAAGCCTCTGAAGGATTTTATTCCCCCCCCCACTATCAAAGATTTCACTGCTCCCGTCCAAGACATTAAAAAAAATGCATTTGCTCTCCGGCTGTGTCAGCGATGACCTTTCCCATGTCGGAAGAACTTCCCACCACCGACGGGAGCTCTCTTTTTTCCTCCGTTTCATGAATCCAGCCTCGTTTCTTTAGAATGTATTAGAAGAATATTGTATTTTAAGACTGGGCTGCGTTGACTCTTCTCAAAAATTATTTGAGAACTTGTGCTGTTATTTTAGGTCAATTTATTGATTGTTTACAGTACTGGAGATGTCCCCCATTTTCCCGTCTTTATCCTCCCCCTCCATCCGTCCCTGTCTCTGGATCTATTTAAACAGGTGAGATTCGTTAAAACTGGACACAGTTAAATCCGGGGTTCGGCCAGGTGTGGCTTATAATTCTCCTGTTTCAAGATCTTTTGAAAGGTTGATACTTAATATCCGGCACTACCTCATAAGGATACACACATGATGGATACTTAGTATCTAATGAATGAAATAAAGTAACAAAGTGGAGACAGAGTCAAGGATACAGAGCAGAGACTGGCAGCTGTCAGAGGGGTGGGATTTGGGGGGCTGGGTAAGAAGGGTGAAGGGGTTCAGCAAAGAGAAAAAAGACTTGGGGGGGTAAACACACTTTAACAGCTGAGAGCTCAATTTTGAAAATAAAATGCATTTTAATAAACATTATTAAAGAAGGGTGAAGGGGTTTACCATTATTCAAAGTGTATTTTTTTGGGGGGAGCACCCTGTATTGCAATGTCACCCGTCCTTTGAATCAATGCCACTGTCCTGCCCTGTTCAGCCTTCAAAACCCCACGGACAGGGAGGCCGTCTGGTGGGTCGAACGAGACAACCATCTTCATTTTATTCAGGAATGGGACGTGTTTGGGTGGATTTTTTTTTCTCAAATTGTTAATACTTTATTTTATTTATTTACTTATTTTTAAAATATATTTTTATTGATTTCAGAGAGAGGGAGAGAGAAACATCCATGACGAGAGTCACAAATCGGCTGCCCCCTGCACGCCCCCAACTGGGGATCGAACCCCCAACCCGGGCCTGTGCCCTGACCGGGAATCGAACCCCTGTTTCCTGAAACGCTTACTGAATTTTTCGACGTCAGGGGGGGAAATAAATGATGAATGACGCTGGACTTTCTCCCTCAAAGAAAAAAGAATAAATCATTTCGTAGGGAATCCGTGGCCATTTCCAAATTCCTTCTGCGGCGGCTTAAATGATGGCTTTTGGCTTCGTTTCACGCTGGAGACGGGCCTCCTCCGGTGAGTAAATACATCGGCTCCTTGCAGTAAATATTTGGAAAGCGTCTAATTATCGCCTTATTATGAGACAAGCCTGGCGACATAGTCTCAGGGTCAAACCGAAAGACTCTAGGAAGTCAGGAGACAAGGCCTTGCTGAATTTTATGACTTAATAGGCCCCAAACGGGGGAGAAATATCTCTTTCAAACAAAGGAGCCCTGGCCAGTTGGGCTCAGTGGTGGGAGCAACAGGCCTTGGACCCAAGGGTTGTGGGTTCGATTCCCGGTCAAGGGCACGTACCTGGGTTGCAGGTTCGATCCCAGGCCCCAGTTGGGGCGCATGTGGGAGGCCACCCGTCCATGCGTCTGTCTCTCATCCATGTTTCTCTCTCTCTCTGCCTCCTGTTCAGTCCCTAAAAACCAGCGGCAGGCGGAAATTAAAACAAAGAAGGAATTCTTCCTAAGCCGGCGGTGAGCCTACGATCTTCTACTTACACCTTTTGTCTAAATTCCTCTGAATGTTCTTTACATTCAAAGGAGAAAAGTGACCGACCTGAGGCTCTCCCCCCGAGCATAGGCCTTTCGACGGGGTGAAACATTCGAAATGTCATTGGCGGCGACAATAGGCGGCCCGATGGGTTCGCTCACCCGGGGATTTGGGCTTTTACGCAAACACAGCTGTTGAAATGGGTGGAAAGCCGGGTTGTAAAAGGCAGACGTCATCGTTGATCAGAATTCCTGGTTTTGTTCGCATTTGACTATTTGGGTTCCCTGCAGGTTTATTGTTAATTTTGCCTGGTGTTGATTCCTTGGGCTAGTTTGTTTCTAGAGGTACCTAGTCCTGGTGTCCGGGTTATGACTCTGTTATAACTATGGGGTGTCCCCCAAAACGCACACAGGCTTGAACAGCTGGTCACTCACTTAATGTTCACCCCTTTCCAGGTTTAACTGATTTGAAATAACGGGTGATGCCAGACGAAGCTTTGAACAAAGAAAATTCATCCTAAAGGGCCCCTAGGCTGTTGTTTTTATGGGGACACATAAAAGATAAAGTTTACGGGACAAAACCAGCCACCGTCGACGCATTGAGGGCGCAAAATGCCGCAGGAAATGGTCCTTGATGTTGGCGACTGCCCTGCTTTGTGGCATCGGCAGGGCCAGACCAGAAGGGTCGTCTATGAAAACAGGCGTCGACCAAAAAAACAAAAAATGATTCATTTCTGTAGATTCTTTTAAAATGTGAAAATGAACCGTGTGTTCATAAACAGGGACTTTATCATTGTTCAAAGCGCGGGTACATTTTTGGGGGCCACCTTGAGCTTAGGAGAGGGGGCGCATCCACCAGGTGCACCCGCCGGTGGCAGGTGGTGGCCGCCCAGGGAGACCCCAGACGGGGTGAGAGGGGCGAGCAGGGGGCCCGGCACCTTCAGCTTCCCAGTTACAGGCAGAATCGCAGGCCTTTGGCGCCATCTAGTGGACGGGATGTGCTATGAACGGACTTAAATAAAATAAAATAAATATAAAATATAAAACAAAATAAAATGTAAAATAAAATAAAATAATAAAATAAAATAAAAATAACATAATAAAATGAAATAAAATAAATATAAAATATAAAATAAAATATAAAATAATATAAAATAAAATATAAAATAATATAAAATAAAATGTAAAATAAAATAAATAATAAAATGAAATAAAATAAAATAAATATATCTATCACCCATCTATTACTGATCAATGCCTATGAATCTATCTGTATATTTACCTACCTGTGTATATATGCATTTATCAATATCTATCGTCATATGTATGGATCTATCTATAATGTCAGGTGGATTAAGGTAACTGAAACCCATTCTCTTTCCATCCTGGACGCTGGACGTCTGAGATCCAGGTGACCAGAGGCCCCAGGGGAGGGTCCTTCCTGCCTTTCCCAGCTCCTGAAGCTCCAGGCGTCCCCGGGCTGGTGGCCACCTCCCTCCCGTCTCTGCCTCCGTCTCCCTGAGGTTTCTCCTCTGTGTCTGTGTCTCCACTTCTGTCTCTCACAAGGACCCTGTCCTTGGGCATTGGGCCCCCCTGACCCAGGACGACCTCATCTCGGGGCCTTCACGTCGCCCCATCTGCAGAGACCCCGTTTCGGAATTATAGGCTCAAGATAGAATTATAGGCCCTGGCTGGTGTGGCTCAGTGGGTTCGGCATCATTCCATGCACCAAAGGGTAGCTGGTTTGAGTCAGGGCACGTGCCTGGGTTTGGGGCTTGATCTCTAGTAATGTGAGGCAACCAGTTGATAACTTTCTCTCTCTCTCCCTCTTTCTCTAAAATCAATAAAAATCATATTTAAAAAAATAATAGGAGGGTAACGGAAATATTGGGGGGCTCACTTTGTAAAGTACACGATTGTCTAACCACTAATGCCATACACCTGAACTTCCAAGAAAATAATATTGAATGTAAATTGTAATAAAAAAAATAAAATAAAAATGGATACCTAAAATAATAATAATAATAATAGGAATAAAACCTTAGGAACGCATTGCTTATGGGGGAAAACTATAGAGTTAGAGGTAGATATGAAGATCGTGTTAGAGATAGACATCAAGATGCCTTCAAGTATTATTGTATCTGAAATCCTCTCTGAGCCTCCCAATATTCGGAATATGAGAACTTCTTGTTTTTGTGATAAATCACTTTGCAGATAGGACCCTGCCGGCTTCCAGTCGTCTACGAGTGATCAGACACCTATAAAATGGTCAATAACAGCACCCAACATTGCCTCGCGGTTGTAACGACCGAATGAGCTGATGTGCGTGACAGGCCTCTACCGCTCGACTTCTGGTTTCTCAGCCCCGCTCTGCCCCTCATAGTCGCATACACCCCACAAACGCAAAGCATTAGCCGGCCAACTAATTCTAAACTGGCGACGTGGGGCGTTCATGAACGTCTCCCTCAGCTTCACTCATACGCTGAGAACCTGCCCTTGCCACTCAACGTGAGGAGGCTGAATAGATGTGGCATCTGCTCTTGGGAAAGAAAATTAAAAACTCACGGGGCACAAAAAAAAACCCCAAAAACACACAAATCCTCCTGGGTACCATGAGGAGACACCCTGGTCCCCCACTAGGACCTGTCTACTGCATTTCCAACATAAGCAGGGGTTATCCCTTGGAAAGCTGGTTACGGTCGAGCGATAGATCGAAATCACGTAGGGTCAGCATTGCCCATCATGGTGAGGGGCACGAGGAAGCCGGGCCAGGTGCTCCGAGCCAGGGTTTGAATATAAGCATTTACTGGTCTTATTACGTTTAATTATAAAGCCCCATGTGTGTGAGTTGAGACTTTAGAGATAATATCAACAGGGTGCTGTGTATCCTGTCTCCTGATCCCACACATAGGAGGAGAGAAAGTTCGACGACTCAGTTACCTATAGTCCATCTAAACCCTATGCATGTTGACCGACCGCATACAACATGTGTCTAAGGCACCTAGGATGTCTACCTCTAACGCAATCTTTATATCTTTATTTGATATAACCTGGGGGGTCAGATGGCTTAGAGTTTTCTGGAGAACAGGACAGGGAGATACTATTCGTAATACGGAGCAGTGACAAATGAATTCTGCAAAGTTAACCTTGCTTGAATAAAGTCCCATTCCATTTTCCCACCTGGGTGGGCCTTTCTCTCATAAGAAATAAAATTTAAAAAATCCGGCTCCTTGTACGTGGAAGTCCGTTGCTTTTGTGGAAATTATGCCTCCCTGACTGTAGCATGTCTCACCAGTCATGGGGGGGGGACTGGGCGTTGCTGTTGCCACGTGCAAAGCTCAGGCTACATAGAGAACGGCTGACTCAGAGTTTTATTTATTTTCCTGCAGTCGAGTGACTTATTGCTTCATGAAAACCCGTATTGTTTTCTCAGAGAACGAGGAGAATGAATCCAGTGTTTGAGGTGGGTGGTGAAGGCCTCTGGTGAGGAGAAAGAGAATGTGAAGCATCATAAAAGCGAGAGAAGAAAATTAAGCATTGTTCTTCTCCCACGCGGCAGCCAGATGGTGCCTTAGGCACATGCAAAGTGAGCCGTCTGCCCACACAGGGCCCAGAGCTCCAAGGATGCACCTGAGAGGCAGACCATTGCACTGGGCAGAAGGCAGCTTCTATCGTCACCATCATCACCATCACCATCATCACCATCATCACCATCATCACCATCATCATCACCATCACCATCATCACCATCATCAACATCACCACCATCATCATCATCACCATCATCACCATCACCATCATCATCATCATCATCATCACGAACACCATCATCACCATCATCACCATCATCATCACGATCACCATCATCACCGTCATCACCATCATCATCACCATCATCACCATCATCACCATCATCATCACCATCATCACCATCATCACCATCCCATCATCACCATCATCACCATCATCACCATCATCACCATCACCATCATCATCACCATCACCATCATCACCATCATCACCATCACCATCATCACCATCATCACCATCACCATCATCATCACCATCATCACCATCACCATCATCACCATCATCATCACCATCATCATCATCACCATCATCACCATCATCACCATCACCATCATCACCATCATCACCATCACCATCATCATCACCATCATCACCATCACCATCACCATCATCATCACCATCATCACCATCATCACCATCATCATCATCACCATCATCACCATCATCATCACCATCATCACCATCATCATCACCACCATCATCACCACCATCATCACTATCATCATCACCATCATCACCATCATCATCATCACCATCATCACCATCATCATCACCATCATCATCATCATGACCATCAACACCACCTTCATCACCATCATCACCATCATCACCATCACCACCATCCTCATCACTATGATTAATGTCCTGCAGAATTTTGCATGTTATTTACAAACTAACATACATCAGTTCAGGTTAAGATTCTCCAAGAGCACTTTGAAGCAGATGATAGTTTGACAAAAAAATGTTAGCTTTTCACAAAAGAATGACCTTTTTCCTGTCACGGGGAATGTTCCTTCTCATTTCTGCTTGTTTTTATTGACTTGTTTCTTTTTTGTTTTGGTGGCTTTTTTTGGTTTTGCTCCAGGGAGTTGTTTTCGCTTTGTGGGTTTTTTTGTTTTGTTTTTGATGCTTGAGCGTCTTTCTGGCAAAAAGATCAAAGAGCTCTGAAGATGGAAGGTGGCGGCAGCTGAACAACCACATGAATGTTGACATCGATGACACTGAACTATCACAGTTAACGCGGTAAATGTTGTGTTACGTATATCTTGGCAGAATTAAAACACACACACACAGGTGGATTTATCTGTGTCCCTGGTTTGTGGGGACCATGGGGACACATCTTGCCTTTCCACCTCCCGCCCCCCATCACAGGCTGCACCATACACGCCTCTCCCAGAAACACTTCACCTTAGTCGTCTTCTGCAAACCTCATCAGGCGAATATTTTTGTCGCCAGCATCCTTTCTTGATAACCCTGGAGCAATGTCCTGCAGCAAAACCATACACGTGATTTTTTTTTTCCCCTAGTGACTGCGAGAAGCACTTTCGTCTGAAACTCTGCTGAAAGCCTTCGGATGGAAACGGAAACCTTGAGCTCACAGGAGCTTCTACTCGGCAGCTGAAACCAGGGCCTCGGAAGGCTGATGGTGCATGATCCTTGGGCCTGATAATTAACTCCCGGGAGGACTGCGTCTCCCCGGGCGGGGCGGGGACACTCTCTCACTGCCAGCAGGAAGAAACGGGCATGATATTCCGTCAAAACCCCCGGGGCTGGCGAAATTACCTCCGTGAGAAATAAACACAATGCTTTCCCCAATGGCACCCCAATATATCCAGGGCGATCAGAAACCGGTGTCCGTGTGTGGAAGGTTAAAACACGACAAGGCACCTCATGCAATTTTTTTTTTTTAATTCTCACCTGAGGGTATTTTTTCCATTGCTTTCCAGAGAGAGTGGAAGGGAGGGAGGGAGGGAAGGGAAAGAGGGGAGAAAGACAGAAACACAGATGTGACGGAGACACATCTACTGGTTGCCTCCAGCACATGCCACACCTGGGGGCTGGGAGCAAACCTGCAACCCAGGTACGTTCCCTCGACCAGGAATCGAACCCGAGACCCTTCGGTGAGGGGGCTGATGCTTTAACCACTGAGGCCCACCCACCAGAGCCACCTAACGCAATTTCATCGAATGTAGGCAGGTAGATGGTTTGAAACGAATTCTTTTATTTTTTTTCAATAAAAGCAGCAGATTAATGACTCATATATCTGTCTTCACATTTTTAAAAAGTTATCTGGATTGTTGAAAGTATTACAGGCGTCCCCTTTTTTCTACATTGACCCCTGTACCCCACTCCCACCCTCTCCCCAGGCCTACTGTCTGTGTCCATGGGTTATGTTATATGCATAGAAGTTCTTTGGTTCATCTCTTCCCACCCCCCTCTCACCCCCACTTTCCCTCTGAGACCCCTCCGTCTGCCCCATGCTTCCATGTCTCTGGATCTATTTTGTTCATCAGTTTATTTTGTTCATTAAATTCCACATATACGTGAGATCATGGGATACCTGTCGCTCTGTAAAGGGCTTATTTCACTTAGTGCAATACTCTCCGGGTGCCTCCCCGCTGTCCCGAAGCGTAAGTGATCTTTTTCACAGCTGCATAGTATTCCACGGTGTTAATGTCCCGCAGCTTTTTCATCCACTGATTGATGGTTTCTTCCCATTTTTTTTTTAAACATCATCAAGACACTGCCCCTCTCCATCTAAAACTACTTCTCCCCTTCTCTGCCCAGCACAACTTTATCATCTCCCTGTTATGGCCTAGATTTCTCTCCAACTCCTTCTAAGGGCCTGTCTGGATCTCCTTTCCCGCTTTCAACGTTATACTGATGGACGCACACTTCGCACAGACCCAGCACACGCAACCAAACTGGCTGGCTGATGCATTTTTTTTTCCAAATCTGAATTTTTTAGAGCTGGAAGGAATCAGAGGTAATCAAGACCACTTGTCTTGAGCGATGAGTTTAAAAAACATCCGATAGCCCGGCCGGGCGTGGCTTGGCGGTTGAGTGTCAACCTAGGATCCAGGCGATCGGGGTTTGATTCCCGGTCAGGGCACATGCCCGGGTTGCGGGCTCGATCGATGACTCTCTCATCATTGATGTTTCTCTCTCTCTCTCTCCCTCTCCTTTCCTCTCTCTGAAATCAATAAAGATATGTTTAAAAAATAAATAAATAAATAAAATAAAAATAAAAAAATATCTGATAGAAACCACCCAAATCACCGTCAGTGGATGGATGGATACAGGAAATACGGTTCATTTCTATAGTGGAACATTATACAGCCAGGAAAAGGAACCAGGTACCGAACGCTGTAATACGATGAACCTCAAAAATATTATGCAAAGTGAAAAATCATCACAAAAGACTACATATTTGTATAATTAATGTAAAATATCCAGAATAGGCCAATCCGAAGCAGATTGAGGACTGCTAAGAGCTGAGGCAGGGGGGTGGGAGTGACCGCTAATGGGTGTGGGGTCTACTTTTGGGGTGATAAAAAAATTCCTGGTACTAGATAGAGATGGTGGTTGCCCAACATGGTCAATGTGCTAAATATCACCGATTTGTAGCCTTAAAAATGGTGAATTTCATGTTATGTTCATTTTACTTAAAAAAACATCACCGTCAGTCACCCTGAAGTCAGCAGCCGACACAATCCTGGTCCCCGCCCCCTGCCCTCTCCAGCCCCATTGCTCAACGACCCAGCCCGTCCCATGTCTTTCTCCACATCTGTGCCCGACTTGGTCTCGACCGATTTCTCTCTGCACCTTTGGGGGGGCGGCGGGGAAATTTCTGCAAACACCGATCTCTGGGCCACTGTTGGGAGTTTGAAAGATGCACAGATCTCATCACCTCTGCAGCCTCCCCTCGGTGACTTAGAAGCGAATACGGGAGGGTAACGTGGAATTAGCCGAAAATCCGTCGATTGAGATCCGCATGTGTGTATAAAATAGTGACGCTGGTCTGTGTGGGTTCCCCCCTCCGAGAAAGGTGCTGGCAGGTGGGGCACCACTGAGATCCCCGCAGGCGCCGGCAATCAAGGGCGTGAAGAGATCCGACCTCTTGCGATGCCCTCGGAGGCCCTCGGGCGCACCTGAGGGGCACAGAGCTGCCAACGCTTCGCCAGCAGGGCTCCCGGGCCTGTCCCAACACGCCCTCGAGTTTCCCTCGATTTCTTTTTGCAAACGAGCTCGGAGACATCCCCGCGTCTGTACCGGACGGTTGTGAGCTGGGTGCCTCCTCCCTGACCAAGGCTGTGAGTCAAGCAGAAGCTACACTGAGAAGGGGCGTGGTGGGCGTCCCCCAAAATCCATATGCTGAGGTTCCAGCTCACAGTGGGGCTGCATTTAGAGATCAAGTCTCCTGGGAAGTAATAATGGACGACGGGGCCTGGCCGGCGTGGCTCAGCGGTTGAGCATCGACCCGTGAATCTGCAGGTCACGGTCCGATTCCCGGTCGGGGCCCACGCCCGGGCTGCGGGCTCCATCTCCCTTCCTCTGTCTCTAAAAATCAATAATAAAAAACATATTTAAAAATAGAGAAGTTCAGTAGGGTCCTGATGCCATAGGACTGGGGTCGTTATAAGAAGACGTGAGACACAGACACCCACGGAGGGGCGACCACGTGAGGACACGGGTGGGACACGGCCGTCTGCACGCCCAGGACGGAGGCCGCGGGAGGCACCCGCCCTGCCCGCACCTGGGTCCCTGCATCCAGCCTCCAGGACCGGGAGAGACAAACCTTGTTCTGTTCACCCCCCGTCCGCGGCGTTTTACATTGGTGGCTCTTGCTGACGAATACGTTGGGGTTTGCCCCCCGCACCCAGGGACAGGTGCGCCTGGCTCAGAACACGCGTACGGAGTTCAGGGGACCTCGGCTGAGACACCCCGGCCCGAACTGAGGGGAACTTCTGCCCCGTGGGCCTGCCCCGTCTGCTGAAGCTGGAGGCACCTCTGGAAACCGAGGTTGCCTGTCGGGCCCGGGTCAGCCCCACCTGCAAAGACCCGTGTTCTGCGCACAGGACGCTGAGGCTGGCTTCCAGGGCGCGTGGTCGGGCTTATGTTTGGGCCCCAAACCCAAACCCAAACCTCTCTCTTTCTATACCTTGCGACTCCTTTAGGTACCGCGGACACCAAGCCACCCCAGTCGGGCCTAGTGATATGCTCTTTCGTTTCCTTTCGTTAATTAGAGACTCGATTTTTTTTTTCATGTCATTGCCCGAACCTCTGTGTGGATCGTTAATCATGCCAATTATCAAAAAAGAAAAAAAATACCAGGTGAGAAATAATTATGGAAACACCAGGCCCTTTCTTCCGAAATGCACGGATGAGCCGAACGCGGCCTGTCCATACGGCGGAATATTACGCAGCCATGAACAGGAGCGACGCTCTGACTCAGGCTACAGCGTACGAGAGCCTTGAACCCTGGATGCCCGGTGACAGACGCCAGACCCCAAAGACCCCGTAGTTTATGAGAAATGTCCAGAAGGGACGAATGTACAGAGGCAGGGAGTCGAGTAGCGGTGGCCAGGAGGGTCGGGATGTGAGGACGGCTGTTGGTGGGGTGATTAAAACGTCCTGAACGGGCGACGTCTAGGGTTACCCAGCGCCGTGAATGTGCTAAGCGCCAGGGAGCCGTGCGCTTGAAAACGCTTCTCAGGGTCAGTCGCACGTTACCTGCATCTTAACCACGATAAAAGCAGTAACTCGAGGAGGCCTCGGAGCCCGAACCCCCCAAAGTCCGGCTGGGATCCGAGGGGAGGGAAAACATCCCGTCGGGGCCGTGTTTCCAGTGAGGCCTCGTATCCAAATCGACGGCCAACCTTTTGGGGAGCATTTGGCTGTATCTAGGTCAAGAGCTGGAGGCAGGAAAAAAAAAAAAAACAAAACCTGAAAGGAGCCCTGTGCTGGTCCCCGGGGGGAGTTAAGTTTCTCCCAGGTCGTCTCGTCTGCCTGCTGAGCTCCTCTG
Organism: Miniopterus schreibersii; assembly: GCF_964146895.1. NCBI lineage: Eukaryota > Metazoa > Chordata > Mammalia > Chiroptera > Miniopteridae > Miniopterus > Miniopterus schreibersii. The sequence continues at coordinate 1,362,889 of NC_138120.1, read as the reverse complement.
AGCACCGACACCCCGACTCGGGGCAGCCATCCAGGTGTCCTCACATTACCCCGGGCGGCACCCGGCGCCCGAGCCCACCTGTGCGCACCCAGGTGCCCCCCCCCGGAACGGCGAACCCTCCAACCCGCCCGGGTGCCCGGGGCCTGCAGAGAGGACCTGGGGGAACCACCTGAGTCCAGGGAGCTGAGAAGAGGCCCCGGAGGCCCCCACGTTTATCGCTTCAACCCCAGAGCCTTCCCTAAGCCTGTGCTGGGTCCTGCACACAGGTGCCAACATCGGGGTCGCCCGGCAAAGCCAAGTGCTCAGGTCCTGCTGACCCCAAACGGCCCCTTTTCTCAACGAAAGCAAACCCCCTTGGAAAAAAAAAAAGAAGAAGAAAAAAAAGCCTCGCCAGCACCGATTCCTGCAGGAAAATAACTCATTTTACAAGCTCTGAGGTTACCTGCTCCCCAGGGGGCTGGGGGACCTCGCTCCCACCCCCATCACCCGTTTCCCCATCGCGTCCAAGATCTCACCGTTTCCTCCTTCTGAGTCCCAGGAGGGACCCACCTGTTGCAAAAAAAAAAACCACAAAAACACAAAAAAAACCCCAAAAACAACGAAAAAAAAAAAACAACCGCCACAGCTGGCTCTCTGTCTGGGCCTAGATTCCTGCAGACAGGTTCGTTCTGTTTGGGGCAAGTCTTCCAAAAGCCAGGCTGCTCACAGGGGAGGTCACGGGGCCTCCCCTTTCCCAAAGCCCCCCGCCCCTCGGGGAGCCCCCGCGAGAAGAGACGGGGGATTGTGTTCCCTCCACGGAGCTTTGTAGGGAGACCTCCCCGGGGAGCTCGGGGGGAGCCAGGTCCCTCCCACAGCCCCGCGCTCCCTCTGTTTTCTGCTCTCACCCTCCCGAGAGTCTGGGTCCAGGCGCCAGGGTGACCTCAATTCAGGCTCCGTAGGAAAAACCTCTTGCGAGGCCGCCCGCCGCTGGGTTCGGGCAGGTCAGCTTAGAAACGTGCAGGAGAGGGAGGCACTCAGGGGGCCGGGAGGGCTCGGGCTCGAGTTTATGGTCCACACACCCCATGCACCGGACACAGATTGAAGGAAAAATCAGCCCTGGCTACTTTGGCTCAGTGGTTAGAGCGTCAGACAGTCCACAGAGGGGTCTCGGGTTCGATTCCCGGTCAACGGCATGTACCTGGGTTGCAGGGTGCATGCGGGAGGCCACCCATCGACGGGTCTCTCTCACATCGACGTTTCTCTCTCTGCCTCCCAGTCTCTCTAAAAAACAAAAAAAATCAATGGAAAATATATATATAGCCTCAGGTGGGTATTAACAACCACAGAAATGGAAGGAAAAAAATCAGCCCCCGGGACGCTGGACCGAGGGCGGCCCCTGCTCCCTGCGTGTCTCCGTCACCCAAGCAATGCGGTCACCTTCCCGATGGCCGCCGGCCTCCCACCTGGGGAAGGTGTCCGGCCGGAGGGGAAAAAGTCCTCCCTGGAAACACTCGCGAAGGGGAAACGCGAAACTGCCCTTAACAAAGCAAACGGCCTTTTGCAACTTAAGCAAACGGTTTCAAGGCCTCGGGGGGGGGCGATCGAAGGGGGACAAGGGCCTGCACAGACCCCAGCCGGGGGTCGGGGAGCTGATCCGCAACCCGGGGTACGTGCCGCTGGACCGGGAATCGAACCCGAGGCTGTTCGGTGAGCAGGCCGATGCTCCAACCACTGAGCCACGCGGCTGGACGGAGCCGACTCGACTCTTTCCTGACCCCCAAACTCAACCGGAGAAACGGAGGGGCCTCTATCTCTGGGTTCTCTGCTGACCTCTCTTTTTCTTAATTCTTAATTCTCAGCGGAGGATATGTTTTTATTGATTTGAGAGAGAGACAGAGGAAGGGAATCGAACCCACAACCCTGAGCCACACGGGCCGGGGGGGCTGACTTTTTACAAGGAAGCGAGAAGAGATATTTGAAAAATAAAGATAAATGGTCTTAGTGGGAAATCCAAGTACAACCAATAGGTATATTTTAAAAAATTTTTTTATCTAAAACGTGGCCAGCGTGGCTCAGTTGGTTGGGCGTCGGCCGAGGCACCAGGCGGTCAGGGTTCGATTCCCGCTCAGGGCCCATGCCCGGGTTGCGGGTTCGATTCCCAGTACGTCTCTCTCTCTCTTACTAAAATCCATACAAATAATCATAAAAACCTGTGTCTAAGTCCGTACTTTCCGGCCCCTGCCAACTTCGCCCTGTTTTTCCTCCAAACAGCAGGAAGGCCCAAGTCACTGAAAGGTCCGGGCGCCAATTTCAGAGACGTTGGCCGAGCCGAAGGCCCGTTGGCTCCGTCACTGCGTCTTCCTGGGAGAAATTGAATTTCCCCTCCGTTGGAAAAGCAAGGCCCTGCCCGGAGAAATGCTTCTCCATCCGCCGAGCGGACTCCGGCCACCCTCAGCCACAGGCCGCGACTGCCCAGCGCAGGGCGTCCCCGGAGAGGAACCGGGTGATCGATGAGATTTCCTTCCCCGGGAGCCCTGGGTGAATTTTTATTAAATGTGCTGCACCGTCGGAGCAGAAAAGGGTCGTGGTCGCCCGGCCGGCGTGGCTCAGTGGTTGCACGTTGACCTAGGCTCCAGGAGGTCACAGTTCAATTCCCTCTCCCTTCCTGTCTCTGGAATCAATAAAAATATTTTATTTTTTTTAATTGAAAATGATCTCTTTCCAGATTTTTCTCGAATCAGACCACTTGGCACACGCTGTGCTTTCCCGGCCAAGCTCCTTTCCCGGCTCTTGGAAGGAAACCCAGTGGCTCATTTAACCCCGTTAGGCGCAGGCGAAGCCGCGTGATTGTCATGACGTCATCTGGGACAGATCTTGGGCCAACACGTTCGTTCTCGGCTGTAGGAGCGGAGAAGGCTGTGGACGGCCTTTGAGGGTCATTTTTCCGTATATGTGTGTTTTTCCCTTCGTATTATCTAAATGACGCTCGAAATGCCAGTAGGTTATTTGAGATAATTGATAAAGAATGTATCGAATTCACGTGATGTATAGGAAACTCTTGATTGATCGACTGGGGCATTCTGGGCGTCACTGACGTGCCGTCTGGAACCTGTTACGAGTATAATTCCTAGCGCGGTGCCCACCGCGGGAAATAAGCAACGTTTTATAGTAATGGTTTTATTTTAACACTTTTTATTATTATTTTTTATTATTTTTATTTTTTTTAAATATATCTTTATTGATTTCAGAGAGAGGAAAGGAGAGGGAGGGAGAGAGATAGAAACATCAATGATGAGAGTCATTGATCGAGCCCACAACCCGGGCCTGTGCCCTGACCGGGAATCGAACCCCGATCGCCTGGATCCTAGGTCGAAGCTCAACCGCTGAGCCACGTCCGGTCGGGCTAATTTTTTTTTTTTTTTTTTAAATCTTCACCTGAGGATAATTTTTCCATTGCTTTTCAGAGGGAGTAGAGAGGGAAACACCGAGGTGAGAGGGACCCATCAATCGGTGGCATCCCGTAGGCGCCCCAACCGGGGATCGAACCTGCCACCTTCCGGCCCAGGGGGCTCATCTAAACTCCAAGGGACCCCTGAGTGCTAATCGGGCTCCTCCCGTCCGTCTCCCTCAGGCGGGTCATTTTTAACCTGCTTACTCTCTGGCTGGAGAGAAGAAACGCAAACCATTTACTCTTACGGGTCCCTGGTTTACGGAAGACGCCTGCAAATTGCTTGTCTGTTGAACTCTCCGCCTCGGTTTCCCTGCTCCGTGCGTCTTGGAATTTTTCTCAGCTTCTTACTATAATACAACGGTCTCGCCCGTCACACCTAGGAGCAGGACATCGGCCAGAACAACCGTGGCCATCGCAAAGGGCGCCGAATCTGAACGTTTAATCTCCTAGACGAAGGAATTTGCTCTCTTTTGGTTTTTTGGCTCTCGCCACGCGGGTCTGGTGGCCTGCGCTCCTGTGAGTGCCGTGGCCCGGGGCACACTCCCCTGCGCCCGCGTGGCTCCCAGGGTGATCGGAAGGGACGCCCCTAACTGGGCAGGTCATGGGTGGTCATTCCCAGGCTTATAGCATCTTTAGTGAGGGGTTTTCGGGGAGCTCTGTCCACTGTTCTCGGGCTAGGCAAATGCACCTTCCAAACAGCAGCAGTAATACCCCTGGAAGCGGATATTAACCGTCAAGAGAGCACCTAATCTAGGTAAATCCTAGGTAATCCAATCCCCATCCTGCTTTCTCCCACCTGCAGGACATTGTCCTGAAGTTCCCTCAATTGCAAATGCAAAAAAAAACACCAAAAAAACACCAACAAAATCTGCAAAACTGTGACCCTCGGCAACGTTTGAGATCTTGCCCGTCCGTTTGGCTCAAATAAACTCTTATAAAAGTTGTCCACAGGTTTGCACGGTTTTTACGTTGATCGTGGTTTTTTTCACCCGCGGCGCAAGGGGCTCTGGGGGAACCAGTGACGATGCGTTTGTGGAAACCAGACGCCACCCGTGACCCACACCGTGGGGAAGGCTTGGAAAAAAAGATAATCCCCACCCTCAAACGACTGGCTTGGGTTTTATTTATTTTTTAATATGATTTTTTTTGGAGAGGGAGAGAGAGAGAAACATCAATGATGAGAGTCATTGATCGGCTGCCTCCTGATCGCCCCCTGCTGGGGATCGAACCCACAACGCGGACAATCGAACCGGCGACCTCCTGGTTCACGGGACGATGCTCGTCCAACTGAACCGCACCGGCCGGGCCTGCGTGTTATTTTCCAGCTTCGGCATGTTTTACAGATAACGGTTATTTGGGATTGACTACAATTTGAATGCATTAGAAAGAGTATTATGAAGACTCTTTGAATTCCAGGGAATTTTTTTTATTTGTCTTAAGAAAACCTGATACATTAGCAGGGGCGGGGAACCTTTTTCCTGCCAACGGCCATTTCGATATTTATACCATCGTTCAAGGGCCTCGCAAAATCATCAACTTGGAACTTAGCTAGGGGAAAAGCTCTTAGATTTAATGGCTTTCGAGTCCCGCCTGCGGTTGCCTGGGCAGGGCCAGAGCTATGAGGCCCACGGAGTGAACATTCCCCAGCCCTGCATTAGTGGAAGCAAAAAAAAAAAGTGTTAAAAATACGAGCTGGGTTGATGTTTAAAAGTCATAAGATCTGAGCTACTTCCAGATTTGTGCAAATGAGTCATCCTCACGCCTCTGAATCTGTAGGTTTTCTGTTAATTCTGTCAAACTGTTTTTAGAAGTGAGTGACCGACAAGCCACGTCTGGGTATCTTTCGTTGGCATGTTTATGTTCCAACTGAAATGTAATCTATGAGTCAATCAAAAATAAAAATAAAAATGAAGTGATTAATTTAAAATACTTAAAGGGGCCCGGCCGGCTGGCCATGGCTCAGTGGTTGAAGTTTGACCTAGGATCCAGGGAATTGGGGTTCGATTCCTGGTCAGGGCACATGCCCGGGTTGCAGGCTCAATCAATGACTCTCTCATCATTGATGTTTCTCTCTCTCTCTCCCTCTCTCTGAAATCAATAAAGATATATTTAAAAAAATAAAATATTTAAAGGGTACGCACCAAATTCTGCGTAAAATTTCAGGCCAGCATCTCTTAGAAAAACACAATTTAGATGAAGAGAGAACAGCAACAATAAATGTGGGCTCCTAGGCTTGTTCAATGATCTCATTGTGGTTTTCTTAGGTTCATTTTCTAAAATCATAGAGATTGACTCCGAGGAATTGCAAATGGCACGAACAAATAGGCATTTTTACATGCACAGAGTGAAATTTTCCCGGAGTGATGATTTTAAATCTCTAAGGGCACCTGAGGATTGTGTCTGAAACGCGGCCGAGTTTCCCAAACGAGAGAAGAGGTTCTTGGCTGTTTTCCGTAGAGGCCCAGAGAGTGGATGCGTTGGGCTCGGGGTGGGATGTGCGATGTTCTTGGCCGGGGTTATACTCAGTCTTTGTAGCAGGAAAGAGCCACGCATGTCACGGATACGCAAACGAATGCGTGTGGCCTGGTTCCAATAAAACTAAATTTATAAAAGCAGATGGACTTGGCCCGTGGTTTCATAGTGTGTTGACACCTGAAACAGAGCAACGGGGTTATTTCTAAGAGTTTATTCCTGCCGGGCCAGCGTGGCTCAGTGGTTGAGGGTCGACCTAGGATCCAGGAGGTCCCAGTTCGATTCCCGGTCAGGGCACAAGCCCGGGTTGTGGGTTTGATCCCCAGTCGGGGGCGTGCAGGAGGCGGCCCACCCATGACTCTCCCATCATCACTGATGATCGTGTCTCTCTCGGAAATCAATAAAAACAGATTTAAATAGTTTTTTTTGAGCTTACAGCTGATACGCAATTCCGTGGAATCGCACGTAGATCATCTTGGTTTAACCCTTTCAGCTTTTTAACCCAGCCCCCCAACGCTCCTCCCCCCTAACAGCTCCCCGTCTGGGCTTTGTATCTAGGACTCTGTTTGTATTTTGTTTTCATAACTTTACCGTAAATCCATTTCAGTCCGGCTTATTTTATTTATTTTTAATTTTCACCCGGATATATATTTTTTTCTGTTGCTTCTCAGAGACAGGGAGAGAGAGAAACATCGATGGGTTGCCTCCCACACTAGACCCTGCACCCGAGGTACCTGCCCTTCACGGGGAATCGAACCCGAGACCCTTCCGTCCTTGGGCTGACGCTCTAACGACTGAGCCACACTGGCTACGGTCAGTTCTTTTTCTTTTTTTTAAAAAATCATTTTTAAATTTTTCACTTACAATAGGCACACAATATGATATTAGTTTCAGGTGTGCCCCCCAGTAATTACACTTTATAAAATGTATTAACTGATGATCCCGAAAAATCTTCTACCCACCCGGCACCTTACCCAGGTGTCAGAACATCGTTGACTGTATTCCCCGGCCTGTACTTTACTCCCCCGTGACTATTTTATACCTAATAAGGTGAATTTCTGAATCCTTTCACCGTCTCTCAGCCACCCCCAACCCCTGGCCCTCGGACAGCCGTGCGTCCGTTCTCCGCATCCATGAGCCTGTTTCTGTTTTATTTGGTAACTTGACTATAAATCCATTTCGGTTCCTGCTGAGGAAGTTTCCGGAGACAGCCGGGGGCCCCCAGTTCTGTTTTCCTCTTTGGTTTCTCTGCATTTACTGACCACGGTTTTTTGTGTGTGTGTTTTTTTTTCCAGGAAACCTCTGGGACTACGCCCTGCGCATTATCAGCGATTGAAATGCCAACCCTAAGTGTCTCTTACCCAGCAACTCGAGCAAAACCCCATCCAAGGAAATGCGCCCGAGCTCGGCTCGCTGCTGCTTAAAATACCCGTGAAATCTGAACCCAGACGCGGGGCCGGGCGGCAGCCACACCTCGACGGGGCTTGGACGTGTCCCAGATGCAAGGCCTTCTCCACTCTTCCCGTCTGAGTTTGGATCAGTCCATTTTATTTTTCTGTCTATAATAAAAAGAATTTTGAAGGATGTGTTTGAAAAATTAAAAAATGCATACATATATTATAAAATATAAATTATATAACATATATTAGTAATATATATAATTTTATATATATTATAATTATACATATAATTATAATAAAATATGTATAATTATAATATAATAAAATATGTATAATTATAATATAATAAAATATGTATAATTATAATATAATAAAATATGTATAACTATAATATAATGTGCATAATTATAATAAAATATGTATAATATGTATAATTATAATATAATATGTATAATTATAATATAATATGTATAATTATAATATAATATGTATAATTATAATAGAATATAATATGTGTAATTATAATATAATATAGTATAATATAATATGTGTAATTATAATATAATATAATTATATATATACTAGTGATTATATTACATATATATATATATATATATATATATATATATATATATATAAAACTTTTGGATTCCAGACCGGATTTAGATGTTTACAGTAAGCCGAGAAAGTGCCTAAGTGGACGGCCCATCTGAAGTCCATTAAAGGAATCACCCCTGACAAGCGTCTCCGTGGCTCCGCCGAGCCCGCTCGCTGCAGGTCAGCGCCCGCAGGATGCAGGGTGAGACCACAGCCTGTCTCCGTGGACCGAGCCCGTCGGTCAGGAAGTGGGTTATAGGCTCGTAAGGGGCCCGGGAAATTCCAGGACCCCCGGGAGAGGGGAATCGGAGGCGGACACTTAACAAAGCAGTTTGCAGCCATCTGGTGAATGCTCCTTCCCGAAATCGAGGGCCCTTGAGAGTAAATGGCTCGTATTCAACGGGCCAGGTACAGAAACTGGGGTACAGGAAGCCCCGGGGGCCTAGCAAGGGGGGAAACTGGGAACCCAAGGACCTCACCACCGGGGGAACCTCTCCTCGCCCAGCTCGTGGCTGGTCCTGCGGTTTAGACCCTCTGAGCGTTTCCTTCCTAAAGGCAACATCCCAGCCTCAGTTGTCTTCCAGCCCCAGGCCCAGAAAAGCAGCAAAACTGGACAAGCGGCCCCGTGGCTGCCCCAGGACCAGCGGCCTTGACTGATGACCCCTGTCCCGGCGATGACCACGCAGCAGGGGCCACGGCCCTGAGAAAGCGCAGCTGGAAAGATGAGGGATATCCTACGGAGACCCTCTCCTGACACTTCCCCTAAGGTTTCCGCCTGCAAGAGGGGGCATCGGCCCAAATACCAAGAGGTTGCAGGTTCGATGCCCGGTCGGGGCACATGCCCGGGTGGTGGGCTCGATGCCCAGTCGGGGGCGTGCAGGACACTCAGGACAAAGGACCCAGCGTGAGCTCCGCACCAGGGGAGCGCGCATCGGCGGCCAAGGTGGTGGCATCGGCGGCCGGCCGATACAGCCTTCGGTTTATGGCGCCCAGGCTGCGATAGATGTTGACTCTGCAACCAGACTAACGTCTCCCACAGGGTGAGCCCTCTGAAGGCATTTGATCGGCTGCTTCCCGAGAGACACACCGGAGTCGGACTTCAGGCACCTGTCCTCGAATGGTCAGACTTGCTGGGCAGAGAGAGAGGGCAGAGTTGTGTCCGTCCGTCCCCCCCAGGCCCCATGCTAACGTCGATCGGGTCATTCATGGCACAGGTGGTGAGGGGCAGGGTATGCAAGACGCTGGGACCACCGGGGCCCGGAGCAGCGTGACCCCATCGCCAGGGCACCAGACAGGAAAGGCTGCCGTAGGAGGGGGCGACTCTAGGGCGACGGGAGCCAGAAGCACCATCTGCCGTTGGCGAGACCCTGGAGCTCTGCAGTTGCCCACGTGCCAGCAGCTCCCAGGAAGTCCTGGAACCGGGACACAGGGACCTGAGGCAGCAGCTGGCATCGCCTGGCACCCCGGCCCCCACCCCAGAACCTAGGAGTCACTCAGGTGGGGCAGGTCAGTAAGGAGAGGGTTTCTCCGGGAGGAAATGTGTCTTTTAAAATATATATGTGTGTGTGTGTATATATATATATATATATTCATATATATTTAATTATATCTATCTATCTATCTATCTAATATAGATATTCATATATTCATATATATTCATATATATTTAATTATATATATCTATCTATCTAATATATCTATCTATCAGCTATCATCTATCTATCTATATCTATCTATCATCATCTATCTATATATGTATATCTATCTATATATATGCATAATATATATTCATATATATTTAATTAAATATATATATATACACATTAAATATATATATATCTTTAAGTGGATTTCAGAGAGGAAAGGAGCAGGAGAGAAGACATAGAAACATCAATGATGAGAGAGCCATGGACCGGCTGCCTCCTGCACGCCCCCGACTGGGCATCGAGCCCACAACCCGGGCACGTGCCCCGACCGGGAATCGAACCTGCAACCTCTTGGTATTTGCAAGGATGCTCCAGGCACCTGAGCCACACCGGCCGCGGTGCGAGTGCCTCAGGTCTCAGGCGGGACGCCAACCACGGCCTTGCCTTTTTGTCTCTGCGAAAACAATCCTACCCGGATATGCCAGCTCCACGGGGGCCGCCGTCTGCGTGTAACCGTGAAAAGCGTGTTCTGCTCGCTAACGTCCAGCCACCCTTAGCCTTCTCGGGATTAGACGGAAACCGTCGGGCGTGTCGCAGGCGACCCATCCAGAGGCTGACATTCTCCGGCATTGCGAATGCAGAAGGCGGGTCGGGATGGATCACGAGCTCGCCTCTCGGTTCTGCAAAAAATAAAAATAAAATAAAAAATCCCCGTGGAAATGGAAATCTGGAACTACAAGAATCCTCGTCGGCGCAGAGGGCGTGGGTGCGGGTGGGGGGTGACTGGAAATAAAACGGAATCTCAGCTGTTTTCTGAGAGACGGAAAGAGGAACTGCTGGTTGAAATCAAAACTCCGGGGGGGGGGGGTGGAATATGTTTAATTTCGACGTGATAAAGCTTCTAAGCTCGTGCTCGGTCCCCACACCGCAGCCAGCCTACGACGTGGGAGCGAGGCTTATTTTCTTTCTCCTGTTTCGTAAATGAAGTCAAAATAAATAGAAGCTCTCATAGTTTTTTCCGTGCTCAAGAAGAGAATTGTTTTTCACCCCCGGGGAACACGTTCCCTTCTTTATAAACCGTTAATCTACCAGGGTCTTGGAGAGAAGACAGAAGGGCTCACGGCCGTGGCTCAGAGTTTGAGCGTCGGCCCATGAACCTGGAGGTCGGGGTTCGATTCCCGGTCAGGGCACAGGCCCGGGTTGCGGGTTCGATCCCCAGTGGGAGGCCGATCCGTGACTCTCATCATTGATGTTTCTCTCTCCCTCTCTCTCTGAAATCAATAAAAACATATTAAAAAAAAAACTCCTTTCTTCCAGTTTCCTTCACTGCCCCTTGTACAAATACTCTACGGCGACTGGAATATGGACACCGACAGCTTTAGTTGTCTTTCAACCTCTGTCCCCATAAGCTGTTTGCTAACACATGGACCTACCAGGTAACGAACGTGTTACTGACTTTTGTGATGTATACACTGAGTGCCAGACAGGCACGTGTGAGGCATCTCGAAAGTCGTGGATGGTTAACGGTTACAAAAATAAAATAAAATAATAAAATAAAATAAAAATAAAAATTAAATTAAAATATAAAACAAAATAATAAAATTAAATTAAAATAAAATAAAATATAAAATAAAATAAAATATAAAATAAAATAAAAAATTAAATTAAATTTAAAAATAAAATTAAAAATAATAAAATAAAATATAAAATAAATAATTTAATTTAATTTAAAAATTAAATTAAAAATAATAAAATAAAATAATAAAATGAAATATAAAATGAAATAATAAAATATAAAATAATAAAATAATAAAATAAAATAAAATATAAAATAAAATAAAATAGAACAGAACAAAACAAAACAAAACAAAATAAAATAAAATAAAATAAAATAAAATAATAAAATAAAATAAAATAAAAATTGCTTTCTGTGGGCAAATCCACAGAGACGGAAAGCAGATCTGTGCTTGCAGAGGCCCAGAGAGAGGGTTGGAGGGTGGCTGTGAATGGACATGAAGTCCCCTTTTGGCGAGATGAAAATGGATTGGGCCCGTCCAGGCGTGGCTCAGCGGTTGAGCGTCGACCTAGGATCCAGGCGACTGGGGTTCGATTCCCGGTCAGGGCACAGGCCCGGGTTGCGGGCTCGATCAATGACTCTCTCATCATTGATGTTTCTCTCTCTCTCTCTCCCTCTCCTTTCCTCTCTCTGAAATCAATAAAGATATATTTTTTTAAAAAAAGAATTTTTTTTAAAACAGAAAATGGATTGGAACTAGATAGAGGTGAGAGTTGTACAGCATTGACTGTCCTCAATGCCGTTGAATTGTGCACTTAAAAACGGTTGATTACATATCCTGTAAATTTCACTTTGATTAAAAAATAAATAAATTGTTTTCTTAAATCCTGGCCTTGTCCAGAGCTACCATGAAAAGAATCAGGTATGAAACACAAAGCCATCCACCTTCTGCTTTGGCATATTTACCCCGACTCCGTCCGTGAGTCCTACGTAATTTCACTATGCCCGGGGTGAGTGGCAGCCCCAACGGCAGACCCGCAAACAGCGGGGCTTGTGGCGTAGCCAAGGTTCCCACCTGCCACGTTGGCCAAAGTGTCGACAGCGGGCACAGAGCCCGAAGTCTGGCTGCGTGAACAGGCGGAGTCCCACCCGTCCCAACAAACTTGAAAAAGGGCCACGGCAGACCCTGCATAATTTACGTTTCTGGAAATAGCCTTCAGCTTTTGTTCGGATTAAACACTTAAAACTCAGTTGGTTAAAAAGGTAGATCCGTGGGTTGGCGCCAAGGCTTCGGGTCCCGTCGGCCGTCAGGGCACCTACAAGAATGAACCGATGGCCTTGGCTGGGTGGATCACTTGGTTGGAGGGTCGTCGCCTGCACCAAAAAGTTGTGGGTTTCATTCCTGCTCAGGGCACATATCTAGGCTGTGGTTTCGATCGCTGGTGGGAGTAAAATGCCTGACGTAGCCCTGGCCAGTTTGGCTCAGTCGTTAGAGCATCTGCCCCCAGACCGAAGGGCCCCCGGTCCGATTCGGGCACAAGGATGCACACCTGGGTTGCAGGCTGCATCCAAATGCTTCACGGGTTTGCTCATTCCAGGGGCGCTGACTGGAAAGCTACTAAGGTGCAATCGGTCGTGTCCTTTGTCGGCTTTAATCCCAGCAGCACCCCGTGGAGGAGACGTCGTGACTCTGTCTCGCCCTCGCCCTATGGGTCATAATTCCATATTCACCTCCGTCCATCCGTGGTGGAGACGGTGAGCTCTGGGAGGAACAGAACAGGTTTGTCTACATCACAAGTTGACATAGTCTTTCTATAAAGGGTCAGATGGTGATTATGAGGCCCCCTGGGTTTGGGGGAATGGGTACCTTGGTTTGGAAGAATGGAGACCTAGGTGTCCTCCCCCCGGTCCCCCACTATGTTCATAGCAACACAATTGACAATCGCTAAGATCTGGAAGCAGCCCAGGTGCCCATCCGTAGACGAGCGGATAAAAAAGCTGTGGTACATCTACACCGTGGAATACTATGCAGCTGTGAAAAAGGAGCTCTTACCCTTTGGGACAGTAGGGTGGGACTTGGAGGGGTATTATGCTGAGTGAAATAAGCCAGGCAGAGAAAGACAAACATCACAGGATCTCACTCATAAGTGGAACCTAATGAACAAAATAAACGGATGCACAAAATAGATCCAGAGACACGGAAGCATGGAGCAGACTGAGGGACCTCAGAGGGAAGGTGGGGGGTGGGGGTGGGGAGAGATTAAGCAAAGAATTTATATGCATCTGTGCATGACCCATGGACACAGACAATAGTGTGGGGAAGGCCTGGGGTGGGGGCAGGAGTGGGGTGCAGGGGGGTCAATGGGAAGGAAAAGGGGGGGCATCTGCAATACTTTCAACATTAAAGATAAATTTTTTAAAAAGAGAGAGAACTGGGTGCCCAACAAAGACAGGAGAAGATCGATTGGGGGAGTCATCCGTGACCAGGCCACCAGCACCTAAGAGACGGGATTCTGTCCCCTCCTATTAATTCAGGGCGCGTCTCGCTCCAAAGACAGAGCCCGAGGCAGGCTGTGACAGGCCGGAGCCCCGCGCGGCCCGGGTAGGCGACAGATGGCAGCGATAAGGGGAGGGAGGCTCTCGTGGGAAGGAGGTGACAGAAGCTCCGTCAACAGGATGTGGTGACCAACGGAGCTCCGAGAAGCAGAACCCAAGCAGAGATCGCTTCTGATTAGGGCCCGAGAGCATCCAACAGAAGTGGGTACTGGGTTTTTTGGTTTTTTTTGCAAATTTTGAAAAAGGAAACCTCCAGATGGCGGGGTGGTGGGTAGAAAGGGGTTCACTTTTTTTCTTGCTTGCTTGCTTTTCTTTTTTTTTAATTCTTCGCTCAAGGATATATATATTTTTTTCCATTAATTTTTAGAGAGAATGGAAGTGAGGAAAGGTGAAGGGTCAGGAGAGAGAGAGAGAGAGAGAGAGAAACATCGATGTGAGAGAGACGCATGGATTGGTTGCCTCCGTATGCACCTTGACCTGAGCCCGGGATCGAACCTGCAACCCCGCCTTTGCCTGGTAATCAAACCGTCCCCCCTTCCGCGGGAGGGCGGATGCTCCAACCACTGAGCCACGCCGACCAGGGCTCCCTCACTTTAACGTTGAAACGCCCCCGGGGGTTGTTCAGACAAATATCAAGGACCACCGACGGGCCCCTTCTCAGGGCGTCCGACCCTCAAAACGGCTCTGATTTTTCTCCACCGTCTCCCTGCTTCCTCGTGACGGAGAAAACGTCCGTAAAATTTAAAAAAATAAAAGCACAAATGGCCAGTTATAAAAAACAGTCACAGGGATGTAAAGGACGGCACAGGGAATATAGTCAATAATGATATTGTAATAACTACGTACGGGGCCGGGTGGGTATTAGATTTACGGGACGGGTGTGTGTGGGGGGCGGGAATCACTTTGTAACGTATATAAATGTCCAACCTCTATGCTGGGCACCCGGAATTAATGGAATATCAAATGTCAACGGTAATTAAAAGATCTAGAGCCCACTGGGCAATACATAAAATTAAAATAATATATTGATGCAGAAATGCTGAATTATCATGGTTCATATGGTCACTGTCTCAGTTACGTCTTTATTTAGACTATCGCCTTCTGGAAAACGCTGAGACCCAATATCTGCTCCAGTGGGTGTCATTTCAGGCAGCAAACAAGGCCAATCATCTTTTTAAAAAATTGTTTTTCAAACACCGGAACCACTGGCCTGGCCAGGTTAGACCTCCTGGTTTGGCGTTATTGCTATAATTCATACGCCGATCGTTACTAAACTTTGAGCATCGCATGGCAAGGTGCCTTCGCATACGTTGTTTGACACCTCGAAACGTTTCTGCGAAAGGCGTCAGATTCCTCGAGTTTCCGAGGAACACACAGAATTTAAGGCGTCTTCCAAGCGATGAAAACGAAACCCGGTTCAAGTGTCTTGTTGGAGATTTAAATGCACAGTTGCACCAAAAAAGAAAGTTTTATTTAATAAAGAGTAGGCAGCCTGGCCGGTGTGGCTCAGCGGTTGAGCATCGACCTACGAACCAGGAGGCCGCTGGTTCGATTCCTGCTCAGAGCACATGCCAGGGTTGCGGGTTCGATTCCCAGTCGGGAGCGTGCAGGAGGCAGCCGATCAATGACTCTCTCATTATGGATGTTTCTATCTCTCTCCCTCTCCCTTCCTCTCTCAATAAAGACATAATTTTAAAACAAATTTTAAATCAACAAAAGCGTAATTTTAAAAATACATATTAGTTATAAAATTCAAGACATCTGGCATTCAGAAATAAATAAATTGTGCATAATATTGTACACCTGTAACTAATATAACCAATATAATATTGTATACCAACTATATTTAAATAAATAAAATGTTTCAGACTGAAAACAACTACATTATATATATAATATATATCTATTTATTATATATATATTAGTTTATATATATAAACTAATATATATATTTATATATAATATAAATATATATTTATATATATTTATTTATTATATATATATTAGTTTAGCTACTCTATATATATAGAGAGAGAGTAGCTAAACTAAAAACAAAGAAAAAAAACACCATTTTTTGTTTGTTTTTTACAAACACTGTAATTGCTTTCCGAATTCACAGAAAAAACACACACATTCCTTGCAAAGAATTGAATGTGCTCCCTTCTAGGGCAAACCTCTGATTATATAGCAATTAGGCTTGTAATGGTGCTTTTATTATGCACCGAATGAGCCGGTTGGCATAATTACAGCAATCGGTTAAATCAGTATTAAAACCACAGGGATCCCTTGGCAGGGCCGCGTGACGCAGAACGGAGCTGACGGTCTGGCAAACGGAGAAGCTAAATAAACCCCCTCCCGCACCCCCAAGTCTCTGGATGGTCATTTCAAAGGGGGTCCTTTCAAAATCAACGAACTAACGTAAAATAAATCAAAATAAAGGCCCGTAAAATAAATGAAAAAAAAAAAAACAGAACATAGGAGCGGTAAAAAGGTGGAATGGGGTAAAAACTGGCAGATGGAGGAGAGTTTTGCGTATTTTTAAGGATTTGTTGGTCAGAAATAAGCAAATGGGATCTCGAGAGTATTGCGCTAAGCGAAAGAAGCCCATCGGAGAAGGACAAGTATCCCATAGTCTCACCTACACGTGGAATCTAATGAACAAAATAAACTGATAAATAAAATAGATTCGGAGCAGAGGGAAGGGGGTGGGGGTGGGGGGAGATTAACCGAATAATTTATGTGCATCGGTGCATGTCCCAGGGACACACGCAACAGAGTGGGGAAGGCCGGGGGTGGCGGGGTCAATGGGGGGAAGAGGGGGGACGTCTGCAATACTTTCAACAGCAAAGATACACTTGAAAGAAATAAATCAGCAAATTGTCCGTATTTCACAGATTAACTGAAAAATAATCATTGGCCTGCGTCAGGCCGAAGCCACCTGCTGGGCTTGAGGAGATTCCACCAGCTCCCAGTCGAAATAAAGATAAAATTCAGAAGAGAAGTGGGAAAAGGCATCAGGATTCGTTGTGTTTTTTTTAATTTACGATTTTAAATTTATTTTCTGTTTACTAAACCAAGCAGCTGCCTTTGAGGTTAAAAAACAGCAACGCGATAGGTATTTTCATGTTTCAGGCTGAAGAAAGTATCCGTGAATGGTATTATTCAATGAAGACGGGTGTGGTTGCCAGGATTCTAAGACAGCCCTGTGTGGGGGGGTGTTCTTTGGTGGCCCCCATATTCCTGACCACGTAGAACCTCAAACTAGACCTTATCTGGAGACAGGGTGTCTGCAGATGGGATGAAGTGAAGGCCCTGAAATGCGGTCGCCCTGGGTCAGGGGAGCCCGACGTCCAAGGACAGGGTCCTTATAAAAGAAAGAAGGGGAGACACAGACACAGAGGAGAAGCCTTGGGGAGATCGAGGCGGAGACGGGAGGGAGGCGGCCACCAGCCCGGGGACGCCTGGAGCCCCAGGAGCTGGGAGAGGCAGGAAGGACCCTCCCCAGGGGGTCCCCAGGCTCTCCGGTGCTTTTCCCTTCATATCCGTCCAACCCCAGGTTGCTGCTCTCAGAGAAGGCCCCCCACCTCCCAGGTTCTCAGGCAGCAAACCTTGGGAGTGTCTGTGAGGAACCCCCCCCCTTTCCATTTCTTTCCATCTCTCGGAGTCCTCTCTGGGCTCAGAATCTCCTGCACGATCCCTCCACACCGCCCGCTGCAGAGACTCCAGGTCAGCCTCGCAGCGGCGAACCTGAGAACCGGCCTTTGGAACTAGGCCCCGGGTGATGTCACAGCCCCTGGGTGATGTCGTGGCCCCCGGGGTCATGTCAGCGCGTGGTCCAGGGACCGAGTTTGAGAACCAGGTCAAGGTTCCATTTCCAGTCGGGGCCCATGCCCGGGTTGCGGGCTCGATCCCCAGGATGGGGCATGCAGGAGGCAGCCGATCCACGACTCTCTCCCCATTGATGTTTCTCTCTCGCTCTCCCTCCCTTCCTCTCTCTCAAATCAGTAAATCAAATTATTCAAAACAATAAAATAGCCCGGCCGGGCATGGTTCAGCTGTTGAGCGTCGACCTAGGATCCAGGCGATCAGGGTTCGATTCCCGGTCAGGGCACATGCCCGGGTTGCGGGCTCGATCAATGACTCTCTCATCATTGATGTTTCTCTCTCTCTCTCTCCCTCTCCTTTCCTCTCTCTGAAGTCAATAAAGATATATTTAAAAAATAAATAAATAAAATAAAATAATAATAAAATAAAATAATAAAATAAAATAAAATATAAAATAATAAAATAAAAAATAAAATAAAATAATAAAATAAAATAAAATATAAAATAAAATAAAATAATAAAATAAAATAAAATAAAATAAATAAAATAAAATAAAAACAAGTCAACAAACGACCAGTGCTGGAATTGGAGAAAGGGGGACCCTGGTGCACTGCTGGTGGGAGTGTAGACAGGTGCAGCCACCGTGGACACGGTACGAAGGTTCCTCAAATGGGCTCTTTTAAGGCGAAAACTCACCAGTAAAGGGTTCGAGGTCATCAGCTCTGTGGATCACTTAGGATAGGACCTTGCGTGATTTCTTTAATCTGATTTATCTGTCCCCTGGCGGCATCCTGCCCGGGGTCTTCGTTACTGAGCTGGGGATGTCTTCCGGTCTCCAAACAGACCACAGCTCTGTGACCCGTCTTAGGGTGAAATGTCAGCAATATTATCTATCTCTGGAGCAGAAAAGCAGATCTATGCATTTTGGGCTTAGTAAGCTCCGACCTTCCCTTATCTCAACCGGTATATTACCTGAAACCCGTTTTACAGGTAGGTTTCCGGGTTTCCGGACATGGGTGCATTCTTTCTTAATCTTTAACTAGAAATCAGGACAGCCAGCTGGGGCGGGGGGGGGGGGGGTAAGCGCAGAAGGTCATTGTCCTCTCAACTTTTATGTCTTTCCAATTGCGCTAATAATCAATGATCAATAACAGGAGAAAATATGCAAAGTCTAATTTATTCATAGATTTTCATTAATATTTATGAAATAAAGATATGTTTAAAAAAAAAAAAAGTGTTGGGTCGTTGAATTTTCTACGCCCATCTCACCTGCCTAATGCCGGGTTGTTGACTCTAAAACCAAGATGACAAGTGGATTATATTTTAAGACTTTAAAGCTTAGGAAAGGCATTTGCACGGACTTGGAAAGGCCTATGTTTACCAGGTGGCTGGAAACTGCTTGGCCGTTTCCCTGCCTGCCTCAGTTTCCCTCTCCCACCTGTCCTGGCTCACTGTCTGTCTCATCACGGCCCCATCAACCCACCACCTCCTGGAAACCCCTTCAGGGCGAAACACCCCACCCCTGACCCCAAACCGACTGCAGAGACGGCTTCGTTTACTGAGCACCCCTCTGCCGGTTCGAGTCGCCCCCGGGGGAGCTCATTAAACGCGGCAGCCTGGGCCCCACCGCGCGTCTGTGGGATCCCAACCTCCCCAGGTGTGGCTATTTTTTAACAACCTCCCAGGTGCCGGCTGGAAGCGCTGAAGACGTGGAAACACTGAGCTGCTGAAACCCTCCGGGGTGAGCTCACTCTCCCGCGTTCGCTCGCTCAACAGAGGCCTCCCCGCCTTCCCCCGGGCCCCACCCCGGAGATAATCTGATCTTTTGTTCCCAGCACAGCATAAAAAAAAAAAAGCAGAGCCCAGAGCCGCCGCTTACCAGGCCCCTCACGTTCCTTAGAGGCAGGACACCAACGTAAGCTGGGGATGCGTCCTCCAAAGTCACCCCGAAGGCGGGAAGCGTGAGAATTAAACGTTACACCTCCCCGGCCGGTCAACGACTCTCTCATGGTCGATGTTTCTGCCTCTCTCTTTCCCTGTCTCTTCCTCTCTTTCTAAAATCAATAAAAACAGATTTAAAAGAAAAAAAAATCCCCCAGGAACACCCCGTCTCCAAGACCAGGGGAATTCGTCTTATACCCAAGAAAGGCCAGGGCCCCGAGATGTCAGTCGCCCGTCAGCAGCAAGAGGTAGTTGACCCGCATCCGGTGTCAACCTGTCCCTGTTCCAGTTCTGCAAGGAGCACACCCCCCCCTGTCCGGAGACACCCTAAAAAACAAAAGGCTCTGTTTCTATCCAGACCCGTAGGATCCGGCCTCTCGGGCCGTCGGTAAGATAAACCCAAGAGAAATGAAAACGTGAACCAGCAGCACCGGGCCGTGTCCCTTGCACCCACTGGGGGGGGGGGGGCGGGAAAGGGTGTCCCAGAAAGGAACCCGCTCGGGGTGTCCTGGTCCTGCTTTCCTAGCTGGGTGGGTCGCGGTGGGGAGTCACGCCCCAGGCAGGTAACTTCTTCAGTGAAAGGTTATTTATGGGCCTTTCAGCCGACCCTTCTCCTATCCATTGTCCTCGTGCATCAGAGGTGGACACCCCTTTGAGATAAATGCCAGAATAGGCCTTGAAGACGCTCAAGCGGGCACACGGTCACCCGGGCTGGGTAGTTCCGTCGGTTAGAGCATCATCTTAATACACCAAGGCTGCACCAAGGTTGTGGGTTCGAGTCCCGTTCAGGGGACATAGGAGAAGCCTCCAGTGTAGGTATCAATACATCGGACAATTGATGTTTCTCTCTGTCTCTCCCTCTCTGTCTAAAATCAACGATTGGCTGGGCATTTCCGTCGGTTAGAGCATCATCTTGATACACCAAGGGGCCCGGCTGGGTGTGGGTCAGCGGTTGAGCCTCGACCTGTGATCGAGGCGATCGGGGTTCGATTCCCGGTCAGGGCACAGGCCCGGGTTGCGGGCTCGATCAATGACTCTCATCATGGATCTTTCTATCTCTCTCTCTCCCTCTCCTTTCCTCTCTCTGAAATCAATAAAGATATATTTAAAAAAAAAATACACCAAGGCTGCACCAAGGTTGTGGGTTCGAGTCCCGCTCAAGGGATATAGGAGAAGCATCCAGTGTAGGTATCAATAAATTGAACAATTGATCTTTCTCTCTGTCTCTCACTCTCTGTCTAAAATCAACGATTGGCTGGGTAGTTCCGTCGGTTAGAGCATCATCTTGATACACCAAGGCTGCACCAAGGTTGTGGGTTCGAGTCCCGCTCAGGGCATAGGAGAAGCATCCAGTGCAGGTATCAATAAATTGGACAATTAATGTTTCTCTCTGTCTCCCCCCCTTCTCTCTAAAAATCAATGATTATTATCTTTTTTTATCTTTATTGTTGAAGGTATTACAGCTGCGTCCCCTCATTTGCCTTGCACAGGGCCCCCCTCCACCCCACTCCCGCCCCACCCCAGGTCCTCCCCATGCTTTTGTCCATGTGCCTGGGTTATGCACATAAGCACGTCTGTTCTATCCCTGGCCTGAGGTCCAGGACCACATTGAGATCCCCAAACGCCTCTTACACGGAGCACATGGAAACACCAGCCTTTTCGTTCTTAAGCATGTACCATGGAGATTTCTGCTGAATTTGTGTGCAGTCAAGATATCCAACGTCTATCTTGGGAAATACTTTTGGGTTTGCGACTATATTGGTTTTTGTTTTTTCGTAGTGAGTGTATTTCTCTATGGAAAAAATTAAAAATTAAATTAAATTAAAATAAAATAATAGAATAAAAGAAAAAAAATAATAAAATAAAAGAAAAGAATAAAAGAAAAGAATAAAATAAAATAAAATAATAAAAGAAAAGAAAAGAATAAAATAAAATCAAATAATAAAATAATAAAATAAAATAAAATAAAATAAAATAAAATAAAATAAAATAAAATAAAATAAAATAAAAGATGATACTTAAGAAATGATTGGGCCCTCGCCGATGTGGCTCAGTGGTTAGGGCGTCGGCCCTGGAACTGAAAGCCTCGGGTTCGACTCCCCATCAAGGGCGTGCACCTCCGGTGGTTGCCGGCTCCCACCCCGGGCCCTGACCACGGATCCAACCCACAGCCTTGGTAGACTGGGGAAGACGCTCCCACCCAACCGAGCTACCCGGCCAGGGCTGCACGATTTTTTTTTAACACATTTTCCCGATAAATGATGTGTTTTCTCTTACAGTGTTTGTGTGTCTGTTTTTTTTTTTTAATGCATAAAAACAAAGAATCTCCCCAGAACCCCTAAACCACAAAGCAGGCACGGTGTCCACAGGAGATTTTGTGAAACAGTCCGATGGTGTTTTGGGGACGCCGGAGGCAGGAAGCATGAGGGGTGCGGCTGGGCGTTGGGGAGGCTACGAAACCGGCATCATTCGACGCTCTTGCCTCCTTCAGTAGCCGGCGACGAGGGACAGAAAGCACTTCAGACTCAAAATGCGTCTTTTGCGGCCAGGAGCAAAAAAGCGTCTGGAGCAAAAAAGCATCTGATGGCATTTTTCGGAAAGGGGCTGACCACCTCTAACCGGCACGTCCTGGCCTGGACACGCCTGCATTAAGCGCTGAAGCTCCCTAATTCCTTCCCGTCGAATCAGACATGGACCTTACGTGGTCCCTGGTGGCTCAGTCGCCTGGGGCCGTCCTCACAAACCACCCCATACTGGGGGGCGGCTTAAAAAAATATAAATATATTTTTTTAATACTCACCGAAGGATATTTTTTCCCCGTTGCTTTTCAGACAGAGTGGAAGGGAGAGAGAGCGAGAGAGACACATGGGTGGGTTGCCTCCTGCACACGCCCTGACCGGGGCTGGGGGGGGATGCAGCCTGCAACCCAGATATATGACCTTGGCAGGAATCGAATCCGGGACCCTGCAGTCCATGGGTCCGGTGGTCCAACCGCTGAGCACAACCGGCCAGGTTGGGCCCAGTCTCCAACTCATCCCGGTCCAGCTTTCAATTTGGCGACGTCTAGGTTTTCACCCGCGGACGGGACCTGAGCCGTGGAAACAGGAGGCCGGCCTCGGCGCAGAGAAGTCCACCCTCGGCACGTGAAGCTAGGAAGACAGGAGGCGGAAGGGGGAATCCGGGCCCTTTCCGAGATAACTGCTCAGCTCTTGCATAGATTAGAATTTTTATTTTTATTTTTTTTTTATTTTCACAGGCTGGGGGGTTTGCAGGCCGTGAAAGCACAGCACTGAGCACCACGCCACAGGGAAAAAGATTTCCTCTCACCCCGCAGAGCTATTCTGGATACGTAGGCTCCGCCTGCAAACACTTTGAATAATTATATATTCCAACGGGTTGTTTCAAAACACAAGCGTCGATACGTGTAATTACGTATTCACGTGGGCTCATATGTATTTAGGTGGCATGTATGGAGAGGTTTTTCTTTCTGCACTGTATCTGTGTATGTCTACATTGTACTATATCGTAATATTTACTATAACGTGCATTTTTGTATATATACGCATGGATAGATACATCCATAAAAAAGCGTATATTTTTCTCTATGTGATATAAGCAGAAATACATCTTTTCTTTACGGGTTCTTGGAAAAGCCTCCATGTTCCAGAATTACATATATACATTTTTTATGTGTAAATTAAAATATAAATGATATATTTTATACATAAGTAATATAATGTAAATGATATATTTTGCATGTGAATTATACAATATAAGTGATATCTTTTATATGTAAATTTATGTAACACAAATGATATATTTTATACGTAATTTATATAATATAAATATATTTTATACATAAGTAATACAATATAAATGATTATTTTATATGTAAATTATACAATATAAATGATCTACTTTATATGTAAATTATACAATATAAATGATCTATTTTATATGTAAATTATACAATATAAATGATCTATTTTATACATGAATATTATGCAATATAAAGAATATATTTTGTATATAAATTATATGTAATATAAATTATATAGTCTGTATAAATTATAACTTACACTCTATAAAGTACGTATAATACGTCCTGTATACTATAAATATAGTTATTATCATAACTTATATCTTAAAAGCCCCTATTGCCATTTACTACCCCGTGGTTTTATTTTTTACACGTGCGTTTTGACACATGAAGAATTACTTCGGCCAAAGGCGTAAAAAACGAATACGCTGCTTTAAAAAAAAAAAATCAAGCGAATCACGGAGCCGCTGCCTGGATGACATTTGTGGGGTGAGCCGTGCCCTCCCCACCGAGTTCACGGGGCGAGTGAATCCCGGACTCCAGGCTATCAACCCATTTCTGCGTTTCCACCCCAAAGCCAAACTATGTTTTTTTGTTTGTTTTTATTGATTTGAGAGAGAGAGAGAGTCATCGATCGGCTGCCTCCTGCACATACACACCCCTTACTGGGGATCGAACCGGCAACCCGGGCATGTGCCCAGCCCGGGGATGGAACCAGCGCGTGGATGGCCCTCCACCCACTGAGCCACGCCAGCCGGGGGGCCCAACTACGCTTCAAATCCCGCCTTTATCTTGAGAAAAGCCAGTTCTGGCCTCCTCGGGAGGCCTGCGTCTCAGAACTTCCGAATCCTGCCTCTCCCGCTGGTTCTCCCACTGATCCTAACCTCACGCCGACCCCCGTGAATCACGGGTGGAGGGAGAACCCCAGTAGCAAATGTCCCTCGGCAAGGTCAGGGCCCCTGTTCCCAGCTCCCCGTGTCCTTCAGCCCTTTCCGAGGGCCCCTCCTTGCTGGCCTCGCACAGATAAAAGTTCTGATGATTCACTGCAGCCGCCGGCTTGCCGATAAGACTCAGTGTTTTCTTACTTCTGTCCCGGGGAAGGAAGATAACTCCAGGACCTCAGATAACTCGACGCCCATCCATCATCTTCGGAAATCCGGATTCCGAATCTCTGAACTGGCATCTCGGGCGAAAGCATTTATCTTTCTTCTAAATTCTGCTCCCCCGTTGCAAGCAAACCTGCTCCTACGACGTCGGGGAAGAAAAATGACCATAAGGAGTCTCATAAATGCGCCCTGGCCGGCGTGGCTCGGCGGTTAGGGCCTCAACGCGGGCAAGGAAGGGTCTCGGGTTCGATTCCCGGTCAAGGGCAGGTGCCTGGGTTACAGGCTCGATCCCTGGCCTTGGTCGAAGCGCATGCGGGAGGCAACCCCTCGATGCGTCTCCGTCACATCGATGTTTCTCTCTCTCTCTGTCTCCCCTTCCCTCCTGCCCTTCCGCTTTCTCTAAAAATCAATGGAAAAAATATCCTCGGGTGAAAATAAATTAATTAAATTAAAATTTTAAAAGTCGCATCAACTAGGCACCACCTTTTTTCACATGGTCCCACCGTGTTTTTCAGGGGGGCAGGGGGGGATCATCTATTCCTATAATGAAGGTCAGAATGTGTTGTAAAATCTGCATCCCCGGAGCTGCCTCTATTGCTTAAAATTTGGCCACGGGCGATGCTGTTTTTAGCATTTACGAAGAGTTCGGAGACACCCTCACACATCAGCATAAACGCATATATTTCCCTAATTTTGGAGGTTGAAGACAGGCCTGTTATTTCTCAGTAAGAAAATCTGCCTTGAATCCCGGGTATACGGATCGGCCTGGGGCACCCTACCAGAACGTCGGAGACGGGGCGACTTCAACAACAGGAATTTATTGTCTCCCGGTCCCGGAGGCCTCCGTAGAGTCCTGGGAAGACGTCTTCCAAAGCACAGGAGAGCGCAATACGTATCGGGTGTCCCCCCAAAATGTAGACACACCCTTTGAATAATTCTAAATGTATTGAAATACATTTCGTTTTCAACATGGAGCCATCAGCTGTTAAAGTGTGTGTACATTTTGGGGGGACACCGTGTCTATACATATATTTCTACACTTCTGAACACACACATATATATATATACACACAGAAATATATATAAATAGATACACATCTAGTGTATCCCCCAAGTAGTGTCCAGCTGCCCTCATCAAATGCAACTTTTATTCCACTTGAATTCGGCAACTCGTCCCGCTAAGCTGCATTTAGGGTTCATTCTGGTTGAGGGAGGCGCCCATTCTTGAGGGTCACCGACTTTGGTATCTCCTTGCCCCCCTCCCCAAGACATAAATGCCTAGTAGCCAGCTCAGGAATGGCATTAGGATTTTAAAAAAAATATTTTCTTTCTTGGCTTTCAAGGGCTATTGCTGTGGCCTGAAGCCTTTTTAGTCTCTGCAGATGAAAGGCGCCTTGCACAGGCCAAGTGTTGCGAAACCTGCCCGAGGGGCCTTTATAGGGAGAGGAATGGTTAGGTGGTCAGGCTCCCAGGGGTGGTGGTGGTGGGGGGAGATCAGAGCCCTTCTGCAGCCCAGAATTTCATCCTGAAATGTCCTGTCTGGGCGCAATGAGAAGGGCAAGTCCTGAAGTCACTGGGAAACCCTGGCTTGGGAGCCCTGACCCTCACCAGGCCACCAGCGCCACAAGTCACAAGGGTCCAGTCCACGTGGAGAGGGCGCGCGCTCCAAAGGGAGATGCGCGCTCGCCCCGCATGGATACGCGCACTCGCCCCGCATGGACAGGCCTGGCGACCCCAAGCCCTTGGGTGCAGCCAGGGCTTGTTGGCCCGAGCGCACGGAGGCCTCTTTGACCCCAAGCCCTTGGGCGCAGCCAGGGCTTGTTGGCCGGAGCGCACGGAGGCCTCTTTGTTCTATCCAAGCGCACGGGGCACCAGCGCGCATTTTTCACATTCCAGCTCAAGATTTCGAAACCGAGTGGAGAGCAAGCGTCACGCCCGTGGAAAATGCCACCCACAAAGTGCCCAATGAAGGGGAGGGGGGTGAGGGTGGGGCGAGGCCGGCAGCCAGGGCCAGAAAAAAACCACACCCAGAGACGGGCTCGGGTTTCCTGTCGCCCTCTCCCCTGGTGTTTGCAAAAAAAACCACACACCAAAAAAAACAAAACAAAAAACGCTTCCCTTCCGAAGTTCTCACTGATTCGCGGCCTCGCCTTTCCAAGAAACTGGAGAGGACCCAGGGGTAGGAAACTCGCTCCAAGGGCAGAATCGCTGAGACCCCAGCTAAGAAGGCATCAGGCTGGGTGCGCGGTTGCTGCGTAAAAGTGCGGTCGGCAGACCGGCAGCCGGGACAGCGCGGGGCCTGGTTAGGACCTTCGCTTCCAGGGCGCGCTAGGCCCCTTCTCCAGGCCCGGGCCTTGTGCGTTTTAACCGCATGCCCCCGAGGAAAGAACGGCCTTTAAAAGCACTGGATACCCAGTTACGCACTAGTGCTGCATCTGAATCCGTAAGTATGTCCTGGGACACACACTAGGAGAAAAAAGAAAAAAATAAAATAAAATAAAATAAAATAAAATAAAATAAAATAAAATAAAATAAAATAAAATAATAAAAAATAAAATAAAATAATAAAATAAAATAAAAATAAAATAAAATAAAAAATAATAAAATAAAATAAAATATAAAATAAAATAAAAAACAAAATAAAAAATAAAATAAAATATAAAATAAAATATAAAAAAGTAAAATAAAATAAAAATAAAATAAATTAAAAAATATAAAATAAATATAAAATAAAAAATAAAATAAAAATAAAATAAAATAAAAAATAAAATATAAAATAAAATAAAATAAAATATAAAATAAAATATAAAATAAAATAAAATATAAAAAAATAAAGTAAAATAAAATAAAAATAAAATAAATAAAAAAAAAAATATATATATATATATATTGCTGTGTGTCTGAAATTTACATGCGTCTGGGCTCCTACCCTGTTCCTGGTGTGGGGGGTGGAGAGGGGTGCAGGGGCCCATTAAGTCGCACGCACCACCTTTGCTGTCCTGTCTCTAAAAATCTTTTTTTTTTTTTTAATTTTTTAACTGTTTAAAATAGAGTTCTTCTGGAATAGTTATGGATTCAGAGGAAGCTGCGCACAGGCGTCCGGGCAGGTCCCGCGCGCTCTGCGCCTTTGGCACCGCCGCGGGGGCCCGTGCGCCCCGCGCAGCCCACCGAGCGCCGCGTGCGCCTCTAACTCCAAACTCAGTTTCATTTCTTTTTTTTTTTTTTTTTTTTTAACTTTACTTTGCTTGGAACCACGCCCTCCGCGCCCCAGCCGGTCCCGCCTCCAACTTTCTGGGCCGGGGAGCGGCGAGCCCCGTGGCCAGCCTGCGCGTTCCCCGGGGGAGCTCAGCAGGGACCGCGCCTTGGGGAGCCCCGGGAGGCAGAGGGGGGTGTGGGCGCCTCCCCGAAGCCGGCCACCCCGGGGCCGCCCGAGCCGCCGCCACGCCCCGGCCTCGTGGTTCCAGGGCGGGCACTCGGCGAGGGCGGAGCGCGCGCGCTCCAGCCACAGTCCCCGCCCCGCGGGCCGGGTCCGGACGGGCGGGGAGAGCGCGCGGCCCCGCCCCGGCTCCTTCCGCCCGGTTCCCCATTACCCGGCGCTCGGCTCCGGTGCCCGCGGCGGACGCGGCGGCCTCGGGACGCGAGGGAATGAACAGGGCGCCCGGCGCGCGCGGCCCGGACCCCGCCTCGCCCCCGCCCACCCGGGCCGCGCCCCCCGCCGAGGTTGCGCCCCGACCCCCGCCGCCGCCCCGCCCGCCCCCCGAGGCCGCCGGCTACTCCCACCAGCTGCTGCTGCTGCTCCTGCAGTGAACGCCGCCCCGCGCCCCGCCATTGTCCCCGCCGCTCCGCCAGCTGCGCCGGGACGCGGGGGGCGCGCATGGGTGGGAGCCGCTGATGCCGCCGCCGCCGCGCCGCCCTCCGAGGCTGCGTCCCGGGAAGCCCGGCCCCCGTCGCCCTCCGGCCTGGAGCGCGCCCCCATGGAGGCGCCCGGGTTGGCCAAGGCGGCCACGGCGGACCCAGACCCTCCGGAGAGCCCAGGGGAGACCTCCGACGGGGCGCCCGCGCCCTTGCCGGGCTCCGACGCACCCTCGCCCGAGTCGCCCGCCTACCGCCTGCAGGACTTCGACACGCTGGCCACCGTGGGTGAGTGCGCGGCGCGGGGACCCGGCCCAGGGGCGCCCCGTGCCTCCCGGGACGCCGGCGTCAGACAAAGGGCCCGGTGTTTCCTCGCCCCGCCGCCTCCCGGGCACGGATCTGCCCGGCCCCGCCTGCTCCGGCTCCCGGCGCCGGGCTGCCCCTGCGCGCTGCGTCCCAGCGACGCCCCAAGTTGGAGCGAGCCCCCCTCCCCTCCCTGCGGGCTCCCCGCCTCGCGCCCCCAAGGCCGCCTTCTTTAGACCCTCACCCCACGGAACTACCCCCGTGTCTCGGCCCCTAGACGGCGCAGAAGTTCCTGGAGGTCACGGCACCTTGGGGACCTCGCGCGCCTTCCCAGGCAGGGACGCCCCTGGGGACCCAGGCGGCGACTCTCAGGGCACCTGCAGACCTGAGCGTGGCCAGCCTGCCCTCTGCCCAGCGGCAGGAGGCACCCTCGTGGCGCTGAGCCCGAACTGCAGCTTGGGGGACAGGTGTACCGAGGCGCTGTGGGGTGGGGGGCCCTGGAGGGTGAGACGTTTCCTGGACCCGCGCGTGCTTTTTTTTTTTTTTTTTTGCATCCCGTGCATGCGACACTTGGCCTTATTTTGTCACACTTACTTCCTTTTGTCCCCTACATTTAAAGTTGCACCCCCCGCCCCCCGACGGGACAGCTGGAAATGGAAGATTTCCGTTCCCCGGGCGCGCGGCTCCCCAAACGCGCGCGCGCTCGCTCGTGGGGTCGCCCTGAGCGCGTCCCAACTTCCCGACCGCGCCCAGGCTCTGAATTCGAGCTGCGCGCACCCGCCGGCCGGTGGCTGCTTGGCGACTGTCGCTAAGGGGCTGTGCCAAGGCGTCGTTTGCCGGGAAGATGAGCCCGGTGGGGGACACGCTGAGTGGCCCTGGGGCAGGGTGTGTAGGTGCTTTCTTGTCCGGCAACATGTTTTTTTTTGGAAAGGAGGAGAGACGGGGAAACAGGGGGCTCAAGGTCGTGAGGTCACGGCTTAGGGCTCGGTAATGACAAAAGGGACCCACCCGTGGAGAGGGAGACTTCTGTTGTCCTTCAGCGGGCTTCTCGCCCGTGTGTATTGGGTGTGAGGGAGGGGTCGCCAGGAATCCTGATTTGGGAAGGAAGGTGTGGGAGGAATCCTCCCTCTCCTGTTGGATCGCCCTCTCCATCCCTGTCTTCAAATGTATCTATTGACCTGTTTGTATCTATGTATCTGTCTGTCCCACCACCCATCCACCCATCCATTCTTCATCCATTTAACTGTATCTATTTCTGTCCATCCATCCATCCATCTATCCATTTTTCATCCATCCAACTATATCTATTACCCATCCTCCATCCATCCATCCATCCATCCATCCATCCATCCATCCATCCATCCATCCAACTATATCTATTACCCATCCACCACCCATCCATCCATCCGTCCATCCATCTAAATATATGTATTATTTGTCCATCTAGCCATCCATTATCCATCCATTTTTCATCCATCTAACTATATTATCTGTCCATCCATCCATCCATTTATCATCCACCTAAATATATGTATTATTTGTCCGTCCGTCCATCCATCCATCCATTTTTCACCCATCTAAATATATGTATTATTTGTCCATCCATCCATTTTTCATCCATCTAACTATATTATCTGTCCATCCATCCATCCACCCATCCATCCAACTATATCTATTACGCATCCACCATCCATCCACCCATCCATCCATCCATTTATCATCCATCTGAATATATGTATTATCTGTCCATCCATCCATCCATCCATCCATCCATCCATCCATCCACCCATCCATCCATCCAACTATATCTATTAGGCATCCACCATCCATCCATCCACCACCCATACACCTATCTGTCCATCCATTTTTCATCCATCCAACTATATCTATTATCTGTCCATCCATCCATCCATCCATCCATCCATTTTTCATCCATCTGAATATATGTATTATCTGTCCATCCATCCATTTTTCATCCATCTCAATATATGTATTATCTGTCCATCCATCCATCCATTTTTCATCCATCTAACTATATCTATACGTCTATCCATCCATCCATGTAACTATATCATGTGTCCGTCTATCTCCCTCCCTCTCGCCCCATCTTTCCCTCTACGCTGTCTCACTTTCCCTCCCTCCCTCCCTCCCTCCCTCCCTCCCTCCCTCCCTCCCTCCCTCGTCTCTCTCTGTCTCTCTTTCTCTGTGTGTCTCTCTCTCTCTGAAGCTCTGCTGGGCTGATTCAAAACCCGGCCGTGTTTTCCGTGGCACCAGAAAGGGAGAGAAACCCAGGCCAGTGCAGCTACACAGAAGGTGGAAACCAAGCAAACAATGGAAAGTTGTGGGAGGACCCGCCGTCCCTTGGCACACACCTCCCCGCCATTGTATTCCTCTTGGGCACGCGCCTGGGTCTGTTGTGAAAGGTGCCGGGGCTGGGAGCCAGGGCAGCGAGCCCGTGCGGGGCAGGTGGGTGGGCCACAGACCTGACCTCGTCTGGCTCCCCGTGGGCGCTGCCAAGTGGGCACAGGGGCCCAGTGACTCATCTTGTCCTTAGAGTAAGACTGTCGCCGCCTCTGGGGACCAACCGGTCCGGGCTGGGCTGGGAAATGAGCTCTTGCGTCCAGTCGTCTTTGCCGCTCTTAACGAACACGATATATTTTTGTTTTTATTTATAATTTATGTATTGAATTTCAAAGAGAGAGGGGAAGAAACTCGGGTGGTGGGGGGGGGAGGAGAGAGAGAGAGAAACATCGATTTGTTGTTCCACTTATTGGCGCATTCATTGTTGATTCCTGTATGTGCCCTGTCTGGGGGCCGAACTGCAACCTTGGGGTGTCAGGAGGCGCTTGCTCATCTGGGATAACTTCCTGTGGGCCTGAAAGGAGAGCCCAGTGGTCCATGTTTCCGATATTGGACAAGCAGGGGACAAGGTCCCGGACTTGTGTGTGTCTACACCCCCTGGAAGCTTCAGGGAGGTTTTCTGCAGCCTTTTACCTCCGCTCATTTCTTGAATATTGGTAAGAGATGAATCTGGGCATGATTAATTTAAGAGACAAAGCTTAAAAAAAAAAATCACAAGCCTTTCCAGTCCATTACCATCCTGTCTCCGAGCCAACATCTCCCCAATCTTAGCTCATCTCATAAGGTGCAGTCGGCAAAAGGCAGGGGCTAGGTCGGGCTCTCCACCTATGGTTAGAACCCAGGCAGGGCCCAGCATGAATGCTCAGCATACGAAGCTTCCAGCTCAGGAAAATAACTTCATTTTTTATTTTTTATTAAATATGGGTTTTTTTTTTAATTTAATTTTTATTTTTTTAAATATATCTTTATTGATTTCAGAGAGAGGAAGGGAGAGGGAGAGAGAGAGACAGAAACATCAATGATGAAAGAGGCATTGATCGAGCCTGAAACCCGGGCATGTGCCCTGACCGGGAATCGAACCCTGATCGCCTGGATCCCAGGTCGACTCTCAACCGCTGAGCCATGCCCGGCCTGGCTAAATATGTTTTTATTGATTTCAGAGAGAGAGAGAGAGATAGAAACATCAATGATGAGAGAGAGGCATCGATCAGCTGCCTCCTGCATGGCCCGTGCTGGATATCGAGCCCAAAACCCCGGGCATGTACCCTGCCCTGGAATTGAACCATGACCTCCTGGTTCCTAGGTCAATGCTCAACCACTGAGCCACGCCGGCCGGGCTCAAGAACATATCTATCACCCCAGGGTAGACCGGTCCCTGTGAGCAGTCATTCCCCATCTCTCTCCCGAACCCGTGACAACCACTAGCCTGCTTTCTGTCTCCAAGGACATCCCGGTTCTGGGTTCCTCTATATTTCCCAGGCACGTCTCCTATCTCACCTCTCCCATCTCTAAGGGGTTCAGGGGACAATGCCGGGAGAAGGTGAGGAGATTCATAGCCAACAGCTCCCTGCTCAAGAGGAAAGGTGAAAAAAAGGGGGGCCGTGGAAAGAAAATACGAGGCGGGAAAGGCCAGGTGAGGCAAACCAAGAGCAGAAGCGAACAGTCAGTGTGAGGGCGACAGCGATGGGCACTCGGGCGGCAGACACATGCACAGAATGCCTGCTGTCCCTGGTTGAACAGAACCCCCACCCCCCCAAAAAATTCATGCTCCCCCAGAACCTCAGAAGGGTCTCTGCAGATGGGATTCGTGAAGGATCTGAGATGAGGTCGTTCTGGGTCAGGGGGGCCCTACACCCAAGGACACAGAGGCAGAGACGGGAGGGAGGCGGCCACCAGCCCAGGACACCTGGAGCCCCAGGAGCTGGAAAAGGCAGGAGGGACCCTCCCCTGGAGCCTCCGAAGGGAACACAGCCCTGGGACCCCTGGATCTCAGCCGTCTGGTCTCCAGGACTGTGGGCCTGGCTAAAGCTGGAGCACAGGCGCCCACTTCTGAGGAGGCCTCTGCAACTCATTGCATGACAAAGGCCTTCTCCAGGGCCGGATGGAGCAGAGCCAAGACCTCGCGTTTCCCCTGCGTCCACTCCTGCAGTGAGGAGAGGCCTCCACACCGTGTCCAGTTCCTCTCGCCCCGCTTTGTAAACCCAGGGTGAGAACCCGCTTCCCAGGTGGCTGGGTCCAAGACCACCACCTTCCGTCCGTCCCTACCTTGGCCTTATGGTCCACTGAGGCTTCTGTAACAAAAATACCATAAATCGAGTGGCTTATAGACAACACAGATTTATTTCTTACAGTTCTAGAGGCTGGAAGTCTGGCTTTGTGGTGCCAGCATGGTCGGGACGTGGCGAGATCTCTCCTCCGCCTTGCAGATGGCTTTGGTCTCACGTGGCTGTGGCCTCACGGGGTGGAAGGCAGAGAGGGGAACCCAGTTTTTTTGTGTATCTCTTATAAAGGCATCAGTCTTAACATGGGGGTTCCACCCTTATGACCCCATTGAATCCTAATTCCCTTCCAAAGATGCCAATCCATTGCGGGGGGGGGGTAGGGCTTCAACATACCAATTTTGGGGGGTCACACATTCAGGCCACAACACTAGGATTGGTCCTCACGTGCTTTCTTGCCTTTCTTCTCTTGAAGTCCTGCCCTAGCGATAGATTTTGATGACCTTGTCACATCCTGGAATGCCCAGGGGAGGTCACCCCTTGCCCTGTGTTCGGGGACGACCCACCATTGCCCGACGTGGGTGGCCCATGGGGACACCATGATAGGGGAGGGTCTCAGACCTGCTTCCTGGAGGTGTCCCTCCACGGCCGAGGACCACCAGGGCGACCACCTTTGTCACCAGACGCGAAGGGAGGAAGCACCGCGTGTCACGGAGCGAGGTTTCGGTTCCGCCCGCCCCTCCCCGAGCTCACGGGAAGCTTCTAACCACAGTGTCCTTTCTGGAAGAGTTCAGAATTCTCAGTACACTGCTTTCTGTCTCGTTGGGAGCCGCACGCTGGGGATTTCTCTGTTATTTTCCCCAAGTTTTGGGGTTTTGTTTTGTTTTTTTTAAATATGTTTTTATTGATTTCAGAGAGAGGAAGGGAGATGGAGACAGATGGAAATATCAATGATGAGAGTCATGGATCGGCTGCCTCCTGCATGCCCCCGGCTGGGGATCGAGCCCGCAACCCGGGCATGTGCCCCGACCGGGAATCGAACCCCGATCTCCTGGATCCTAGGTCAATGCTCAACCACTTCGCCACCCCCACTAGGCCCCCCAAGTTTTTTTTTTTTTCAGACAACCACATGGTCACCCCCTTCAGTGCCATTTAAGCAATGTTCCCCTTTCCCTTCCTCTTTGGAACGCTCCACGCTGTTTCCTGCTGAAAAAAAAAAAAAAAACGCGACAGGTCAACTTTTTTTTTTTTGAGATTGTCAACAGTGTGTGCAGGCGGGGGGGTGGGGGGCGGAGGACAATCGTGTCCCTTTATTTTTCACAAGGATTCGTGAGCAGGGGGTGGCGGGCGTAGACAACATTGCAGTCGTCGCTTCCCCTCCATCTGTTACTGTGTGCCAGCCGGGATGAGAGACGGCGAACTGGGGGTGCAAAATGCCGCTGAGGCTGTTTGCCAGCTGCCTGTCTTTGGGCAGGTGGCATCTCTTCTCTGCAGCCCTCGTGACCAGCAAGAAAATGTAAGAAATGTAGCTAATGCCCTGGCCAGTGTTGCTCAGCGGTTAGAGCGTCGGCCCGGGGTCCCCGAAGGTTCACGGGTTCGATTCCCCATCAAGGGCACATACCTGGGTTGCAGATCTGATCCGTGGCCCCCGTCGGGGTGCATGCAGGAGGGCAACCGACCGATGTGTCTCTCTCCCATCGCGGCTTCTCTCTCCTTCCCTTCTACTCTCTCTAAAAATCAATTGGGGAAAATACCCTTCGTTTAAGGTGAACAAACAAACAAAAAAACTCAGCTAGTGACCGCGCAGGGCTTCTGTGGGCAGACTGGCTAATACCCCTGCTGTGCTTGGCATTGGCGTGGGCGTCGTAAAGGACAGCCTCCCAAACACCACTGTGCATTCACTTATTCACTCACAGGTAGGGTGGCTGGCGTCGCCCTGTCTGGGTGGCACCTCCCCAGGTAGCACCGAAGGCACCTGGGCCTTCGTTGCTTTTCCACGGCTGAGTCATAGGTCCCGGAACGGATGGACCGCGTTTCGGTCTATCCAGATGGTCCATTCATTTCCTTAGGGAAACAAAGTGGGAAGTCTTTGTGCCCTTAAAGAACAGTCATTTATTATCTCCCAGTCCCGGAGGCCGGGAGTCGTCGGAGATGAAGGTGTGGGCAGGGCTGGTTTCTCCCGAGGCCCCCCTCTCCTTGGCCTGCGGACAGATGTCTACGGCCTGTGTCCTCACATGGTCATCCTTCTGTGTGCGTCTGTGTCTCCATCTCTCTCTCTTTGTTTTTGTTTTTTTTATAAAGACACCAGTCCTATTGGATTAGACTCAACCTAGTGACCTCATTTTACCTAAATCACCTCTTAAAAGACCCGTCTCCAATGACAGTGCCCTTCTGTGCTCCTAGAGATTGGGACCTCAACGTGCACATATATATATATTTTTTTTTTGGTGAGGGGACCCAATTCAGGCCGTTATACCCCTGAATGTTTTGGTTTTTTTGTTTGTTTGTTTGTTTGTTTAAATTTATTGATTTCAGAGAGGAAGGGAGAGAGAGAGAAAAAAAAACATCAATGGTGAGAGTCATTGATCGGCTGCCTCCCGCACGCCCCTGACTGGGGATTGAGCCCACAACCCGGGCATGTGCCCTGACCGGGAATCGAACCCGGATTGCCTGGATCCTAGGTCCACGCTCAACCACTGAGCCACGCCCGGCTGGGCCCCATGAATGTTTTAATGCATCTGACGATGCCTCAGAGTCCCCGTAAGGCCGTGGTTCTGCATCTCGCCAGGTAGATTTCATTCATCAGCTTTGAGGGCAGGAGGTAGGACCCTTTTTTTTTTTTTAACCACAAAGACGGTCGTAGTTTGAAGACATGCCCCCTGCTTGGTTCCCCTCGTCAGCTCTACCTGCCTTTCCCTGCATCGCCACCCACTGTGCTTCTTTATTGCTTATTGCATTTTCTTAATTTTTGTTGAATTTATTGGCGTGAACGTTGGTGAATAAAATTATAGGTTTCAGGGGTACAGTTCCATAATGCATCCTCTATATTGTATTGTGTGCTCACCACCCCAGGTCTCCTTCCGTCACCACCATCACCACCACCAGTACTTTCTGGACATAGCTCAGCCTTGTCTCATTTCCAAGGGTGGGCGGTGGTGTTATTTGCATGGACTCGGGGCTCACTCTGCTCAGTAGCCCTGTCTTGAGTGTGCTGGGAGCATTCATCCCTCCCCTGCACGGGTCACCTCCTTGTTCCGGTCTCTGGGGCGTAGGGCATGGTGACACCCCAGAGGACGCCCACGGCAAGGTCACCTTCCCTTGGTCTCCTCTTGTGATCTCCCTCCTGGTCTTTCGCACTGTTTTTACCTCCTTCTGTAACAAATTTCCCCCAAACTCGACGTCTTAAAACAACAGGCATTTATATACCTCCCAGTTCTGCAGCTTTCGGGCGTGTAAATGGGTCTTAGAGGGTAAACATCAAGGTGTCAGCAAGGCTGGTTCCCTCGGGAGCCTTGTCTTTCTCAGCTTCTAGAAGCTCCCGTGTTCCCTCTTTCATTTTCTAGAAGTGTTGGGTCAAATCCTTGTCATGCTTCCGTCTCTCTGGTTTCTCTATCCGGCCTCTCTCCTCTGCTAATAAGGACTGTTCCACCCCAGCTGGTGTGGCCCGAAGGCCGAGGGGTCCTGGGGTTCGATTCCGGCTGACAGCATGGACCTCAGTGGCAGGTTTGATCCCCGGGCCTGGTCGGCGAGAGCGGGAGGCAACCCATCGATGCGTCTCTATCACGTCCATGTTTCTCTCTGTCTCCCTTCCCCTGCTGTGTCTGCAAAGCAATGGAAAAAATATCCTTGATTAAAATAATAATAATAAAGGATTAGAAGAAGAAGAATAATTTGTGATTTCATTGGTCTCACCAAGATAACCCAGAAGAATCTCCCCATTGAAGGACAACCGATTAGCATCTATGATTAGTACCCAAAAACTCAATATATGCTTTGCCACATAAACTGATATACTCACAGGTTGTGGGGATTCGGGGGGGGGGGGGCAAGGAGAGTGTGCCGCCCCCGGGGGACAGCTCCTTGCAGAACTGGGGTCATCCTTGGCCACCTTCAGTGACTTACTTCCACAAAGGGATCAACCCACAGTAACAGTCAAAAGCTCCTCCAAGGCCCGGCCAGGGTGGCTCAGTAGTTGAGCGTTGACCTGTGAACCCAGGTTCGATTCCCGGTTCAGGGCACGTGATCCCCAGTAAAGGGCCGTGCAGGAGCCAACCTATCAGTGATTCTTTCTCACCATTGATGTTTCTCTCTCCCTCCCTCCCTGTCTGTAAAATCAACAAAAACTTTAAAAAAAAAGACACCTCTTCCACGCATACCTACGGGGAGAAACACTTCATTCCGATTAGGAACAAATGCGACCGTAGGTTTTTGTGTAGGCAGGTGGGTGCCGGTGCTGGGCAAGGGATTAATTGAGTTAATTGAGGCTCTCAGATCTCGGTCTTCTCCCACCTGGCTGGAGCTGCGCACAAGGAATAATTATCACCTCTCTGGGTCCCTCCCTCCCCGCCACCCGCGCTGGGCCAGGAGAACCAGTTCTAAGCCACAGGATTGTCAGGAGATGAGCTGGCAGAGCCTTACCTGGAGGGGGGCAGGGAGTCTGGCCCTCGAGTCCCGGAAGCAAAGCTAGTTTCTACCTGGAGGCCTGAGATAAAGGTGCGGAATGTCGCAAGCAGTGTTGAGCATATGGGTTAATTAACTGATACCACGGGTTCTTTTACATATACATATATATATTTATACATATATATTCACCAAAAAAAAAATGTATACACACTTTTTTCTGATAGTTCAAAGGATGTTCCTTTCTTTTCAGATTTAACCCATTAGAATTCATAATTGTTCAAAGTGTGTATACATTTTTGGGGGGGACACCCTGTGTATATAAACTGGGCAGATTGTTTTTTTCTGAGTTGCAATGTGGAAAAAAAAACATAAATAAAACCAGCTCTATAATGCTTCTAAGAAGCTCCTAATTCCAGCAGTGTTTCCCCTCCTCCATTGCACAGGTGGGATGGCCGATTCCAGGCTGGCTTGGGTGTGTAGGGTAGGATGCTACCTGTTTGTTTTACTATTAGGGCATTCATGGGGAAGTGCAGTTGGTATTTGGATTATGTTTGTTTCCTTTATTTTATTTATTTTATTTTAATTTAATTTAATTTTTTAATATTTTGATTTTATTATTTTATTTAATTTTATTAACTTAATTTTATTATTTTTTATTTTATTTTTATTTATTATTTTATTTTATTTTTATTATTTTATATTTTATTATTTTATTTTTAATTTTATTATTTTATATTATATTTTATTTTATTTTTAATTTTATTATTTTATTTTATATTTTATTTTATTATTTTATTTTATTTTTAATTTTATTATTTTATTTTTTATTTTATATTTTATTTTATTATTTTTTATTTCATTTCATTTCATTTTAATTTATTATGTTATTGTCAATCCTCACTGGAAGGTATTTTCTCCATTGATTTTCAGAGAGAGTGGAAGGGGAGAGAGAGAGAGAGAGAGAAACATCGATGTGAGAGACACACATGGATTGGTTGCCTCTCACACGCTCCCCAGACAGGCGGAGGGATCGAACCTGCAACCCAGGTGCGTGCCCTTGACGGGGAATCAAATCCTCCTGCACCGCTGCAGTGCCTGGGGTGTCAGGACACAAAGCAGAGGGAGACTTTCCAGGTGGGAGGCTGCTCCCACGTCTGTGAGTCAACCTGGTCCTCACCTGGGAGTTTCCCATAGGACACCTCCAGGCGGTTTTCCAGCCTTTCATCTCCTGCCAGGTGCTCCTGTGACCTCTCCAAGACCCCCTGGGGTGTCCCCGCCCCACTGAGCCCGAAAGGACTGTCGAGGCTAAACCTGGGGCCTCCCGGGGCTGCACCCTGTGGTTAATCCCAGGTTTGAAAGAATGACTCACCTTTCAGACCGTCTTTCCTGCTCGCCTCGGTCCCCCGACTTAACCCACTGGGAGATTTATACGGGTTTTTCCAATAGCTACCTGGAAAAGGTGATTGCATCCTGCAGTTCTTAGGAGAACACACCAGTTCCTACAGGCAATTGCAGCCCATGCTACTTTCAAAAATAAAGATACATGTTTTTAAAAAAGCAAAACAGCCCAGCCCGGCGTGGCTCAGCGGTTGAGCATTGATCTATGATCCAGGAGGTCACGGGTTCGATTTCCAGTCAAGGCACAAGCCCGGGTTGGGGGCTCAATCCCCAGTAGGGGGTGTGCAGGAGGCAGCTGATCCATGACTCTCTCCCATCGCTGATGTTTGTCTCTCTCTTCCTCTCTCTGAAATCAATAAAAAAAAAAAATTTTTTTTAAAAAAGGGGAAACATAAAAATTTTAAAAACACAGACACTCTCACTCTGAGTCCTATTTTCAGAAAAATTTGAGAAGATCCTGTTTTTATAACAAAAACAGGATGTTATAATGCGAAACAGAACTTTCAATAGAAGTGCTAAAAATATATATATTTTTTAATTAAAAAAGACAATGCTAAAAAAAAAAAATCCAAATGTTGATTGTATCCATGCTGGCGACTTCCGTTACCATCTTGGAGCTGTTTGGTCTCAAGTGCAGAGCTCGAATCTAGACCTTTCTCTCGGGCACTGGAGAAAGTGTCGTCTGCACCGCAGTGCCTATTGGGGGGTCCGTGTCTCCCTTGGCGTTCAGTAGGTCTTTTGTGGGGTGCTTCCCGTGACTGTCGTAATGAAACACTACAAATCTGGTGGATTACAACTGAAATCCATTCTCTCTCCATCCTGGAGACCAGACATCTGAGATCCAGGGGTCCCAGGGCCAAGCTCCCTCCAGAGGCTCCAGGGGAGGGTCCTTCCTGCCTCTTCCAGCTCCTGGGGCTCCAGGCGTCCCCGGGCTGGTGGCCGCCTCCCTCCCGTCTCTGCCTCCGTCTCCCTGAGGCTCCTCCTCTGTGTCTGGGTCTCCGCTTCTGCCTCTTACAAGGACCCTGCCCTTGGATGTCGGGCCACCTTGACCCAGGACGACCTCATCTCAGGGCCTTCCCTTAGTCACATCTGCAAAGGCCCTGTTTCCAACTAAGGTGCTATTCGCAGGTATCAGGCATTAGAACTTGGACGTACCTTTTGGGGGTCAGGGGGGCGTAATTCCAGCTGCCACATCCCTTGCCCTCAACATCTCCACAGGGTTCGCCGTGGAACTTGTCATCTTCTGCAAACAGAGTAACTCAGGAGACCTCTGCTCACCTGCCAGGTGACCTATCTACCTGGTTGCTGCTCAGACACCTAGTCCCTGCCCTGAGGCCTCTCCACCCGCCCGCCCGATCCAGTCTGACCCCTAACCACCTCTTGGCTGTACCCCTCCCGACAGTCCCAGCTCATCGCCCCTCGGTCTCGGGCATCCGTCTTGTTTGCACCGCACCCTCCGCAGCGCTCTTGCTGCCCTTCCCCCGGGTGCTGCTTCTCCGATAAATATTTACAACAACAACGCCGTACACAACGGACATCCACCCAGGCACTTCCTGGCGCCCTCGGCTCAGAGAACTCACTCCAAGGGCCTTCCGATCCCTTCCTCCTCTTGACGTGTTTGCTCCAACCTCACAAATCTCGGTTCCCTCTGTGGCCCTCGACTGACGCGTCCTTCATTTCCTCCCATGTCGTCTACAAGTGAGCCTTTTGTCCTTCACTCTGGGCCACCCCCCGATGTTGTATCTGAAACTTGATTTCCTCCAAAGTGGGGGTCTCTCCCAACCCTGAGACCGAGGTAGGTCCCATCCTTACTGGCCTCAACCCACCTGTCTTCTAAAGTCATCGAGATGAAAGACGCTCATTGAAAACCCAACTGAGGTCATCAGAGTTATTCTAGCTGTGATCATTAATGGTTTTTCTTTCTTTCTTTTTTATTGAACATATTGGGGTGACATTGCTTCAAATGATACAGGTTTCAGGTGTACAGTTCTAGGATACGTCACCTGTACGTTGCATTGTGTGTCCATCCCCCCAAGTCAAGTCTTCTTCCGTCACCATTTACCCCCCCCATGTTGATGAGTAGCGTTTACTGTCTGTAACTAAAACTAAGAAAATCGGGGACCGGCCTTGTGTGCATCATGGGTATTTCAGACTCATTTATAGCTCCCCACACCTAGTAATACATCACTTGACTTTTTTAGGGAGATACCTAAAAAAAAACATAGTTAATATAATGAAGCAAGGTATGGACTATGATTTTTTTTTTTAAAGACAGTGCTGTTGTACATAGGGTGTCCCCCCAAAAATGTAGATGCACTTTCAATGATTATATAAAGTCAGTGTTTATTAACATAAAGCTCATCTTCAACATGTAAAAGAATCTACAGAAACAAATCATTTTTTCGGTCAAGGCCTGTTTTCAAACGGACGACCCTTCTGGTCCAGGCCTGCTGGAATCGCAAACATCGAGAATCACTTCAAGTGCGGTATTGGTGCGCCCTCAGTGGGTCGACGGTTGCTGGATTTGTACCGTAAACTCTATTTCTTACGAACCCCCATAAAAAAAAGTCTAGGGGCCCTTTAGGATAATTTTTTTTTTGTCTAAAGCTTAGTCTGGCTTCACCCATTATTTCAAATCCGTTAAACCTGAAAAGGAGTGAACATTACATGACTGATCAGCTGTTAAAGCGTGTGTACATGTTTTGGGGACCCCTTGAATTCATGACGGGGACCTCATAAATCGTGTGTTGTCAGAGATGGAGCTTGCTAAATATTTCTCAGTTGGCAGTTGACTTAAAATGAGTTGAGCCCGGCCGGGCATGGCTCAGCGGTTGAGCGTCGACCTAGGATCCAGGCGATCGGGGTTCGATTCTGGGTCAGGGCACATGCCCGGGTTGTGGGCTCGATCAATGACTCTCTCATCATTGATGTTTCTCTCTCTCTCCCTCTCCTTTCCTTTCTCTGAAATCAATAAAGATATATTAAAAAAAAAAAAAAAAGAGTTGAGCATGAGCTGGTCGGTAGAAACTCTAACTCTGTCCACCATGGTAGCCACTAGCCACGTGAAATGCAACACGAAGGCCGTGGCCACAGTTTCCATCCTCAGTGGCCACTGGTGAGCCTGTGGTTCTTGGGTGGGACGGCCCAGGTGTCGCTGTTTGTGTGCTCGCAGGAAGTCCGATTGGACGATGCTCGCTCTCAGGTGGCGGTTCTCAGCTGTGGGCGATTCTGCTCCCACCAGACGCCGGGCCGTGTCTGGGTGGTGGTGGTTGTGGTTGTTAGAATTGCGATATCGGGGCGTGCTACCGGCACCTGGTGGGTGGGGACCAGGGAGGCTGCTCAACACCCTAACAGTGCCCAGGACGCCCCATATCAGAGAGTCACCTGGCACCAGATGTCAACGATAGTGAGGTTGAGAAAACACTGCCTTGGCATGCGAGACTGTCTATCTACATACCTATCAAATGCTTTTATTGATTTCAGAGAGGAAGGGAGAGCGAGAGAGAGAAACATCAATGATGAGAGTCATTGATCGGCTGCCTCCTGCTCGCCCCCTGCTGGGGATCGAGCCCACAGCATGCCCATGTGCCCTGACCGGGATTCGAACCAGTGACCCGGTTCATAGATTGATGCTCAACCACTGAGCCACCCAGGCCGGGCCTTCGTTCTTATTGGTGAAACCGCACCCCAGTGCCATTCAGAGCTGCAGACATCCGCCAACGCGAGCACCAGGAATCCCAGGCATTTCCCTCGCAGAACACGGGGTTGGGGTTCTGCGTGCAGCGAGATTTCCTGTGTTTCTTGTTTGCCTTTGCGACTGTTTGGGGCTCTGACAGGAGACAGGGCAACTTAGTCAACAACCTGCCAAAATAAACGGTCGTGCTTCTAAAATATCTGTTCCGTTCTTACCCTTTAAAACAGGACAGTGGAAATCGGATATTGCTGGAGTCCACGCAGTTTTCAGAGGGTTACGTGCGCGTGTGTGTGTTTTGTTTTTTAAGCTGTCTAGACGAGGGAACTCACAGAACGAACCCCCTTCCCCCTGGTGCTGAGCTGAATTGCATTCCGTTTACTCAGCTGATCTTTGAATAAATAGTCCACGTTTTTAAAAGAATCTTCCTAACATCATCCAAACCACACTTTGTTGGGGTTTTTTTTAGTTACATTTTGGTTATTGACATACAATATTCCTACCATACAACTGAGCCTTTTAACGGGTCCATTTCTGTGGTTTTAAGTTTAATCAGAGAATTACCACGCCTTCTTTTAAAATACCTTTTTATTTTTATTTTTTTACCTATATCTTTATTGGTTTCAGAGAGAGGAAGGGAGAGGGAGAGAGAGAGAGAAACTTCAATGATGGGAGAGTCATGGATCAGCCGCCTCCTGCATGGGGATGGAACCCTGACCTCCTGGTTGACAGGCTGACGCTTAACCACTCAGCCACGCCGGCCGGGCCGTGTATCGACAGTTTAAAAAATCAAGTCGTTAGGGAGAACTTTAGACATTTATTATTTTATACGTTGTAGTTTATAACCTTTCGTGGTCTTACTTTGAGGGCAGACAGGCCCTAAGAAAAGAAATGAGTTTTACGATGATAAACTTACACGTGATGATAGAGTAATTATTCAGCAATAATTATGTAATGTATCAATCTCATTTTTAATTATATATATATATATTTTGTTCACCCCAGTGACCAGACATTATACAACTTAATATCCTAA
Organism: Miniopterus schreibersii; assembly: GCF_964146895.1. Lineage (NCBI taxonomy): Eukaryota > Metazoa > Chordata > Mammalia > Chiroptera > Miniopteridae > Miniopterus > Miniopterus schreibersii. Next base: position 1,319,097 of record NC_138120.1, on the reverse strand, counting down.
TAAATCCCGCACCCATCCAGCACCCTGCTGAGTTGTTAGAATATTATTGACTGTGCTGTACTTCACATCCCCATGACTATTTTATAACTACTCATCTGTCCACCTCAATTCCCTCCCTTTTCTACCCCTAACCCTGCTAACTTTTATTATTATGCACAGTAAACATCTCCAAAGTTTACAAATAAAAAAAAATTAAGACTATTATATAGTGAAATTTATCTGTTTTTGTCTCCCATCTGCTCTCCATCCCTCAATAAGTCCAGTTAACATCCGCCGCCCCACCTATTGACACAGTTTTTTTTTTCCTTCCCCCGTGATGAGAGCTTTTAAGATCCCCTCTCTCGCCGTGGTCAGTTTTGCTCAGTGGTTGGAGCGTCTGCTGGTGGACTGAAGAGTCTTGGATTCAATTGTGGGTCAAGGGCATGTACCTGGGTTGCAGGCTTGAATTCCCTGCTCCAGTCGGTCGCGTGGGGGAGGGGACCAATCAATGTGTCTCTCTCTCTCTCTGTCCTGCCCTCCCTCCCTTCCACTTTCTCTAACAATCAATGGAAAAAATATCCTTAGGTGAGGATTTGCCCTCTAGGTCCATCCATGTTGCTGCGAATGTCAGGGTCCCCTTCCTTTTTGATGACCGAGTAGTAGTCCAGTGTGCGTCTTACTGGGGACACGCTCTCTGGGCGCCCTGGGCAGTCTCGAGTGGCGGGCCCCATGGTCCAACACAGGTCGCCAACACGGCCTCGTTTCTTGTCCCCCTGCAGGAACTGGGACCTTCGGCCGCGTGCAGCTCGTCAGGCAGAAGACAGGCCAGCAGTTCTTTGCTCTGAAGGTCATGAGCATTCCTGACGTGATTCGTCTAAAGCAAGAGCAGCACGTCCACAACGAGAAGTCGGTCCTGAAGGAAGTCAGCCACCCGTTCCTGGTTAAATTGTGAGTCCCCACCCAGGGTCTATCCCCAGCTCCTGGTTGTGTTCTTAAGAACGAGCCAAAGTGCTCATTAAGGGCTCATGAAAGAACACGTTTGGTTCAGGGAGTGAGCCGTTTCCCAAGGCTGGAGCAGCCAACGGAGAGATAATTTTAGAAGAGCTGAGTCATTGTCCAGGGAGCAGAAGCTTAATCACAAAGTCAAAATGTCTGGGGAGAGAAGCGTACTGTCTGCCCGGAAGTGAAGATCCCTCTTTGCACTTTCTGATTTAATTTTATTTAAAATTAAATAAAATTAGCCCGGCTGGGTGTGGCTCAGCGGTTGAGCATTTACCTAGGATCCAGGTGATCAGGGTTTGATTCCTGGTCAGGGCACATGCCCGGGTTGCAGGCTCGATCAATGACTCTCTCATCGTTGATGTTTCTGTCTCTCCCTCTCCTTTCCTCTCTCTGAAATCAATAAAGATATATTTTAAAAATAAATAAATAAATAAAATTAAAGTAAATAAAATTAAATGGTCTCCACCCACTTGATGCCAGTAACAGACCCTCCACAATGGGGACAATTAAAAATGTCTCTAGGCATTGTCAGAAATTTCCCCAAAGGTGAAATTGTCCTGGATTGGGGACCACTGCCACGGATGGATGGATGGATGGATGGATGGATGGATGGATGGAAAGATGGATGAATGGAGGGATGGATGGATGGATAGATATGGATGGATGGATGATGGATGGATGGGTGGATGGGTGGGTAGATGGATGGATGGGTAGATGGATGAGGGATGGATGATGGATGGGTGGGTAGGTGGGTAGATAGGTGGATGGATGGATGGATGGATGATGGATGGGTGGATGGATGGGTGGATGGGTGGGTAGATGGATGGATGGGTAGATGGATGATGGATGGATGGATGGATGGATGGATGGATGGATGGATAGGTGGATGGATGGAAGGATGGATGGATGGATGGATGGATGGGTAGATGGATAGATAGGTGGATGGATGGATGCATGGATGGATGGATGGATGGGTGGGGGGGTGGATAGATGAATGGATGGATACATGGATACATGGATGGATGGATGGATAGGTAGATGACTGATAGATGATATACATGGATAGATGTATGGTTACAATGGATCCAGGTTGGAAAAGAGGAAGCACATTCCAGGGCCTCAGATTGCTCGGGAAACTGAGGCCAAGAAAATAGGGTGCCCGGGCACTCTCTCCTTATCTACCTTCAGGGGCAGAAGTCTAACTGTTGCTACATCCAGGGAAATAAAGGCAGACTTTTAAGTTAGGCAGCTGACTTCATTGAATGAAAATGCCTTGGGGTAGGCGCCCTCACCGAGCACTTTGCAAACAAACACAATGAATGATGGACTTGAAAGGTAGAAAGTGATTCTTTGAGATAGAAAAGAGCCTCTGAGCTGAAGTCAGCCCTAGGGGCAGAGGGCTGGGGTGAGAAACCTCTGATGCATTCGTTGTCGTTGCAAACGGCTGTGCTTAGAGTCACAGGTTAATATGCATGCGTGAATGCGTTCTATTTTATTTTTTTAAATATGTTTGTATTGATTTTAGAGAGAGAGGAAGGGAGAGGGAGAGAGAGAGAGAGAAATATCAATGATGAGAGAGTCATGGATCAGCTCTTTTACGCCCCCGACTGGGGATCCAGCCTGCAACCCGGGCATGTGCCCTGACCAGGAATCGAACCCTGACCTCCTGGTGCACCAGATGATGCTTAACCACTGAGCCACGCCGGCCAGGCCAGTGTGTTGTCTTTTATTTTTATTTTTATTTTCTTTCCTGGGGGGTTGGGCGGTGGAAGGGGAACAGAAAGGGCAAGGCCCAGGCATGCTCCCAGGAGGGAGAGTGTCCTGTCTTTTATTTTCAATTTTTTTCTTCTTAAAACAGCACCCTTTGACGCAGAAAAGTTTATTGCTTCTGTGAGGGCTGTTATTTCTCTCGACAGACGTACCTGTCTATTTATTTGCCTGCACTCTACTCTCCTGACCATGGCACCTGCTAACTTCTCTGTGGTGTTCTTTGGAGTTTATCTGTAGGGTCCTTGCAAGCTAGCTCCCCAGAAAGCCGTGTTTTCTGTTTCACGTTATTTCACTGGCGTGGCCCATCCTGTGGAGAGGGCAAGACCCTCCAGGAGACGGTGCCCCGAGCCTCTTTCTCTGAGCTTTTAGCCTGACCGGGGTTAACTTCATCCGTCGTTGGCAGCGGGGGAACAGCACCAGGTGTTAGACCCGTGGGCTCGGCAACCTCGGTACTTGAGTTGTGGCTGGGAAAGAATTCAGAGCCAAGCCTCAAACTGCAAGAGGACATTTCTGTATAAAATCACAGAGGTGGGAGAAGTAATTGGTCGAAGACGTGGGCTCAGGGAACTAGTTATAGAGACAACGGAAGGGCCCTGAGGGCTTAGGAGAGAGGAGGTGATGCACCTGGGTGGGCGATGCACCTGGGTCCGGGAGAGGTAAGGAAAGACCCGGGTTTGCTTCGGGGAGCGAGAGGCGGCTGGGTCCTCCGTCCTAAGGGTTTTAAGGGTGGAGATTTTAGGGGAGGTCCCAGAGGAAGGTCTCGGGAGAATATTCAGCAGCTTTCCAGGTGTGTCCTTTCAGGGTCACTGTCTCCACTGATGGATGGGTCGGCCCCAGGGCCGGGTGTCATAACCGGATGCACCTGGTCCTGAGGTCAGCCCTGGGGGTCACTTATTTGGTTTTGCTGCTTTCCTGGGCCTGGAGCTGAAACACAACGGAGGCCTAGATGTTATCTCCAGGGAGGAGAGGTAGGGATGGGGCGGGTGGGGGGTCCAAACCGCATGACCAGCGATGTGCTAGGGGAGGAAAGGCCACCCTGGGGGCGAGGTCCCACCCTACAGTCGTCCTTTGCTAGGCACCTGGCGACCTTCGGTACCTGGCCCATGGTCCTTGCTCTGCTAACTGTCTAACGGCCTGTGTGTCTAACTGCCAACCGCACTACGTGTCCCCAATTTCGCCCTTGGCTCCAAATCCCCCGTCTCTTTTTCCCCGCGTCTCCTCTCCTTGAAAACATTCTTCGCCCGTCAACCCCGGCCTTCCTGTCTCCAAGGTTTCACAGATCCGCCCGGGACTCTGCTCTTCCCCCGCCCTCGATTCCTCACGGCTGCCTTTTCTCCCATTAACGGAGCTCATCAGCGCCGTTGAAAGAAGGAGCCCTCGAGCCCGGCTCTCCCGGGCGGTCTCTCTCCCCGTAATGGCTTAGAAATCTCTCTCACTTTGGACTCCTTAATGCCCACCTTCAGCCGGCAGGTGACGGCAGGCGGTCCATTAGCGCGGCCTGGGCATCTTCAGTCCCGATAACGTCATTCCATTGACCTGGCTGTGCTCCCTGAAGATGGGCCCACTGGGTACGCGTTTCCTAGAGATGTCAGAGCGAATATCATAGACGGAGCCGCTTAAAAAACAGACATTTATCTCACCCAGGCCTGGCGTCTGGGAGTCTGGGATCCAGGCGTGCGCAGGGCTGGTTCCTCCTGCGGCCTCTCTCCGGGGCGTGTAGACGGCCGTCTCCTCCCTGTGTCCGCAGGTGGTCGTCCCTCCGTGGGAGTCTGTGTCCTCAGCTCCTCTTCTTATAAGGACCCCGGTCCTATGGGATCAGGACCCACCCTAGTGACCTCATTTGACCTCGGTCACCTCTTTAAAGACCCATCTCCAGCCCGGCCGGGTGTGGCTCAGCGGTTGAGCGTCGACCTGGGATCCAGGCGATCGGGGTTCGATTCCCGGTCAGGGCACATGCCCGGCTGTGGGCTTGATCGATGACTCTCTCATCATTGATGTTTCTGTCTCTCTCTCTCCCTCTCCTTTCCTCTCTCTCAAATCAATAAAAAAAGATATATTTAAAGAAAAAAAAGACCCATCTCCAAATACAGCCCCATGCTGAGGCCCTTAAATATATGAGTTTTGCAGGACAGCATTTAGCCAGTTTATTATCAAAACATGATATTCACTCTCGTGCATTCTCAAGCCTTTGAACATTTCATCAGGATACCCATATCTATTTTATTTTATTTTATTTATTTTATTTTATTTTATTATTTTATTTTATTTTTCTATTTTATTTTAATTTAATTTTATTTTATATTTTATTTTATTTTATTTTATATTTTATTATTTTATTTTATTATTTTTTAAAAAATATATCTTTATTGATTTCAGAGAGGAAAAGAGAGAGATAGAAACATCAATGGTGAGAGAGTCATTGATCGAGCCCGCAACCCGGGCCTGTGCCCCAACCGGGAATCGAACCCCGATCTCCTGGATCCTAGGTCGATGCTCAACCGCTGAGCCAGGCCCAGCCGGGCATGACACCCATATCCTAATGTGCATCTCCATGCATGCCATCACTTCTACCTGTTCTGTATTTTCAAATGTATCTACACCGATAACATCTGTCTAACCACATCTTAACATCTGGAAATACTTAGATATTAATTAGCACCTGTCCGTCTGTATGAATATCCTAACATCTGTACCTTAATGTCCACCTGTGCCCCATCCTGACACCTCCCCACGCCTGTACCTTGGTATCCACCTGTGCCCCTTCCTCGCATCCATGCCCGTCTGCACCCCGTGTCTCTCGGAGGCCCATCCCTCGCTCACCGTGTCGTCTCCCGCAGGTTCTGGACCTGCCACGACGACCGTTTCCTCTACATGCTGATGGAGTTCGTGCCGGGCGGGGAGCTCTTCAGTTACCTGCGTAACCGGGGCCGCTTCTCCAGCAGCGCGGGGATCTTCTACTCCGCCGAGATCATCTGTGCCATCGAGTACCTGCACTCGAAGGAGATCGTCTACAGGGACCTGAAGCCCGAGAACATACTGCTGGACCGGGACGGCCACGTCAAGCTCACCGACTTCGGGTTCGCGAAGAAGCTGGTAGACAAGTAAGTGACGCGTCCACCCCTGGACCCCACGCCAACCTCTGCTCCTGGCCACCCCCAATCTGTTCTCTGTTTCTGTGAGTTGTTTTTTTTTTTCTTTTAAAGATTCCACATGTAATTGAGATCGTATAGTATTTATCTTTGTCTGTCTGGGCTCATCCATGTTGTCTCAAATGATAAAATTTCTTCTTTTATAAAAATCTATCTTTATTGTTGAAAGTATATATATACATATATATATATACATATATATATTATTGTTGAAAGTATATATATATACATATATGTATGTGTGTATATATATATACACACACATATATATGTTTTTATTGATTTTAGAGGAAGGGAGAGGGAGAGAGAGAAACATCAATGATGAGAGCAAGTCGTAGATCAACTGCCTCCTGCACGCCCCCTACTGGGGATGGAGCCCACAACCCCGGCATGTGCCCTGACCAGGAATCGAACCAGCGACCTCTTGGTGCCCAGGACGATTCTTAACCACTGAGCCACACTGACCAGGGCAAAGTTTCTTTTTTATGGCTGAATAATATCCATTGCCTATGTCTACCATTTTTTTTTTTTTTTTAATTCATTCATTCGTCAGTGGACACTTAGGTGTTTCCATATTTTGGGTATTGTGAGTGACCCTGCAATGAACACGGAGTTGCACATATCTCTTTTATCTTCTTGGTGTTGGTCACCCTTTCTCCATTTCTTAGCTGGAGTTCTATAAAAATTCACTTTCTGCCCAGCCGGTGTGGCTCAGTGGGTCGAGCATCACCCCATGAACCAAAAGGTCAGTAGTTCGATTCCTGGTAGAGGTCATGCAGGAGGCAGCCAATCAATGACTCTCTCTTCTCATCGATGTTTCTCTCTCTCACTCCACCTCCCTTCCTCTCTCTCTAAAATCAACACAAACATTTAAAAAAAAGTAGCTTTTCCCTCATCAGTCATCTGGTGACCTAGAAATACTGTCTTTGATGAGATACATGGTTTATTCTTTCACTATATTAAAAGATTTTCAAAACCATGGCCTGGGGTGACCTCAAGTGGTGCCAATGCATTTTTTAAAATTTATTTCTTTGTTTTCAATTACAGTCGATTTTCATAATTAGTTTCAGGTGTACAGCATAGTAAATAGACAGTCATATACTTTGCAAAGTGGTCCCCCTGATATTTCCAGAACTAACTGCCAAAGTATATATTTAAAAAATATATCACTTTACACTCAGAAAACACAGGATCTTGCCACATTCCCACAAGTGCCAAGTGCTAATACCTTCCAACATCTAGGCTAAACTTCTTTCCATTACCGTGAATCTCCATTAATGGGAGCACCGCAAAGCAGCGGGTAGGAATGAAAGGTGCCCATAGGGTTACTTGTTTCTACTGGATCCGTGGTCCTGCTAAGCTGGTGAGCTTGGGTTGTTATTGCCTTTGTAGGTGTTGCTTTGCTCACCTGTGAAATGGGAAAAATTGTTTCTATCCCATAGACTTGTTGGTAAGACTGGATGGATCTGCTCATTGGAAAGTGTTTCCTTAGAACAGATTCTGGCTCATGGTTACCACTGAGTAGACATTAGGTGCTTCTGACTTTATCACCATCATTTTCATTGTCATTATCACTGTTGTTATTATCATTATCAATATCATCACCTCACTATCACAATCACCATCATCACCACCATCACCATCACCATCATCACCATCATCACCATCATCACCATCACCGCCATCAGCACCTCCATCATCACCTCCATCATTACCATCATCACCATCACCACCATCACCATCATCATCACCATCATCACCATCATCACCATCACCATCATCACCATCATCACCTTCATCACCACAATCACCATCATCATCACCATCACCATCATCACCATCACCGCCATCATCACCTCCATCATCGCCATCATCACCTCCATCATCACTATCATCACCATCACCACCATCACCATCATCACCACCATCACCATCATCACCATTATCATCACCATCACCACCATCACCACCATCACCACCACCATCACCACCATCATCATCATCACCATCATCATCACCATCACCATCACCATCACCATCACCATCATCATCATCACCATCATGACTGTCACCATCATTACCACTGTTATGGACTGAATGTGTCCTGTCCAAAATTTATGTGTCAAATCTTTAACCCCCAGTGTGAGTATATTTGGAGATAATTCTTGTAGGAGGTGATAAAGGTTAAAGGAGGTCATGAGGGTGGGATCTTAATCCCATAGGATTGATAACCTTATAAAAAATTTGTTTCTCAGAGTTCTGGAGGCTTGAACTCCAAGATCAGGGTGTTGGCCAATTCTAGGTAGAATTCTTTTCCTGAATTTTGGGTGACTTCTTCTTCAGAGTGTCCTCAAATGACAGAGCCCCCCCCCCCCAATTCTTTTTTTATAAGGACACCAGTCATTGAATTAGTCCCATCTTAATCCGGTATGACCTCATCTTAACTTGATGACATCTGGAAGACCCTATTGCCAAATAAGATCCCATTCACAAGAATGGGGTTGAGGACTTTTGGGGGAATACAATTCACTCCCATACAAATGGCAAGGAGAGCAACTGGGGGATTAAGAACACATGAGCGTTTGCCATCTCTACTTTATGGAGAGTCCCCTCTTTCCTTGGCTAACACGGTCTCCCCCCTCTGCCCTAGTGTGGAATTGGTAACAGTGAGCAAGCTGAGAACGATGATGGTGATGATGGTGTCACCTTGCTTTCTCTCCAAGAGCCAAATGACCAAAATGAGATAAGGCCAGGGTCATGGATAATTCACAGTGTCCACCAACCAGCGGTCTCCCAGTTTCACCCAGAGCCCTTCGTCGTCACATATTTACTGCAGGCTGAAGCTCTTTACAGCAATTTATGCCTCTCCACACATCCCGGATGATTTGAGGGGTTTTGCACGAATCTCCTACTCTAACCAGGTGTCAGGCTACCTGAGGCAACTTAGAGACTGGAAATGTATACAGCCCCTGCCCCTTACGCTAGGATGGAGCCAAAAAAAGAGACTCACCTTTCCAAATGTAAGTGGAGACCCTGTATCTAGGGCAGGTACAGTTACCTGCGGCCACCTCCATCTGGTCTTTATTTCAGCGAGGAGTTAGGCTTCCAGGTAGATGCAGGTGACCTTGGATGAGCTACCAGGTGTGTAATCTGATGATTTAATAAACATTGTGAAATGATTGCCACAGTCAAGTTCATGAAAACAAACATCACCTCACACAGGTACCATCTTTTCTGTGATTGTGATAACTTAGCCAATTTTAAGTGCATTATTACAATATTTTCTGTGATTGTGATAACTTAGTCAATTTTAAGTGCATTATTACAATATTTTAAGCTATATTTCCTTACTGTATATTAGATGCCCATTGGTAACTCCATGGATAGTCTGACCTTATAATCAGTATGCTAATAAGTGAAATAAGCTAGACTCAGAAAGACAAATACTGTAAGGTCCCATTAGGTGTAGAATCTAAAATAGTAACACCCACCCAGCTGGTGTTGCTCAGTGGTTGAGCATTGACTCATGAACCAAGAAATCTCTGATTCAATTCCTGGTCGGGGCACATGCCGGGGGTTGCAGGCTCCATCCCCAGTAGGGGGCGTGCAGGAGGCAGCCGATCAATGACTCTCTCGTTATTGATGTTTCTATCTCTCCATCTCCCTTCCTCTCTCTCTCTCTAAAAAAAAAAAAAAATCAATAAAAACATTGAGAGCTTAACATTTGGAGATGTGAGCAGAAATGACTCAAACCTATAGATGTTAATTCAACGTCGTAGCTCTTTTTAAGTCCAAAGAAAAAAGAGACATCGGAGGCAGCACTGGGAAGGGGGTGACCCCAGTGGGAAAAAAAAAAATAGCCAACGAAATACATAACCAGAAATCTCCACCATCCATGTGGGGCGCACTTGGCTATTCACCCAGATACCCTCTAGGTGGAGCTGGAAGCTAAATATTTTGCAAATGATGCCTCTGCAGAGAAAATCCTTTCGGAAGCTCTCTGTCCCACTTAAACCCCAAATACCCTGGTTTCCCTTAAATGTGAGTAGCCTCCGACGCACTTAAAATGTTAGCGAACCCACAGAAGCGCTGCAAACCGTCCAAACCTTTGCAAAAGCAGGTGGAGAAGACAGTTCACAGGACTTTTCCCCTCCGAGGAGAGAATTAGCTTATTTACCCACATAGACCTGAAGTGGGCACACGGAGACCGAGTTATCGAGAGCACGCTTCAGTCACTCTTTTTAATGTTATTTTCCAGGAAAACGAGGACTGTGGGCTCTCAGCTACTGGGTAACCCTGGTAAGCAGCAGTGACAAAGGGTAGCAATGCCTACGAGACCACACGGTACATTCTGTTGGCCTTAACGGTGTTTGCAAGAGAGCAAACCAGCTGAGACAATACTACCGGCTTTGTCCAAGGGGGGGCGATAGTGAATCAGTTGTGATCAGCTAGGTTATTGTAACATCCAACGCTCATGTTTCTGTTTTGTTTCTCCCCCTAAGGAATTTGACTTTATTTTAGTGGGTGGGTTTTTTTTGTTTGTTTGGCAATTTTGACATCCGTCATTTATTATTTTTAAAAAATTTTTTACGTGTTTTTATTGATTTTAGAGAGAGAGGAAGGGAGAGGGAGAGAGAGAGAGAAACATAGATCGGCTGCCTCCTGCACGCCCCCTACTGGCCAGGGCAACACAGTCATTTATTAATTTTATTTTTTAACAACAAAAGTCACCCTTGGCAGTCATTTTACCCAATTAATAAAAATAGCCAAATATATTTCTATTTTGTTTCTTTCTGAGCTGGGTGTCCTGTAGAGACACCATAGAGAGTCGAACTTCAGTTCTCAAACGTCTCCAATGCTCAGACAATTCGGATCTCGACCAAGCTGAAAAATTGTCTCGGTTCTCAACCCGACAACACTTTCTGATCGCTGTGTGATCAGTTTACGTGGGAAAGCAAAAAATAATAATTTCTCGGCCCGACAACATTTTCTGACAGCTGTACAATCTCTCAGGAGACAAACAGAGGAGAGAATGTACGAATCTGACTCAGTTTACCGCTAAACCTCACGTTGTTAACGTCTCAGGAAATTGTGCTGTAACTATGTTCATGTCTTTTTTGCATCTGGGACTCTGGAATGCATTAATTCAATTTAAATTATTTCCAACGGGAGAAAATGATTCAGTTTTCCAACAAATCTCTTTTCGATCTGCCTTCTGGATCGAATTAAATTGTTGAAGAGCCCAGGTTCGACTGTCTATGGGTCTCATTTTCTTATCTGTTATGTTAACCTATGTCTTTTGATTGAGGCATTTAATGCATTTACATTTAAAGGGATTATTGAGCCCTGGCCAACATCGGCCCATGTACCGAAGGGTCTCGGGTTCAATTCCTGTCAAGGGCATGAACCTGGGTTGAGGGTTTGCTACCTGCCCCTAATTGTGGTGCCCGCGGGAGGCAACCAGTCGATGTGACTCTCTCACATCCATGTTTATCTCTCTCTCTACCTTTCCCTCCCTCTCTTCTACTCTCTTAAAAAAAGAAAATAAATGGAAGAAATATCCTCAGGTGAGAATTAACAAAAAAATAAAAAGTAATAATAAAATAAAGTGATTATTGATAGGCATGTAACTTAAAATATCGGGGGACCTCTGTAAAGTATATGGTTTTCTTACTACTTCGCTGTGCATCTGAAACTAATACAGAAAAATGTTGAATGGAAGCTGTAATTAAAAATAAAAATATATGTAATATTCAAATATGTATATAAGTCGAGGGAATTATTATTGTTTACTTTCCAGCGACGGTGGACATTTGCTATTATTTTCTATTGGTTTCGGGTGTGGTCAGACAATGACACCATGAACCCTTCTAATAGGGACCCATCCGTTGCCAATCACCGCTGAGTTCTGTGGGTTGTGTTCTCTCCCCCCAGGACGTGGACACTCTGTGGAACCCCTGAGTACCTGGCCCCTGAAGTCATCCAAAGCAAAGGCCACGGGAGAGCCGTGGACTGGTGGGCGTTGGGCATCCTCATATTTGAGATGCTTTCGGGGTGAGTAATGGCTTCTGGGGAAAGTCAACGCGTCCCCCGACTTTCGTCCTCTGCTCTCTTGCCCTGATCCATTAGCCCCTAGGATGGTGCATTCGTTCGGCCTCCAAATTCTTGGGGTGTGGTTCCCACCGAGATTTCCCACTGCGGACGGTCATGAGTACTCAGTAATTTTTCCACCCCCTGTGTCATTACGAAAACCAAGTTCACAAATGACGACAAGAAAAGTCTTCAGTGGGAGGATGTGTGTTCTATTGACGGGCGATACAAACAGTTACTGTCCTGTTTCTACCAGCGCCCCGCCTTCCTCAAAGAAATTTAAAGGTAACGCTGACATTCGAGATTTAAACCAAATCAACACTAGTATTTTCTTTCATTTTTTATTTATTTTTTTATAGATTTCAGTGAGAGGGAGGGAGAGAGAGACATTGATGATGAGAGTCATTGACCGGCTGCCTCCTGCACGCCCCCTACTGGGGATTGAAGAGCCTACAACCCAGGATGTGCCCTGACCGGGATTCGAACCTGTGACCTCCTGACTCATAGGTCGACGCTCAACCACTGAGCCACGCCAGCTGGGCCGCATGACTTCTTTTTAAAGCTCGGCAATGCAGCTGTTGGATAAACATAAATCAATGAAATGCGGTTTGGGACTTTATGGGAGCAAACAGCATTGCCAGGGAGGAGAGAAGGGGTGCTATCCCGAAACCCCAGACTTGGGTGGGAGGAGATTTGGAAGGTCACGTCTCCTCCTGGTCCAGATACCCAAGGGGTCGAGCATTCGTGAAGGTGTCGAGCATTCGTCAAGGTGTCATCAGGATTAAATGAATCAAGTCTGGGGGTGACGCCTAAAGACAGGTCTGATGTTTCTCTGACCAGAAACCTAAAGCGAGCGACCCACGCTTAGGAATCTTGGGCATGGGGGCCTATCCTCCTGCTGTGAGCTAAAGGCTCTTTCTTGTCTCCGATGGTGCTGGGGACAGACAGACAGACGACAGCCGGCCCGGGAGGTGCCCAGGACACTTTCTGGAGGCTGTCAGATGAGCTGTTTCTCTACTGCCCCCCCCAGGCCCCCCTTTCCCTTGTTTTTTTTTGTTTTTTTTTCCTTCAGCATCCGTGAGCCTCAGACATGCTGAGTTTACTCCCTGTCGTAGCAAACGACGGACCCTGTTCCCCACCTGTCTGATGCAGGCAAAGCCCACAGAGTTGTACCCGGAAACCTTCCCTTGAGGTTGGAAAGAAACGTGGAAAAGAGGCCTTTTTCTGCGTGGACGCTGTGGCCAGACAGAGTGTGGTCTCTGATCACCGGTGTTTATCCTTCTGTGTGTACATCAACCGCGCATCTAGTTAGGACGTATCTGTCTGTCCATCTGTCACCGGTGTGTGTAGCATCCGAAATACATCAGGCCCGGGGTCGCCCCGTGAAGATCGCACAGTGGCTGTAAATGTGCACCCTGGGGGCCGGCCCCCTCGGAGGCCAGCAGCAGCTTCCACCCGGACCGTCAGTGGCCACTAGGGAGCAGCATTGCCCCAGGATCCGCGAGTCCTGGGCTCCCATGATATTTAAATGCAGGGTGTGTCCCCCCAAAAAATGTAGACACAGACTTTTGAATCATTAATAAAAGGCAGCGTTTATTAAGACGCGTTTCATTTTCAAAATGGAGCTATGAGCTGTTAAAGTGTGTCTACCTTTTGGGGGGGCACCCTATAGAATGAGGTCCGTGGGTTTTTGTCTTTATTACTTTATTCTTAGGGTCGAATATAAAGTTACAAAACATAATAATATGCCATATTATTAGTAAATATGATATTAGAACACAGTATATTGTTGAACATAATATTGATAGACTATAGTAGAAAATTGTTAAAATAGAATTAAAATATATTAAGATACATTAAAATTACTATATTGGGATTATTATATAAATAATTATTAGACTATTATTAGGATATAATATATTGTGATATTAGAATATGTTAAATATTAGAAAATAAAATATTTCTAATCTAATATAAGAATAGAAGAGGTATATATATAATAATAAATATTATAATATTATAATAATAAATATTAAAATAATAATAAAATAATAATATCACGAATTATGAGCACAAATAAAATTTTAATAGAGCCTGCCCGGTGTGGTTCAGTGGTTGAGCGTCGACCTACGACCCAGGAGGTCAGGGTTCGATTCCCGGTCAGGACACAGGCCCAGGTTGTGAGCTCCCTCCCTAGTCGGGGGCGTGCAGGAGGCAGCCGATCCATGACTTTCTCTCTCCCTCTCCCTTCCGCTCTCCCTAAAATAAATAAAAAATTTAAAAAATATATTTAAAAAAAAAAAAAGTCGCCCCCACCGGACCACGAATGGACGTCTTTGTATATTTTACACACAGGGCGGGATGTGGCACATAGTAGGAGCTCAGAAAAGATGCACAGGACAAATGCAAGCAAGGGACTGGGTTACCCCGCACCCTACAGTCTGGCTGCCACGCTCGGTAACTTGATAGAAGCCGATGTGATGAATTCACTCAACCACTGAGCCACCCCGGCCAGGGCATGGGAGTAACATTTTTTTTTTCTTTAATATCTTGTTTTTATTTCAGAGAGAGGAAAGGAGAGGGAGAGAGAGACATGGATCGGCTGCTCCGTCCTGCAGGCCCCCCACTGGGGATCGAGCCCACAACCCGGGCACGGGCCCTGACCAGGAATCGAACCCTGACCTCCTGGACCCTAAGTCGCCGCTCAACCCCTGAGCCAGGGCATGCAAATGACATTTTTTTAAGCTGCGTGCGAGAGAAGTCTGCATGAGAGAAAACTCAGGCCCGCCTTGGAGAAGCGGCCACCGCCATGGTCACCCCGCGGGTTTCTTTTCTCCAGGCCGGATGCCCGCTAAAAATAAACGTTTCTGTTTCCGACAGGTTCCCTCCGTTTTTTGACGACAACCCATTTGGCATTTATCAGAAAATTCTTGCCGGCAAAATAGATTTCCCCAGGCACTTGGATTTCAATGTAAAGTAAGTCGAACGGTTTCCCTGGCCTTTGGGAATTCGGGGGTAGGGGGGTATTTATTTTTAAAACATCAAAAGAAAAAAAAATCCCTGTCCAGACATCTGCCCAGCAGGAGAGCACAGTGTGTTATTCAGGGTGACGCGTTGGAAGTATTTGGACCCTCACCTTTTCCACGGGCACAGAAAAAGCTTTCATTGATCTGCTTTCAGACTGTTTAACCTGTTAAGGAGCGTTGGCTGTCGTCGATGCCTTTTGGGATTCACGACACTGACAATTAGCCCATAAATACGTTTGTTATATTGGACGGGAGAGACGTTCGGGTACCTAGCACATAGACGGTCCCCCTTTCCCGGCTCATTTTGGGGTTGGCATCCGCGTGAATGAGTTTAGCAGAGTCCGACTTTCCTCTCCTGCTCGAATGATTCTCATATTTTACATTTTTTTATTGTTAATCGTCACCTGGGGATATTTTTTTCCATTGATTTTTAGAGAGCGGGGAAGGGGAGAGAGACAGAGAGTAACAAGGATGGGAGAGAGAAACACATCGATGGGTCGCCTCCTGCACCAGCCCGGACCAGGGCTGGAGATCGAACCTGCAACCCAGGTCCACGCCCTTCCCGGGGAATCGAACCCGAGACCCTCGCGCGGGCCGACGCTCTGAGCGCTGATCCACACCGGCCAGGGCTATTCTCAAAGGCCTTTCTCACGCTCAGATTTTTACTGATGGACAATTTCGCTTCAAGAACTTTTTTGTTGACTCAAAACGAAATGCATCTTTCGGTCTGAAACTCGTTAATTTTATGCCGATGAGCAGGGGGGCGGGGACTACGTTTTTAAAATATATATATAAGAATGCTTTTGGTTTTTCCAGATACCTTCATCAATCTGATCCCCTTTTCGCTATTTCGCACCGTCATTGTTGCCTGAGCATTGGGGGCGGGTGCAATTGCTCCCTCGCTGGTGGGAGTGGGGTCCTTGGGGTATCTTGAGAGAAGGAATTTTTCTAAGACTTGCACGGGAACATGAGCGATTTTTATTTCTGGTCAGTTCTATCCCTCGGTTTCCAAAGTCCCATTTCCTTTCAACCAGTCCTGGAAAAGGTGTAGCTGGGGGCTCCGGCGGAGCCCAAAGCAGGGCCAGTGTCCAGAGCGTCCGATCCGTGGTGGAGCTGGGTCTGATGGAGCATTGGGGTAGTTAAAAGTCCATTAGTCCATGAGCCGTGTCGGCAAATGCAGAGCGTGAGAGCTCAGCCCCTGCAACAGGAGTCCCAGGAGAGCCACAGAAGGGGCTCCTTTGTTTAGGAGCATATGCAGCTCAGATTTCCTGCTTCTGGACTGGACACACCTATTCTGGCCACTCCCAGGTGTGACTGACAGACAGGTAGGTACTTTCCCATGTCACCCAGACCTTACTGGACACACGTCTATTGTCCAGTCCCTTCCGCCAGCAATCTGTGGGGAACAGGCCTACAGAGTGCACGTCTCGTAGTCTTAAATCCTGTTTTCTATACAAAGATGTAATCAGCCTCTATCCCCCCCCGAGCTCAGCCGCGGTGTACAGGAAACCCAGCCTGGCATAAATTATTTAGGAACTGATAGCGGTAAAAAGGAGTGCCAGAAAGTGCTCAGAAAATGCTAGAAATGGAGCCGCTTGTCCAAATGCATCTGTCGTGTGGGTAGATTTTTCGGGCTGTTGACTTGCTCGGCTCTGTATCAAGATATATATGTTTGGTGTTTTGTTTTTTTTTAAATTTTCTGTCTCCTTTTTCCAAACAGAGACCTCATTAAGAAACTTCTCGTGGTGGACAGAACACGGCGCCTTGGAAACATGAAGGTGAGTGTGTGTTTCCCTTATGTATTAAGGGGTTTCCGGGATGAGTCCCTGTCACTCGACACCATGCATTTCAATGTAGAGAGAGAAACAGAGGCACAGAGTAAATGTTGAATCACTGGCCAGATTTCAAGTCTGAGTTTCTGGGTGCCCCAAATCCAACTGGGTCTATACCCCGTCTCTTCTTGTGTGCAAACAAGCAAATGACTGTAAAGTAATTAATTTATCTATCATCTATCTATCTATCTATCATCATCTATCTATATCTATCATCTATATCTATCATCTGTCTATCTAATTTATCATCTATCTATCATCTATCATCTATCTAATCTATCTATCATCTGTCTATCTAATTTATCATCTATCTATCATCTATCATCTATCTATCATCTATCTAATCTATCTATCATCTGTCTATCTATCTATCATCTATCTATCATCTATCTATCTATCTATCTATCTATCATCTATCTATCTATCTATCTATCTATCTATCTGTCATCTATATCTATCTACCTATCATGTATCTATCTGCTAGCTACCTGCCCATCTGTCTGTGTTTCTTCCTATCTATCTATCTATCTATCTATCTATCTATCTATCTATCTATCATCTATCTATCTATCTATCATCTATCTATCATCTATCTATCTATCTATCTATATCTATCTATCTATCTATCTATCTATCTATCTATCTATCTATCTATCTATCTATCATCTATCTATCTATCTATCTATCTATCATCATCTATCTATCTAATCTATCATCTATCTATCTATCTACCTATCATGTATCTATCTATCTGCTAGCTACCTGCCCATCTGTCTATGTTTCTATCTATCATCTATGCAGATATCATAATATCTTAGTATCTGTACTAGAGTTTGAACTACTAGAGAGTAAACTCCAAGTCTTTTTTGCTTTCTCTCAACCTCCCTTGAGGTAACAATCAACAGATTTTTTGCTGTGGAACTTAGGTGTGGATGGAAAAAGTTTTTTTTCCAATAGCAAAAGAAGAGTTGTCAGGATAATAAGATCCGATAAAAGGTGACACGATTCCCATCAGCCTTTCTTTCGTTTTGCAGCTGCGGTCGTTGCGAATTTTCTTTCCTGTGGGTGAGACTAAAATGGAAACGTTAAAAAAAAAAATCACGATACGCATTTTGAAAATGCGGTGTCAGGTTCAGACCCACTGGTTCCTCTGTTACAGAACTCATGAGTTTCTGTCTTACAAATTTCAACACTGAATGGATTAAAAAGGTTGCCAAAAGTGAAAATTTGGGGGGGGAGGGATTTTCAGAAGTGAGAATGACATCGGTGTTGGCCAGCTGGCCGTCAGCACCCCACTTGGAGAGTGAAGCAGACAGACTCTAGCTCAGTTGTTACCCAGGAAGGTCATCTTGGGCGGTTGTTGAGATCTCTGAAGTTGGACACCCCTCAGGTCGTCTTCATGAGACTCCCTGGCTGGACGGTACTGAAGCAAATGTCATCATTTAGGGAACCTCGGTGTCTGTGTCTGGCGAGGGTAATAAATACCAAAGAAAACTGTCAAGACGAAAACGGGTGACAAATCTAGGAATTGTTGTCTGTCTTATTGTATGTTGAGAGGCTGGCCCACGGTTATGCTTTATATGTTTTTATTGATTTTAGAGAGAGGAAGGGAGCAGGAGAGAGAGACAGAAACATCATTGATGAGAGAGAAACATCCATGGGCTGCCTCTTGCACGCGCCCTATTGGGGATCAAGCCCACAATCTGGGCATGTGCCCTGACCGGGAATCAAATTGGTGACCTCCAGGCTCATGGGTTAATGCTCAACCCCAGAGCCGCACTGGCCAGGGCATACGCTATATTCTTTATTCCGGATTAGCACACACGTGAGTGTAATGACTATTTCTACTAGGAAGGAAAATGCTTTAAAAAAAAAACAAAAAAACAAACCTAACTTTATTGAGAGTTTTCCCTAATAAGTCACACTCCAGGGACAATTACTGAAAACCTCGCCAACATTTTTGTTTGTTTCCATGCCTAAAAAAAAAAAACCACGCAGATCCTTCACAATATTTTCTCTCCCATCCCTGTCAAAATTCTGTACCCTGATGACACAATGACACGTGTTTCTTTTAAAGAATGGAGCAGATGACGTCAAACGGCACCGTTGGTTCCGGATGGTAGACTGGGAGGCTGTCCCACAGAGGAAACTGAAGGTACAACATACGTCCACGGGCGACTCTTACCTAACTCGCACCCTCCCCAAAAGTTATAAAATCCTCTGACTCCAAGACTTACTTGTGTATGGTGGATACATAATTAATTTGCACAACTGAACCCATCGTCTCAAACCATTCACAGGCCACGTTGCCTGTTCGGTGGATCTTTTAGCCCTAAAGAGGCACCTAGATGGGGGGAGTTAAGACTCCAGCTTTTGCAATTGGACTTTTGAATGTGTGTATTTCGTTCATCTTCACTCAAGGATATTTTTTCCATTGAATTTTAGAGTAGAAGAGAGGGGGGGAGAGAGAGAGAAACATCGATGAGAGAGACACATTGGTTGCCTCCCACAAGCACTGTGACCAGGGCTAGGGATCGAACCTGCAACCAAGGTACATGCCCTTGATCGGGAGTCGAACCCGTGACCCTTCAGTGCTAACCACTGAGCCACACCGGCCAGGGCTGCAATTGGGCTTTTGGAGACCTGGCTCCATTGCTCAGTGGCTCTGTGACCAGGTTGAGCTCTGATCTGGCTGCTGTTTAATGGGGAGTTACATAGATAAAGCGAGTGTGTAGGACTTGTGGGTATGTTGCAATGATGCTGGTAGACTAGATGCAGAATATTCTTTGGATTGCCTTCCTCCGAATGGAGCAGGTGTTTGACAGAATTCCTCAATACCAGGGATCCCAACTTGGGGCTTAGAGTCACCACAGAGATTTAAAAATGCTGATGCCTGGGCCCTGCCCACACTCTGCGGTCTCCCCAGACCAAACTCTGCGGTCAGTCCCACCCACACTCTGGGCTCAGCCCCGCCCACAAGCTGGAAGTAAGCCCCTCCTACACCCTGGGGTCAACCCTGCCCATAGCCTGGAAGTCAGCCCCCCAACAATCTGGAAGTCAGCCCCACCCATAGCCTGCAAGTCAGCCCCCCAACAATCTGGAAGTCAGCCCCCCACAATCTGGAAGTCAGTCCCCCCAACAAGGTGGAAGTCATCCCCCCCAATAATCTGGAAGTCATCCCCCCCCAATAATCTGGAAGTCAGCCACCCCAACAATCTGGAAGTCAGCCACCCCCAATAATCTGGAAGTCATCCCCCCCTACAGTCTGGAAGTCAGTCCCCCCAACAAGCTGGAAGTCATCCCCCCCAATAATCTGGAAGTCATCCCCCCCCCAATAATTTGGAAGTCAGTCCCCCCAACAATCTGGAAGTCATCCCCCCAACAATCTGGAAGTCAGCCCCCCACAATCTGGAAGTCAGTCCCCCCAACAATCTGGAAGTCATCCCCCCCAATAATCTGGAAGTCAGCCCCCCAACAATCTGGAAGTCAGCCCCCCAACAATCTAGAAGTCAGCCCCCCAACAATCTGGAAGTCAGCCCCCCAACAATCTAGAAGTAACCCCCGCCCACACCCTCTGGGCTCGGTCCCACCCACACCCTGGGCTCGGCCCTGCCCACCCCTGGGTTGGCCCCTCCCACTCCTAGGCTCAGCCCCGCCCACCCTCTGGGCTCAGCCCCGCCCACCCCTGGGTTGGCCCCTCCCACCCCTAGGCTCAGCCCCGCCCACCCCTGGGTTGGCCCCGTCATCCTCTGGGCTCAGCCCCACCCACCCCTGGGTTGGCCCCTCCCACCCCTAGTTCAGCCCCGCCCACCCCTGGGTTGGCCCCGCCCACCCTGGGTTGGCCCCTCCCACCCTCTAGGCTCAGCCCCGCCCACCCTGGATTGGCCCCTCCCGCCCCTAGCTCAGCCCCGCCCACCCTGGGTTGGCCCCTCCCACCCTCTGGGCTCGGCCCCGCCCACCCACATAGAATTGCTGCAAAGAGCCAGAGCGGTGGAGGGAGCTGCGGACACCCAGGGGCCCACCCGTCCTCCTAACGAGGCCTTTGCATCTCGCCCCCCGCAGCCCCCCATCGTGCCCAAGGTGTGCGGCGAAGGCGACACCTCCAACTTCGAAGCTTATCCTGAGAACGACTGGAACGCGGCGCCCGCGGTGTCTCCCAAGGACCTGGAGGCCTTCAAGAATTTCTGAGGCCCACCCCTGGAAGGTACTTCTGTCTATTGAGCAAATCAGCAGATCAAGTGCACAGGTGATGTTACAGAGTCGTGCGCCCGAGAGCCACCCAAGGTTATTCACCAGGGTCGCCCCAATACATTCAATTCAGAAAACACAAAATAAAAATTTACAAAAAAAAAAAACACGCCAGCAAGGTTGATGGGTCCCCAAGGAGACGGAGAAAACCATGCAGCAGAGAAAAATAATCGTCTGCTGAACACCCTGCGCAGAACACACCGTCCTGGGAGGGAGGGACTCGCGTGATACACGGGGAACCTCCAGTCCCTGAGGATGGGACAGTTCTGCAGAAATGCCAAGAGGAAAGCGGGGTAAAAGCTAAATGACAGAGGGAAATAATTAGTAGAGAAATGGTCACGTCTGCTGGACACACAGATATGTTATTTTAAATACGTTTTTATTGATTTTAGAGAGAGAGAGATAGAAACACCAGTGATGAGACAGAGTCTTTGCTGGGCTGCCTGGTGCACGGCCCCTACTGGGACTCGAACCCGTGACCTCCCGGTACCTGGGACGACACCCAACCAACTGAGCCACACCATCCAGGGCTGCTGGGGACACGTTTCTCTTTCAGACACACGACAGCCACGTTGACCACGTGGATTGGTTTCCGTAACAGGGCGTGTGCCCTCAGTGGTCCGAGCCACCTCCAAAGCGAGTGAGGTCCAGTTACGGGTTTTCAAAAAAAAAAAATCACAAAATGTTCCTGAGTTTTTTAATATTGTTTTTCTTTCTGGCCTCCTCGGTTCCTCCCCTTTTGTTTGATTTGCGCACAGCGTTTCATGATGGATGTTTATCCGGTAATTTCAAAGGAGTAAAAGGCTTGGTTTGTTTTGTCGTGAGGAACACTTCATTGATAAGCCAAGCACACAGGTGTTGTTTTTTAATTCTAATAGTGATATTGTGACATTTATTAAGGAAGCTCAGTTGGTTGAGTGTCGGTTGACCCATGAACCATGGTATCACTGGTTCGATTCCTGGTCAGGGCACATGCCCAGGTTCGAGGCTCCATCCCCAGTAGGGGACGTGCAGGACATAGCCGATCGATGACTCTCTTTCATCATTGATGTTTCTCTCTCTGTCCCCCCCCCAAAAAAAATCAATAAAAATATTTTTCAAAAAAAAAGAAATAACCTTTCTCAGTGCGGTGTATGTTCTTGGGGAAATGTGTGTAAATAGCACTTTTGCTAGTGGAATCATTTTTATTTTATTTTATTTTTTAAATATAATTTTTAAAAAATATATCTTTATTGATTTCAGAGAGAGGAAAGGAGCGGGAGAGAGAGAGATAGAAACATCAAGGATGAGAGAGTCATTGATCGAGCCTACAACCCAGGCATGTGCCCTGACCGGGAATCGAACCCCGATCTCCTGGATCCTAGGTCGATGCTCAACCGCTGAGCCACACCCGGCCGGGCTGGAATCATTTTTAATGGCCTCGGGTTCAATGTTGGGGACAGTGTTGGATGACATTGGCTTGATGAGCCATTGGAAAGCAAAACACTTTTTCACGCCTTAGCCTGTTTGGCTCAGTGGTTAGATCATCGGCCCGAGGACTGAAGGGTCCCGGCTTTCGATTCCAGCCCAGGGCACCGAACCTCAGTTGCAGGTTCGATCCCCAGCCCCAGTTGGTGAGCGATGGGGGAGGCAACCAGTCAATGTGTCTCTTTCATTGATTTTTCTCTCCTTCCACACTCTTGGAAAAAGCAATAGAAAAAATATCTGCGGGTGACAATTAAAAAAACAACACGCAAACACATACACTAAAAAGCAGCGCCACCATTTCATGATCCCGTGGCTTTCTATTTATTCCACACATTTGGATTCTGCTCTTTCCTTTGGAAAAGCCCCGACACATGAATATTTTAACCGCTCTCAGGCGTGTTTCAGCCGACAGTAAACTGCACACAAGGCGAAACAAAGGCCTGGCGTGTTTGCCTAAGAGCAATGAGGTGTGTCCGTATCATGCAACAGAATAATTTTTCATGAAGCGAAATCACATGCCGTCGAGAGGCCGCTTCAGCTCAAGGACCGCTCTCCGGAGATTATGGATAGCCGTTGACTTCACTCTTTATCTCTGCTGGAATTACCCGGCCTGCTTTTCAGCGTGTGTGTGTGTGGGGGGAGACGTTAGGGCCGCCGGCCAGGGAGGATTCTAATCATTTTCCGTTTCGGTTTCCTTCGTGATAAGCACATTGAAACAAGGATCCCGTTTTGGGTGAGCAGCTTATCTCCTTTCTTAGCTTGGGTAAGGAGGGGATAACTCAATGGATGCAGGTATCATATAACATTTAAAGCTCACCTTTGCCCATGTGGCTCAGTGGCTCAACGTCCACCTAGGAACCAGGAGGTCAGGGTTCGATTCCCGGTTAGGGCACATGCCCGGGTTGTAGGCTCGATCCCCAGTAAGGGGCGTGCAGGAGGCAGCCGATCCGTGACTCTCATCATTAATGTTTCTCTCTCTCCCTCTCCCTTCCTCGGAAATAAATTTAAAAATAAATAAAGCTCATCTTTAACATACTGTTCCATTTCTTTTAGGAAGCATACCTACGCCCCCCCTCTTTAGAATTCAAGTTTGTAGATCTTTGCAATAAGAATTTCAACCACAGCCTCGGCCGGGTAGCTCAGTTGGTTACAGTCCTTTCCCAATACACAGAGGTTGCAGGTTCCATCTCGGGTCAGGGCACGTGTAAGAATCAACCAAGGAGCCTTCTCTTTTTTAAAAAATAATATATATCTTTATTGATTTCAGGGAGAGGAAAGGAGAGGGAGAGAGAGAGATAGAAACATCAATGATGAGAGAGTCATTGATCGAGCCCGCATCCCGGGCATGTGCCCTGACAGGGAATCGAACCCTGATCGTCTGGATCCTAGGTCGATGCTCAACCGCTGAGCCAGGCCCGGCCGGAGCCTTCCTTTTTACAGCTGCATAGTATTCCATCGTTTATTGGGAAGAGATGAACCAAAGAATTCACATGCATGTCTGCATAACCAGTGGACACAGACAACTGTGTGGAGAAGGCCTGGGGGGTGCTGGCAGGAGCGGGGTGCAGGGGGCCCACCAAAGGAAAATTGGGGGCATCTGTAATACTTTCAACAGTAAAGATATATTTAGCCCTAGTCCGTTTGGTTCAGTGGTTAGTGCATCGGCCGGCAGAATGAAGGGTCCCAGGGTTCAAATTCGGCCAAGGGCACGTAGCTGGGGTGCAGGCTTGATCTTCAGCCCCAGTCGGGGTGCAGATGGAAGGCAACCCATGCACGTGTCTGTCTCACATGGTGTTTCTCTCTCTGTCCTTTCCACTCTCTCTGAAAAGCCATGGGAAAAAATATCCTCTGGTGTGGATTAAAAACAACAACAAAGATATATTAAATAAAAAGATTAGTCAGACCGAAGAAAGAAGAGCCAATGAAGCATAAGTGGAACAACAAATGCATTCCTCCCTCCCCCTCTGTCTCCCCTTTAGCTCCCTCTCTAAAATCAATACTTAAAAAAATAAAATAACATAAAATAAAAATTAAAGATAGTTGGATTTCTTTGGTGTTATTAATATTATTACACAACTTACCCACTTTTTTGGAAACTAACCAGATCCTTTGTCCTGTTTGGTCCCCACTTGCAGCCCTGAGGAGCCGCCTGGGGGATGTGCCCGGGCCTGTGCCACACGAACCCACGTGGCATGTAGATACCCGGGGTCGGAGCGCACTGGACAGTCGTGGACCTGGCGTTACCTAAGCAACTGGAAGAACTGGAAGCCGGCGCACAGTAGGACGTTTTGCAAAGCTGTCCGGTTGTCGAGTTGACCTTGCCCGTTTGCCTGGGTTCCTACTGTGTTCATCCCTTGGTTCTCCTCGTAGACTCAGCTTTATAAGTTTGAACTGAATGTGTTTGGTGATAACCACATTGTGTCTGTGGGTGTGGGTGTGGGTGCGGGTGGGTGTGTGCGAGCGTGTGTGTAAAAGACAATAGGACAGAGACCCACGGCCACGTAGGGGTCCACACGTCGCGCGTGAGCACGTGCGTAAAAGACAATAGGACAGACCCACGGCCACGTAGGCGTCCACACGTCGTGTGTGAGCACGTGCGTAAAAAACAATAGGACAGAGACCCACGGCCTCGTAGGGGTCCACACGTCGTGCGTGCCTGTGCGTGTGCGTAAAAGACAATAGGACAGAGACGCGCAGCCACGTAGGGGTCCACACGTCGTGCGTGAGCACGTGCGTAAAAGACAATAAGACAGCCACGTAGGGGTCCACACGTCGTGCGTGAGCACGTGCGTAAAAACAACAGGACAGAGATGCGTGGCCACGTACGTGTCCATACGTCGTGCGTGCCTGTGCGTGTGCGTAAAAGACAATAGGACAGAGACGCACGGCCACGTCCGTGTCCACACGTTGTGCGTGAAGGACACTAGGACAGAGACGCACGGCCACGTACGTGTCCATACGTCGTGCGTGCCTGTGCGTGAGCGTAAAAGACAGTAGGACAAGAGACCCCGCGGCCACGTCAATGTCTGCACGGTGCAGAGCCTGTGATGTTTCGTTTCCAAATTTCTTTGTCAAGAATCTGTTCTGTTGGGAGCAAAGCCTGAAATGTATGATGTCTGCTTTTTTTTTTTTTTTTCCTTCTTTTTTTTTTTTAAATCTATGCATTTTTAGTCCTTGGTGAAGAAATACCACGTGGCCTTCTATAGCTAACATCCTCCTATGCTGCCTATCAGGTCTTCAAGCCAGAAGGAAAGGGAGAGACACGCGGGCTGGACTTTTAGTACAAGCACAGGTTCAATGAATGGCATGCAGTTAAGAAATTTTCTATCCCCCCCCCCCAAAAAAAATTCCACATTGCATAGGGGGAAGGCTACCTATAAAAATTCCAGTTGAAATCTCTTGTGCAAAAGGTACCTCCCAGAGCTAACAGATGAGTCTGTATTGGTTCTGTTGCAAGATGATCCCCCCTCGGGCAAAGGTTTTCTTTACATTTTCATTTTGGAAAAAGTAAAAAGCAAATGACCGGTAGGATGGATGTCAGTGTTGGATGTCGTCGGAGGAACTGGTTTCTGCTCAGTTGCCTTTCTCCTTGTAGACGGTCAAGCTGGGTCTGTCGGGCACATAGTGGTCTCAGTGGCCGGGCAGGCTCGGGGGCCATCGAGGGGGCCGTGGGATTTCTTCTCCTTGGACCTGGTTATGGAGACACCTTGACGGGAAGGGACCCTGCAAACACTCACCCTTACGGTGGACTTCATGAAAGCCGGAGGTGGAGTTGGCCACCATACCTGTGTGGTTTAGATGTTCATTGTCCCCCAAAACGGGACACAAATGGAATACAGGTCCTTGGAGTCTGTCTTGTCCATAATTCGTTTTCTTTACGCTTCTGCTTTGTCTTCTTGGTGACTCTGATCCTTGCTGTAAAAATCCAAACTGGGCATCCCATGTGCGGTGGACTCTCAGAGGGCCCAGGCACAACCTTCCCCGGGGGGGAGATGTGACATCTGTGCATTTAAGGAGTAGGTTCCAGAGCCTACCCAGACCTCCAGGACTCTTTCTGCCTCCTCCCTTTTCTCTTATGTTCTGTCGAGACAGGTGCAGCTCCTTAGGCAGCTGGAATGGGGGCAGAGTATCCCCAGGGGGTGGGTGAAAATGGGAGAGGAGAAAAGGCGGGTTGGGCGCCGTCTCAGGCTTCTGCAGCTCAGGTGTGTCCTTGAGTCACCTGGTGGGTCTTTGCTGTTGATATTGTCTCCCGTACTGTGCCCAGGAAAGCATCTCTTTCCGTAGCTCTGTCTACCTCTCTCTTCTGCACACACATCTGGCGATGTGGCCGGAGAGGCGCCTTTTGGGAAACTCATGCATCTTCTTTTCAGTAGCAACATGTCAAAGGAAATGCATCCCCCCCCTCACACTTGGGCCGATGCCACTCATGAATCAGAAGGCTACGTACGGGGGTGTGTCTTGGAAAGTGCCACGGACACAGCTTGTGCCTATAAAAGCTTTAAAAGGCAGTAATGTTGAAGATGCTGAACGTTCCCCCTTCTCAGACATGACCTATGGTTCAAACAGATACAAACTCAGGACATGAGCGTGAAGACAAAATTTGGGAAAACAATCTCTTCACAATGCGTAACTCAGTGGAAGGTTGTTGCTAACGGATGCAGTGCGCACGTGGTCCTACGGAACGTGTCTTTAGTCCAGATTTCACAGTGGGCATCCTGTGTGGATTAAGTGGAGGGTCAACACGGCCTAAAACGTGAGCAGTCTCTGAACCGTTTCATCGTCGGATGTTAGATTAGATTGGCCAGGTGATACTGGGCACTGACACAGAAAGAAAAGCATGTCTCCTGTTTTAAGACTATAAGATAAACAATAATAGTAACAGCTATTATTATTGTTATTTTGGAGCCATCTGCTTAAAAAAAAATTTAAAAATAAGTGAAACACTGTTCTTGAATATAATAAAAAAGTGGGCACAGGCACATCCACCCATATGCATATATTTTTAAAAATATGTTTTTATTTATTTCAGAGAGAGGAAAGGAGAGGGAGAGAGAGAGAGAAACATCAATGATGAGAAAGTCATTGATCGGCTGCCTCCTGCACGCCCCCTACTGGGAATCAAGCCCACAACCCGGGCATGTGCCCTGACCTGGAATCAAACCAGTGACCTCCTGGTGCATAGGTCGATGCTCAACCACTGAGCCATGCTGGCTGGGCCATGTGCATATTTTTTAAGTTTAAATCTTACTGTCCAGGATTTAACAAATGAGATAGAAGTGTTGTCAAGGAAGCAAGGAATGCGTTGCCATCTTAATTTTGAACAAATACGCAAAGACAACAAATGTTTGGATGCATTGTCCTTGAAGGACATGGCCATCAGCCATGCAACACAAATTAACAATTAAAGTGAATTCCAGGACTACCGGGTGCTGCTAAAACTCCCCTTTGACATTTATGCCCATTTTAGAAGTTGCATGTGCTATGTGTTAATTGTGGTGGGGCGTAAATTCAATTGTGCGACAATGAAAAATCAGATTTATTCAAAATGAGTTCGTAAACGCATGGGTCACACAGGGCATATAATTAAAAAATAGTTTACTCAGGGGGAATATTCTGAAATCTACATATCTGTGATCATCTATAATCAGTGTGTAAAGTTTTGAAGCAAATTCATGGAAAATGTCACAAAAATCAGGCAAAGCGATAGACGTGTTTTATGCAAGTTAATGAGGTGGCAATATTGGGGATGCCTATAACCCAAGAAGAAGTGCATAGGGGCAGGTGTTGTTTTCTTAGTGGAACTATCACTCGCTTGCTTTCACCTGCATCTATAAAGCTAAGAAAATAAAGTCACAACTGAACACACAGCATAGCATACATTTGTTTTGGCTGATTTCTAATCCCTTCCCCAATAGAAGTCAGAATCCTACTCAATGTAAATGTATCTTTCGCCCGCAATGGGCCTGTATCTTGATCGCTGCTGTCAATGGCACAGGATAGGCAAAAAAAAAAAAAAAAAAAAAATCCCAGCAACAAGATACTATGTGTCCACTTTACACCATCCACGCACAGAGATCAGCCACACAACCCGCCTCTTTATACGTGTCTAGAACGTTTCGTTTCATCCTACACATCTAAACGTAAAAACCCACATGCTGCAAATGTCAGACTCACCCGTCGCCCTAAACAACTGTGTGAATGTGGGATGAATTTCCCATTTAGCTGTTGACCTAAGTTGCCTTTAAGATGTTGGACCGTTATAATCGGGAACGTAGGGCCGATGCCGTTAATTACAAATCCCAGCACACCTCTCTGTATTCCCGTTTCCGACGAATTAGTTCAACTTTAGGGGGTGATGTCCACTTACCTAAAACAAAGAGGAAAATCCCATGAACGGTTGTATGGATAATGTATTTGGATAGCTTGTTTGCTGTGTGTGTGTGTGTGTGTGTGTGTGTTGGTGGAGGTGGAGTGTGTGGGGGTGATTTCACCCATTGGGACATTCTCATATCACATTTGCTTTGCAGACCCTGAGGGCTTGCCTCCAGGGGATCAAATCCTTCATCAAAGGGAAAATGCTCTGAATGGTTTTCTGTAAATTATTGTGTTTTTAAGACGTTCCAGCTTGCTTTCATTTGATCTTTCACGGTGCACACTTCTGTTATTTAAGTAAAAGTCATTACCTATGTGTTTTTCGTGAATGGGATTAGAAACCATTTGACCCACAGGCCGTCTTTTCTTGTCCTCTCCAGCTTTGCTTTTTTCTCCCACTGTGCCGTGGACAACCTGGCTGGGTCCCCATGTGGCTCTAGGGTCACAGGACGGCCGCGGGATGCTTTAGACACGAGACTGAACGCCTTTGCAGGAGGGGCACACCCAGGCTATCAGCCACTGGGATCCCTGCAGGGTTGTCCTAGCTTCTCACGTGTGGGTGGGGAAAAAAACAACCCAACCTGTTTCTAATCCCATCAGTTCCTTGCACAATGAAAATCACTGTGATTTGTATATATGCTCTTGGAAAATTTTACTGCTGTCTAATTTATGGAATAATACTATTGATTCCAGGTTTGTTTAATAAAACTTTGTACCTTTTACGAAGCCTGATTCTGGTCCGCGTTTTCTGTTGCAGGATTAAACTGTAGTTTGCCTGCTTCTATCTAGTCCAGGAGTCCACAATCTTTCTATTTTATTATTTTATTTTATTTTATATTTTATTTTATTTTAATTTAATTTAATTTTTTTATTGATTTTAGAGAGAGAAGATGGGAGAGGGAGAGAGAAAAACATCAATGTGAGAGCAAAACATTGATCGGCTGCCTCCTGCACGACCCCTACTTGAGCTCGAGCCTGCAACTGGGAATCGAACCCACAACCTTTTGGTTCAGAGGTCGACGCTCAACCACTGAGCCACACCGGCCAGGGCTGCAATCTTTTTTTGTTTTATTAATTAAATTTAATTTTTTATTGAGATGTAATTGACATATAACATTCCATCAGTTTCAGGTGCATAACACGATTGGATATGTGTATATATCGCAGAATGATCACCCCCAATAAGTCTAGTTAATGTCCGTTGCCCCACATTAATGAGAATGTTTAAGATCTACTCTCTTAGCAACTTTCTAATACAGAATTCAATGTTATTCTATCTTTTTCTATCTATTCTATCTTTTTCTGGTACAGATGATAGGCCAGATGATTGACCCTGGGTAACTGAAACCACAGAGAGCTAAACACGGATATGGGGGTGTGGGGGAAATACTGTGTATTTGACATTGACTAAGTTTGATGTGTACGCCGTGTTGCTTTGGTACATTTCTGTATTACAGTATAGTGGCCCTTGTAGCGATAGCTATCACCTTGTCATTTTGTGTGTGTGATGGGAATAGTTAAGGTCTCATTTCTTAGGAAATTCGATGATTATAATACAGTATTTTTGTCTCTATGCAGTATACCATGCATTAGATTTCTAGGACATTTTTATCTACTAGTTGCCATTGCAGACCCTTAAACAACATCTCTCGTATTCCCCACCTCCTAGCCGCTGGTAACCACCCTTTTATTTTTTTAAGATTCCACCTGTAATTTAGATCATACAGTACTTGTCTAGCTCTGACTTCTTCCACTTGCACAATGTCCTCAAGTTTCATTCCAGCGGTTGCGAATGGCAGGACCTCCTTTTTCATGGCCGAGTAATATTCCGTTGTATAGACGTACCACAGTTTTCTTTATCCATTCATTTGTCACTGGACACTTAGTTTGTTTTCCTATATTGGCCACTGAACATGGGGGCGTAGTACCCCTTTGACATGCAGATTAAAATCAAAATGAGATAGCGCCTGTTAGAATGGCTATGATCAAGAAGGCGAGAAATACAAGTGTTGGCAAGGATGTGAATGGAGCAAAGGGAGCCCTCATATGCTGTTGGTGGGATTTTTTTTTTAGTTGGTGCAGCCACCGTGGAAAGCGTCCTCCAAAAAAATAAAAATTAAAAAAATTACTACCGTCCGATCCAGCAATACCACTTCTGGGTACACGTCAACTTTTAATACTCAAAAATGCTGTCAAATAGGATATCTGCCCACTTGAAAGGTAGTGACGTTGAGGCCAACAGAGAGACTATGTTTTTTTTACGCAAGGTCTCACAGTTAATAAATCACGGGGGTGAGATTTAAGCTCCGTCTGCTCCGCCTCATGCCAGTGACCATACGAAGTTCCAATAATAAAAACAGGGAGACGTTCATTGAAGAATGGAGGAGCCGGATTGTCTAGGTTCCGATGAAAACATCGGGCAAAACAGCAGATCCCAGGGACCTGCAACGAGCACACTGGTGAGGGAACGTGGGATTCGATGTTTCGCTTTTAAGGCAGAAAAACCACGGTCTGCTTAAACCCCGGTCGGTGGTCAGGCAACCCTGCTGAGAATCATTTATTTTAACAGGCACGTTGCCTTCCAGAAGTACATGTGAGAAACCAGGGAGATACAAACGCCAATACATTTTTTTAAAAATTGTGGTTAAAAAAAAACACACAGACAAAACAAAAACGTACCATGAAATTTACCCTCTGAACGAAATCTCAGCACAAGTCCAGGCCGGATTGTTTTGCTCAGTGGTTAGAGCACCGGCCCACAGACTGAAGGGTCTTGGGTTCGAATGTAAGCAGGGGCTCAATCCCAGCCTCGGTTGGGACGTGGGTGGGAATATCCCTATTTCTCTCTCTGTCTCCCTCCCTCCCGTCTAGTCTCTGAAAAGCAATGGAAAAAGTATCCTTGGGTGACAATTAATTAAAAAATATATATATATCCCAGTGCACAATACAGTATTGTCAACGACGGGCGCAGTGCTGTCCAGCAAATCTCTCGAACTCGCTCGCTTTCCATAATCAAAACTTCATGCCCGCTGAGCTGTGACGCCCCATTTCCCTCCCCTTCTGCCCCTGGGTTTTGGCTCAGGTCGGGAAACGTTAGGGAGCTGCCCACCCGGGTCTTAAGTTTCACGTGAGACGTTTTTACATCCCTGGGACATCACCAAGGGTAAAGGCTCGGGCTTTGGTATCTTGTTATAAACCCCTGGCTTGCGGCCTGCTGCAGACTCAGCGTTTACCATCCCCTCGGGCGCAATGTCTCCGTCAGCCGCTGGCCCAGAAACAGTTTTTCATAATGAATCAGAATTGGTGTGCCGGCTATTTAAAACCAGTGCCTTGGAAAAACGGGGTGGAGGGGGGGGAGGGTTGG
Source organism: Miniopterus schreibersii (assembly GCF_964146895.1). Classification (NCBI taxonomy): domain Eukaryota; kingdom Metazoa; phylum Chordata; class Mammalia; order Chiroptera; family Miniopteridae; genus Miniopterus; species Miniopterus schreibersii. The sequence continues at coordinate 1,286,798 of NC_138120.1, read as the reverse complement.
AAGATCCAGAAAGAGCAAAGTTTAAAAAGTGATGTCATTCCAGTAAGTGGGGGAACGAACAAAGGTAATGTTTTGGCCGGCAGAGGTCTGGGCTCTTACAATTATTTTCCACTGTGCTGATTTTTTTTTTTTTTAATAATACTTTAGTGTTTTTTTTTTAATTAAAAAAAATATATATTGATTTCAGAGAGAGGAAGGGAGAGAGACAGAGAGAGAGAAACGTCAATGATGAGAGTCATTGATCGGCTGCCTCCTGCTCGCCCCCTACTGGGGATCGAGCCTGCAACCCGGGCCTGTGCCCTGACCGGGAGTCGAACCCTGACCTCCTGGTTCCTAGGTCGACGCTCAACCACTGAGCCACGCCGGCCGGGATCAGATTAGTTTTTAATACTCGTAAGGACCCAGAAGGCGGCGTGCATGGGTCCTGCTTAGCGCTTGAAAATGCTTTTCTAAGAAAACCTGCGGCTGCTCCGAACGTCGGCTTTTCCACATTAGTGGCGATTTAACGAGGGATTAAACACCCCGCGAGGGTGCAGAGGAAACCTCTCGCTGGCTTCCCCATGACGTCTGTGAATTTGAATCCTGAATTTCTTTCTTTCTTTTTAAAATCCTGACTTCAAGATATTTTTTTTCCACTGATTTTTCAGAGAGAGTGGAAGGGAGACAGAGAGATCGATTGGTTGCCTCCCGCACAGGCCCCGACCAGGGCCGGAGATTGTCCTTGCAACCCAGGTACCTGCCCTTGACCTGAATCGAACCCAAGACCCTTCAGTCCACAGGCGGACACTCTAACCACTGACCCAAAGCAGCCAGGGCGTGGATTTATTTATTTTCCTTTCCGTGGTCCCCCATGGCACTCCCGCCAGCCTTCTGGCTGATACGGCATTTTCGCACCACCTTGATTAATTGCCTGCCATCACGGGAGCAATATTTTCTTTTCTCCAGCCTTTTTTCTGAGCCTCTATAAATTTTTTCTTGGACAAGCACAAAAAGAATGGGTCTGGCATATTTCTGTTTGTCTTTAATTTTAATTTATTTTTTTTTCTTTACAACTGTTGGGTCAAAATCGCCATTGACATCGTACGTTGCTGTTGCTTTTTATTACCTGCTCTGGGATATGCCAGTTGGATGGATTTTCCTTCCTAACGGGGGGATGGGATTTGTCTCTCAGCTCTTGGCAGCTGGCGACGCGGCAGGCGGCCCTGATGCAGAACGTTTCCAATTCCCGTCGAGGATCTGGATGGGTGTTGGGAGTTCCCGATACACGCGAGTGCTCTCTTTTATTTTATTTTTAAAATTTTTTAAAATATGTTTTTATTGATTTCAGAGAGAGACGAAGGGGGAGAGAGAGAGAGAGAAACATCAATGGTGAGAGAGAGTCATGGATCAGCGGCCTCCTGCATTCCCCTGATTGGGGATCAGGCATGTGCCCTGACCGGGAATCGAACCCTGGCCTCCAGGTTCATAGGTCAGTGCTGGTGGGGCTCAGTGGTTAGAGTACCAGCCCCCTCAGCAAAGGGTCATAGGTTTCATTCCTGGTCACAGTTCGATTCCCGGTCAGGGCACATGCCGGGGTTATGGTTTCGATCCCCAGTTGGAGGTAGGAGGCAGCTGATCCATGATTTTCTCTCTCATCACTGATGTTTCTCTCTCTCTCTTGCTATCCCTTCCTCTCTCTGAAACCAATAAAAACATATTTAAACATATTTGTATAATACTCCAGATGCAGTGTTTCTATTGTTACTCAGCCACCTCCACATTTATGAAATATCGTTGGCTAAGGGCAGTCTCATAAAGAAACCCTGGCGTTACCTGGTTCTACCTTTACCTGTCGATCTGCCAAGCATCTTACCTCCTTCAGGACAAGTGCTTTTCGTGCCGCTCTTTGTTGCGCCAAGATTCCTGCCCTGTGTACATTTCGGCTCCTTCCGACGGGCAAAACCACATGCGTGGCACAACCAAGGTGAATATTACAGAGGAATTATTCCAAGGAAAGCAACCAGTAGACTTCTAGGTATACAGTGGTGGAAATAACTTTAATATGAAAATTATATCCATAAAATTGGCTTTGTCAACCTTGGCACTATTAACGTTTGGGGCCAGATCATTCTCTGTGCTGTGGGGAGTCCAGTGGCCTGTAGGGTATGGAGTAGCCTCCCTGGTCTCCACTTACCAGGTACCAGGACCACCCCCTCCTCAGTCATAACATCCCGAAATGCCTGCAGACGTCCGTAAACATCCCCTGGGGAGGGGAAAAATTTATCCTCAGTTGGAAACCACTGTCATAGATAGATAGGTGGGTAGGCAGATATATAAATAGATTGATGTTTGGTGAAGCTGGAATGACCACCTCACGCCTGCCATCAGTAAATGGCTCCTTCAGTAAATCAACAAACGACATGTATACTGGCGAGGATTTGGAGACAGGGGGGCCCTGGTGCACGGCTGGTGGGAATGCAGACGGGTGCAGCCACTACGGGAAACAGTGTGGAGATTCCTCAAAAAATTAAAAATGGAGCTGCCATTTGACCTACCCAGTGATCCCACTTCTAGGAAAACATCCTAAGAAACCTGAAACACTCATCAGAAAGAATCTACGCACCCCGATGTTCACAGCAGCACAGTTTACAACAGCTAAGATCTGGAAACAGCCCGAGTGCCCATCTGTAGATGAGTGGATAAAAAAGCTGCGGTACATCTACGCCGTGGAATACTACGCAGCTGTGAAAAAGGGCCTCATACCCTTTGAGACAGCATGGAGGGACCTGAAGAATATTACCCTAAGTGAATGTACTTATTTTTTTAAACTCAATGTGGGTTTTTTGTTGTTGTTGTTTTTGTTGTTACTGTTAATTCTCACTGGAGGGTAATTTTCTCCATTGATTTTTAGACAGAGTGGGAGGGAGGGAGGGAGAGAGAGAAACAGTGATGTGAGAGAGACACACATTTGGTAGCCTCCCACACATGCCCCAACCCGGGGCCCAGGATCGAGTCTGCAACCCAGGTACATGCTCTTGAGCAGGAATCGAACCCGTGAGACTTCGGTTTCCAGGCTGACGCTCTAACCAAAGGACACATTCCAATTTTTAGAAATAGGTTTAAGTCTCCTCTTAGCTCAGAATCATTGCAAAATTACCATCATTCAAAAATTCAGTCCAAATAATTACGGATCCCAAGTACGCTTTGCAAGTTTGCTCTGTAACCAGGTAATTACAGGTCGTCCGGAGGGAGTCCACGTTCACTTTGGCTGGCGAAACGGAAAATAATAAAAATAATAACAATAAATAACGGTGATTATGCTACGATTCCATGATTTCACGTTTTTCAAATAGGGCTCTCAGCTGTCAGTTCTGCTGGTTGTCTTATAAATGCCCCGTCGTGACAGTTCCAGGCTCTATTTTGGGGTTGCCGTGTGGGGCCTGCGGGACCTGACCGACCCAGATGTTTCCGTTTATCTCGGAATATTCTGGAAGTCAGCCTCAGCTTTTCTTTCCGAGGCACACTTCCGCTCCCCTTCCAGCCTTCACTCTCACGTGTTTCAAAGATGTGTTTCCGTTTTCACGCTCTTGGGACCACAGGACACAGCTTTGGGCCCGTCATTGCCGCTGGGTTGGGCCCCACTGTCTTCTGAACCCCGGACCCCGAGTGAGGGAGGCTGAGCCCGCGTCCGACTGCAAAACTACTGAGACGGGAAATCACACTCTAAGTCAGTACGACCTGGGCTGCGTTTTTCATTTTAATAAACGTCCTTAACCAGCACAACAGGTGACTGACCCAGAGGAACGGCCGTGCTCTCCTGCAACGTAGACATTCAGTCTCCAGGATCCAGGCCCGAGCAGGGGTTTTTCAAGGATTTCCCTTCTGTCGTTAATCGTCATCTGCGGATATTTTTTTTCCATTGATTTTAGAGAGAGTGGGAGGGAGGCAGAGAGAGAGAGACACATGGATGTGAGACGGACGAACGGGCTGGTTGCCTCCTGCATGCGTCCCAACCTCGATCGAGCCTGCGACCCAGGTTCCTGCCCTTGACGTGGAATCGACCCTGAGACCCTTCCGTGCACCGGCCGAGGCTCTAACCACTGAGCCAAACCGGCCAGACAAGCCATTTATTTATTAGTTTTTAAAAAAAACAGTCCAGGCTGGCCGGGCATGACTCAGCAGTTGAGCATCGACCTAGGATCCAGGAGATTGGGGTTCGATTCCCGGTCAGGGCACAGGCCTGGGCTGTGGGCTCAATCCATGACTCTCATCATTGATGTTTCTGTCTCTCTCGCTCCCTCTCCCTTCCTCTCTCTGAAATCAATAAAGATATATTAAAAAAACAACAAAAAAACCTTAGCCCTTTTAAAAAGAAATAAGAATAAAATAAAATAAAAATAAAAACAGTCCAATTTACCAAACTATGAACAGAGAGTTAGCACAACTTAAAAAGAGCATTTGCCAGCCTTCGAGAATCCCCTAAGCCGGTCTAAGCACCAAGCTGGACACCGGAAACTAATACAAAATCGCAAGTCGACTGTAATTAAAACAATGAAAATGGAAAAGCGATAAACAGACAGAAACCATGCAACGACGGCATTGACCGTGTCCACTTAACACATATTTCTGGCTGAAATTCTCGGCTTCCCCCACCCCGGACTGGCTTGAACAACAATGGATAAAAAAAAAATATATCAAAGCCCAGTCCTGGCTGGTGTGTCCAGCGGTGAGAGCATCGGCCAGAGCCCAGCAGGGTCCCAGGTTCGATTCCTGGTCAACGGCATGCACCTGGGTTGCAGGTTCGGGCCTGGTCGGGGTGCGTGTGGGAGGCAGAGAATCAATGTGTGTCTCTCCCATCGATGTTTCTCTCTCTCTTTGTCTCCATCATTCCCCCTTCATTTCTCGCTAAAACCAACGAATACACTTTTTTTTAAGTGTTAGGTATTTTTGATTCGAAACGCTCCCAGGCTGCCAGGAGGATGGGATGTAAGTCAATCATTTCGACGTTGCCGGTGGATCCCATCATTACCGATCGTGCCTGTGTCGTGTTGGTTTGTTTTTTGTGTGTGTGTTTTTTTTTCCGGTGCTTTTGGGAACCGTGAGGCAGGAACCGTGTTTCATCTATGAGGGAGTGTAAGTAACGGGGCAGACACACGCCTGCCCACACGCATGCTCTGACATCACAATATAAAGCAGGCCACGGAAGCCGTGTTCATCCTCCATGAATCCCGAATCTGCTCTCTCTCTCTCCTTGGCTCCAAATCCAGGACACTTTCCCTTCTACTCCCGAAACCCATTTTCACCATTTATTTTACTTTTATTTATTTTTTTAAGAGAAACACTGACGTATATAATTCCAGCTCATAGAGATAAAAATGCCAGCTCCTGCCAGATAAAATACAGGACACCCGGGTTGAATTTGGGGTATATGACGGGTAATTTTTACGGAGATGATTATGCTGAGTTGAAATGAGCCCGTCAGAGACAGTCCAGCATCTCATGATCTCATGAAATCTAACGGACACAATAAACCAATAAACAAAATAGGTCCAGAGACGTGGAGGCATGGAGCAGACGGAGGGATCTCAGAGACGGGAAGAGATGAAGCAAAGGATTTATATGCAAATATGCATAACCCATGGACACAAGCACTAGCTCGGGGAAGGCCTGGGGAGCGGGTGGGAGTCGGGTGCAGGGAACCAATGGTGGGGGGAACAAAAGGGACTATCTGTGATACTCTCAACAATAAAGATAAATTTTAAATATTAAAAAAATATTTGATATTATTAATAATAATATTGTTAATATAATAATATTATAATATTAATATTTAAATATTAAAAATATAAAAGAAAAAAATAATGAAAAATAAAAGTATAGCTCTACCCCGTGTCCATTTGGGACGCACTTACGCTGGCGGTTAGTACGAGGACTCCCCGTATGATAAAACTGGGGACGTCCTTCGAGTCGTGGCCATCCCGCATTTTAATCTCCTAAAGCTTTTCCCCAGAAGGACGTCTCCATACGATTGACATAAAGAAAACAAATCTTAACAAAGAGGACAACAAGGGTCTCATTCATTCAGCACAGCGGCCTGGCAGAGAAAGGGAATTGTACTTTAAAATAGGCCGAAACTGGGACACCCTAAGGAAATCAGCCCAGGATGTCCTCGTGGTTCTTTGCTAACAATGCAAAACTCTTCCCTGCTTCGGCTTTTTTTTTTTTTTTTTAAATGTCTTTATTGATTTCAGAGAGAGGAAAGGAGAGAGAGAGTCATGGATCGGCTGCCTCCTGCACTCCCCCGACTGGGGATCGAACCCACAACCCGGACATGCACCCCAACCGGGAACCGAACCAGTGACCTCTAGGTTCATAGGTCCATGCTCAAAATCAGCGTTTATGAACATACGGTTCATTTTCAACATTTAAAAGAACCTACACGAATGAATAATTTTTATTTTATTTTATCAATGCCCGTTTTTCAAACGGACGACTGATCTTGTCCAGGCTCTGCTGATAACACAAAGCGATGGAACCACCAACATCCAGAATCATTTCGGAATCTGTGCGCCCTCAATGCGTCGAAGGTTGCGGGTTTTATACCATAAACTTTATCTTTTACGCGTCCCCCGTAAAAAATAGTCTAGTGGGCGCTTTAGGATAAATTGTCTCTGTTTAAAGCTTAGTCTGGCCTCACCTATTATTTCAAATCCGTTAAACTTGAAAAGGGGTGAACATTAAGAGAATTACCAGCTGATAAAGGGTGTATACATTTTGGGGGACACTCTATATAGAGTGGACTTACATTTAGCTCGGGGATGGCCATTCCCTGAACCCTTTGTCTGCAAATGCACCATCTTACTCTTGAGAAACCCTAAGGGTTTGCAATGTTATTTCAAGTCCCGACCGGATACTCTCTCTGTGCCGCTTTAGGGAAACTCTTATCATATTTCCATTCATTTAGACTCTCTCCCTGCTGTTGCCTTGGATTTGCATATATTCTTTGCAGAAAAATAAACACGAGATCCTCTCCCTACTGTCTTTCGGGCTTTATAATAATACGGAAACGGGCTCCTTCCTGAGCGTCTAATATTGATACAGGTGGGGTTTATTGCTCTGGGCCGAAGGCGGCATTTTGAATTAACGGATTCGATGGCTTTCATTTTTTTCCGTGATATTTTACGCCGGTGGAGCAATGAGCCGGGGAAGCGAACGTCTACGTGTAATATTACCAAGGGTGGCCCCGCGCAAGCCGTGGACAGAGCAGTTTTTGCCTGAAGGGAGCAGCAGCACCCGGCCCAGTAGCTGCAAACGGAAAGTCGGCCTGAAATTGTTTTGCAGACAAAACACTTGCAACCAAAGGGAAATAAGCCCGCCAGAGAAAGACAAGTATCCCCAGGATCTCACTCATATGTGGAAGCTAATGAACAAAATAAACCAATGAGCAAAATAGATCCGGAGACCTGGATGCATGGGACAGACGGACGGATCTCAGAGGGAAGGCGGGTGGGGAGAGATGAACCAAAGAATTTATATGCGTCTGTGCATCGCCCGTGGACACAGACCATAGTGTGGGGAACGTTTGGGGTGCAGACGGGAGCCGGGATGGAGGGGACCAATGGGGAAAAATAGGATGACATCTGTGATACTTTCAACAATATATATATATCTTGTTGTAAAATATATATATTTTTTTATTTATATAAATATATATATATATTTATGTATTTTATTTTTATTTTTTAAAAATATATCTTTATTGATTTCAGAGAGAGGAAAGGAGAGGGAGAGAGAGAGAGAAACATCAATAATGAGAGAGTCATTGATCGGCTGCCTCCTGCACGCCCCAGATTGGGGATGGAGCCCACAACCCGGGCATGTGCCCTGACCGGGAATCGAACCCCGATCGCCTGGATCCTAGGTCGATGCTCAACCGCTGAGCCACGCCCTGCCAGGCTACATATATTTTTAAATGTGTGCATCCACAGGATTTTTAGGACAATTCACTTTTATTAACATCCAAGAGAGGATCCCAAAGCTATGCAGAGCTAAAAGCAAAATGAAGAATGGAGTACGTGCTGGGGAAAAAATAAAATAAAATTTTTAAAAAGGGGGAGGAAATTAAATATAAATATAAAACTATAGCCCTGGCCACTGGGCTCAGGGATCAGAGCGTCAGCCGGAGCACTGAAGGGTCACGGGTTCGATTCCCAGTCAAGGGCGGGTACCCAGGTTGCAGGCTCCATCCTGGGCTCTGGTTGGGGCGCGTGTGGGAGGCAACCCATCGATGTGTCTCTCTCACGTCGACGTTTCTCTCTCTCTCTCTCTAAAAATCAAGGGAGAAAATATCCTCGAGTCAGAATTAACAACAATAAAAACTATTTAAAAAGTAGAGTTACTTATATGCGGAATGTAAAAAAAAAAATAGACAAAACAGAAACAGAATCATAGATACAGAGAACAAATTGGTGGCTGCAGGATGGTAGGGGTTTTGGGGGGGGGGTGACTGGAAAAGGGGAAGGAGCTAAGAAGTAGAAATGGACCCCCCAATAAGTCTGGCACCCACCTGGCCCCGTATATAGTTATTACAGAATTATCGAGTATATTTCCTATGCTGTACGTTACGTCCCCGTGACTGTAAGTTATAGAAGCGTCTGACCACCCCGCTGTACACCTGAAACGAATATAAAAATAATACCGAATGTCAACGCCAACTGAAAAATAAATAAGTAGCCCGGCCGGGCGTGGCTCAGCGGTTGAGCGTTGACCTAGGATCCAGGTGATCGGGGTTCGATTCCCGGTCTGGCCACATGCCTGGGTCGCGGCTCAATCAATGACTCTCATCATTGATGTTTCTCTCTCTCTCGCTCCCTCTCTTTTCCTCTCTGTGAAATCAATAAAGATATTTTTTTTTTTAAAAAAAAGAAAAGTAAGTAAAATTTTATAATAAAAGAAGTACAAATGGCCAGTTATAAAAACAGTCCCGTATATCAACGTTGAACTGCTATGCTGTGCACCTGAATCCAATGTAATGTCCACTGTAAGTGAAAATAAATCTTATAAAAATAAAAAAAGCCCTGGGTAGGGGCTCAGTTGGTTGGAGCACTGTCCCAGACACCAAATGTTTGTGGGTTCAATTCCCCGTCGGGACGCATACCTAGGCTGTGGGTTTGATCCCCACGGGGGGCGCATACAGGAGGCAACAAGTCAGCGTTTCTCTCTCACATCCATGCGTCTCTCTCTAAAAATTAAAAAAAAAATCTGTTGATACGATGGTAATAAAACCAAAACCGGCCAGAAATTCATAGGATGTCCAGAAGGAAGCGTCTCGTTGCATTTTTCCAACGTGAAGTGTGTGCGGCCACTGAGAGAATCTTTCTTTCTGGAGTCAGGACGTCGACACCTCCCATCCAGGGACATCTTCATAGTCATACTTAAGCCTTCTGGGTGGACGGCCACCTGATTCGGGTTTTTTGTTGAGGGTCACACACTGACGAGCCGCGTCAGGCGGCTGGAGAACTGGAGTTGGTTACGTGGCCTCCTTGACGTCTCTTACCACGCAGACATCTGGGGTTCACGGCGCCGACACGCAAACGTGGTTCCAATTAAGAGGGAGGAAATTGGAACCAGTAATAAGACTGTGTGCTCTCCTCTTGGTTACCTTCGCCGGATGCTGTTTCAGGGACCAAAGCAAAGCAGGATTTAGATTCCCGCTAAATAAGATTTAGGGATGTCTCTGATCTCGTGGCCCAGCAGTATCCATTGTAGCTATGAATCTGCCCCAAAATTATTTCCTTTAAATATGCTTTTATTAATTTCAAAGAGAGGAAGGGAGAGGGAGAGAGAGAGAGAAACATCAATAATGAGAGAGTCATTGATCGGCTGCCTCCTGCGCGCTCCCGACTGGGGATCGAGCCCATAATCCGGGCATGTGCCCTGACCTGGAATTGAACCGTGACCTCCTGATCCACTGGTTGACGCTCAGCCACTGAGCCACGCTGGTTGAGCCCCCGCAAAAAAGCTTAAAAAAAAATGTGTAAGGTGATTCATTTAGGATAATTCCCACGGCGTTGGGACGTCAAGGCCAACGTGGGTAAACCATCACCACGTAGAGCTCATACAATGAGGTGGATGCTGACCAGAAATAGATATACAGCAGGCCGGCTGGTTATTGACGTAACACGATTAGGCCTTATAGATATTTTATTGAGTGAAAGATGCTCCGAAACAGAATGAGATTCACAGCGCGACGCTATTTATATAAATGAGAAACACGTAGGCCAACAGGCGTAGTTACGGACACGTGTCAGACAGATGGTGAGGGGCAGGGCCCAGGATTGTCAGGACGGAAAGCGAGGGTGCGGGAGGAAGGCTGGAGACGCGTGAACAAGGCAAGTTTGGGCCGCATTTGATGGAGACGGGTGAGTACCATGGGGGACAGTCAACTCAACCCTTGGTGCAGAGGCCCAACTGAGAACCTCAACAACAAAATATAGGGTGTCCCCCAAAAAAATACACTCACGTTGACAGCTGATCACTCGCTTAACGTTCACCCCTTTTCAGGTTTAACGGATTTGAAATAATGGGTGACGCCAGACTAAGCTGTGAACAGAGAGAATCGATCCTAACGTCTCCACTAGATTTTTTAATTTACGGGGACACGTAAAAGGTACAAAACCAGCAACCGTCGGCGCCTTGAGGGCGCCCAGAGACGGCACGAAATGATCCTTGATGTTTCCGATTCCATTGCTTCGCGTTATCAGCGGGGCCTAGACCACAACGGTCGTCCGTTTGATAACAGGCGTTGACCCAAAAAAAAAGTATTCATTTCTGTAGATTCTTTAAAATGCTGAAAATGAACTGTGTGTGCATAAATGCTGACTTTAGAATCATTCAAAGTGCGTACATTTTTGGGGGGACACCGTGTATACAACTTACTAGAATTTAGTCAGGTAAACACATAGGAATTAGGAAGGAAGATTGAACCCAGTAGAGGTTGTAGGTCACGGACACAGACAATGGCACTGTGATGACCGGAGGGAAGGGGCGTTGGGGAGGTAGAAACAGGTAAAGGCAATATAAATGGTGACCGAAGGAGACCTCACTTGGTAAACAGAAAATACAATATACAGATGGCGTATTATAGAATTATTCCCCCGAAACCTATATAATGTTATTAACTAATGTCTCCCTAATAAGTTCAATTTTTTAAAAGATAACAATGGACTTCGTTCAGGGTGTCTTCACCTTGGCGCCGCGAATATTTGGGGCTGGATCATTCGCTGTTGTGGGAGAGTGTTCTGGGCCCTGTGGGGTGTTAGCGGCATCTCTGGTCTCCACCCACCAGACGCCAGCATCACCGACAGATGTGACAACCAAAAATATCTCCGGGCGTTGACCTCTGAAAACAGGGAGAGAATCCGTCTTATTGAGGATGGATGACGGGAGAGAAAGCGGGATGGTGTGGGAGAGGCAGGTGGCCCACGAGGTAAACGGAGTCAGGGGTGTCTTACGCAACGTGTTGGGTGGTTATTTTATCATTTCAAATCTGGTCCGTCTCTTGCCTTTCCATCGGGCTTACTTCTGTCGTTTGAATTAAGGTTCAGAACTAAGGGGTCATTTACTGGTTGTTTCTTTTAAATTCTGTGGGTTTCTTTCATCTTCAGGCCCGGGTCTTCTATGGGCTCAAAAAAGTTTTCTTCTACTATATCTTTTTTTTTTCTATTTTATTTTTATTATTTTTTTATAAATATATTTTTATTGATTTCAGAGAGAGGAAGGGAGAGGGAGAGAGAAAGGGGGGAAAAAAATCAATGATGAGAGAAAGTCATTGATCAGCTGCCTCCTGCACGCCCCCTACTGGTGGCCCAGCTCCCAACCAGGGACTGTGCCCTGATCGGGAATCACACCAGTGACCCTGGGGTGCCTGGGGTGACACTCAACTAACTGAGCCACACCAGCCTTGCCCGTCATTTCAGTTTTATCTTCCAAATTCTAAATGTATAAATTAAAATTACTGCTTTCTGCCCCTGCAGTTATTTGGGAATCTACGGACTGACTTATCCAATCTCATGCTTTCTAAAATTTTACCTAGATGTCGGTTGATATTTCTTTATAGATATCTTCCTACCGCATTATAAATTACGTAAATTTCTATTCTCAGGTTTATGCCACCACAGGCTACGGTAAGATTCAATAATTATTTCTCTTAACTTAGAAAAAAAGGCCATTTTTGCCCTGGCCGATATGGCTCAGCGGGTCGAGCGTCGTTCCGCGCACCCAAAGGTCTTGGGTTTGATTCCCGCCAGGACACATACTCTCCAGTTGCCGGTTCGATCCCTATTCAGGGTGCATGTGAGAGGCAGCCAATCAATGGCTCACTCATGCCGATGTTTCTCTCTCTTTCCCTCTCCCTCTCTTTCGCTCTAAAAAAAAAAATCAATAAAAACATATTAAAAATATGCCCAGCTGGCATGGCTCAGCGGTTGAGCGTCAACCTAGGATCCAGACGATCGGGGTTCGATTTCCGGTCAGGGCACATGACCGGGTTGTGGGCTTGATCAATGACTCTCTCATCATTGATGTTTCTATCTCTCTCTTTCCTTTCCTCTCTCTGAAATCAATAAAGATATAAATAAAATAAAATAAAATAAAATAATAAAATTAAAATAAAATAAAATAATAAAATAAAATAAAATAAACATATTAAAAATAAAAGGAAATTTTCTTGAAAAGTACATGACAGTCAAAAAAAAAAGAAACTATTCCACTTTAGCCTTGTACTGACCAGAAAGTGAGGCGTGTGTTTGATGGGATCCTTCTGGGTACAGAGTTGCTGATGCCAATGAAAGCAAGGAGGGAAATTCCTCCAACAAAGACAATTTGCTAAAGAAAGATGAAAATGATATTTTTGGATCGAGCAATCTTCTTTCCTGCAGATTGACCTAATGGAAGTGTAATTTCGCGTGTCCGGTTCGGTGACCTCTGTGGGCTGGGACCTTAAAGGAGAGACCGGTTCGTCGCTTGGAGAAAATCAGCTGCAGGGATGGATCGCTAAGAAAAAATGATTACACCCACGAAAATGGGGTGGACGCCTCTAACCGCAAGCAGCTGTCTCTTGCTCACCCCTGGGCGCTGGCCATCAATTTGCAAATCTTAGGTAGGGCTCTTCCAGTAAAAACGCCTTGTGCTGACTTTGTTATAAACGAGACTTGGGAAAGATCAAAGGCCATGTTGGAAACGGGAAGGCCTAGTGTCGGACACGGATTTCAGATAGTCCCCTGGCTTGGCTTGGGGTTGTATTTTATTTCCCTCAAGACAGCTTTACTCACACCATCTGGTGCCCCATCCGCAGCGTGTGACCCCCACAGGAGTCTTCTTCCGACGCTGCAGGAGGCTCCACGTTGCACGGAAAACATGAATATTTATCTGCCGAGAGAAACACGCCGCGTTAGGTCAACATCCCCTACAGTGAGTAAAATCCACCGAAATATTTCCAGAGGGAGTTTGTTTCCGGGGGTCTGACCAACCCATTCTCAGCAACGTTGGATTTAGAAATGGAAGATTCGTGCACGAATTGACAACCTCAGTGTTTTTCTTACTTCTTTCAAAAAAAGTAACATTTGGGGCCCGGCTAGTGCGGCTCAGTGGTTCAGTGTCAACCTAGTAACCAGGAGGTTGCAGGTTCGATTCCCGGTCAGGGCACGTGCCCAGGTTGTGAGCTCGATCCCCAGGAGGGGGCGAGCAGGAGGGGGCCGATCAATGACTCTCATCATTGATATTTCTATCTCTCTCCATCTCCCTGCCTCTCTCTGAAATCAATAAAAGGATTTTTTTTTTTTTTTAAAAAAAGGAGGTAACATTTGGGAAAAACTTTTAAATATTTTATATATTAAAAATATCTGAAACGCTGCTAGAAATTGGGCTTTGGCTCATCGATAGAGTGTCTTTGGAGCTCAACGCCCCATAAAAAATATATATATAAGTTTCAAAAGGGGTCGTTGGCTAGAACAAGGGTTTATATGGGTATAAGGGGATGTGTTTTCGTCTCGCACGACCTCCGGTTTTATAGCCCAGGGTTGATATACGACTTGCTAGGCCCATCACCTGGAACGCTCGAAATGCCAACACGTGACCGTGATTAGAAGGAAGCCCGTGGAAATCAGAGCCGCAGCAAAACCCGACGGGCTCTCAGCTCACGGACAACGGCCCTGCCTGTGCCTCGCAATTCCAGTCATCGGACGTCTCACGCGAGACGAGCAGCCGACTTTTTCAACGGACACCTAAACCCACAGAATTGGGAGGCAGCTCAGCAGACATACGGTCAAAGCCTTGTGCAAGGTTTAGGAGTTACTTTCGCCTGAGCCTGAGTTGTGATACCTCATTTGTAACCCGGGTTGTCCTACGATTATAGAATCAAATACGGATCTTTACAGAACAGGGCGGAAAGGATCTCGGGCTCACTAATGGTTTCTTTAATTCTGCCCAGGAATGTAGGCGTGGCTTCTTAAATGCTTGGAAAATCATGGTGCAATAATGAGGATTTTTTACCAAAAATGTCCAAGGTGGACTTAGCGCGCTGGGACCTCGAGTTTCCTTCGAAAGATGTCTCGTGTGGCCAGGACCATCCCCATAGAGGTGAAACATGACAATAGACCCGGAGAAATATCCGCCCACTGCACGTTCACATCTAGTGTCGAATTGATATTTTAAAACCTGTTCGCTTACATCTGTAATATTTTAAACAAAAATAAAATTTAAAAAAAAATTAATAAATAAATAAATAAATAAATAAATAAATAAAAATAAAACCTGTTAGCTTGAGAAACACTATAAATATGACTTTCCTTACCCGTGCGAGTAGACGCTTATCCCAACACAGGAATGTCGTTTTCTAAATGTCTCTGGATGCTACGAGCACAAAAATCATTGGTTCAGGGTGAATCTGTGGGCCGCGTCCTGATAGTGACAATTATCGAACCTCCAAAAACTGGTTTTATTTTTAAATATGTTATTATTGATTTTAGAGAGAGAGGAAGGGAGAAGGAGAGAGACAAACATTAAGGATGAGAGTCATGGATCGGCTGCCTCCTGCATCCCCCTTCTGGGTATTGAGCCCACAACCCGGGCAGGTGCCCTGATCGGAAATCGACTGTCACCTCCTGGCTCATAGGTCGACGCTCAACCACTGAGCCACACCGGCCAGGCCTACATGGTTGTCTTAATGTTTCAGTCGACATACTTCAATGCCTTTCCGTACGTACCTCTCAGTTTTGGTGACAAAGGCCTCGAAAATGGGTCTCTTCTTATAGGTGTCATTACACTCTTGTCGTTCGCTTATAATTCCAGGAACCAACCGTCCACGACACCGGGAATTAAACGGTTTGCTTTTCCAGGCACCTACCTTATGAATTGCTTTGTTCACAAGATCGATTTACTCAGGCTGTTCATTCTCCAGGCGTTTGTGTGCAAACAAAACCCATCTTTCAACGCCACTGTGAAATGGATGTTCCTCCATAAACATTTCTGGAGCTCTCCCTGGCCCAGGAAATTCTCCCCCTAGTTCCCATGGTATGTGTCCCAGGTATCGCCTCCCAGCTTATAGGCCCTTCCTAACTTTCTTTCTCCATCCGACTGCGAATGACACGTATCCGAAGACGACAGCACAGCCCGGAGAGTTAGGCCAAACAGAAGGCATTGGTGCCACACGGCCCCGTATCTGAGAGCACTTTCTTCCAGACACCTGGTGCCCAGATGCAGCTTCCCCTCCCACATCCACTTTGAAAACTTGCCTCCACTGCAGAAATGAACGTTCGGGCGATTGAAGTTAACGAGGGTCCTATTTATAGGCGACGGCGTCAGCTGAGCTGTGTTGAGGGATGAGCTCATTCATTAAACATACACATGTCCTCCCAATACGGGTCCTCGGACCAGAAATAGAGCATGGGGTGGCCTCCAGGTGCCTCCCCGAGGGTTTCCTGTCTGCCACGTGGCCGGTCTTTCCTTAACAGCTTGGGACTAGCCCCCTGTATTGACGGAATGCAAAATACTCCTTTTGCGTGTGCTGTGGAAAGTCAACAAGTTGGCGGTCGTCTGTTATAGTGAATCTGAATGTGGAGTATGGCCTGGGATGAGCAACCAGGAGAGAGCGGCCCAACCAACACCAGCGCCAATGGCCAGCTTGGGGTCCAATCCTCAGTCGAAATGCCGGGTGGCTGTTGCCACGTGATGGACCATAGACCAGACCACCGGAAAGACAGTCCGTTGAGTTCAGTCTAAATTACTGGTTGAGCGTTGACCTGGGATCCGGGCGATCGGGGTTCGATTCCCGGTCAGGGCACATGCCCGGGTTGTGGGCTGCAGCTGATCCATGACTCTCATCATTGATGTTTCTATCTCTCTCTCTCCCCCTCCTTTCCTCTCTCTGAAATCAATAAAAATATATTTAAAATAAATAAATAAATAAATTACTGAGCCATAGAAAGGTAGGCCAAAAAAACCCCCCAAAAAACAAATGGCGGCCGCCTTTAGCTATGAACCGATATGGCCCCTTACCTAACCAATAATTTATGTCTTGGAGATCTGGATGCTCTCAGGCTTCTGTTTATAATTAATTCCAACACAGAAGAGACGTTGGTTTTCTGGGTCTAGAAATCACGGGAGGGTCCTGGGGAGCTTGAGGGTGGGTGGTAGCTGGTTCTGGCCGCTGTACGTTCTCAGGAGGGCGTAGTCTTCCTACGTGGACAAGGTGTGGGCCTGGGCCAAGCTCAGCTTGGGTTTCCAAAGGGAATTCCCCTATAGCCGGGGAAGTTGGACACGGTGATGGGAATATATGTCTTAGGGTTTTATTTGTTTATTACTTGTCTGGAACGCAGTTCAAGGGCTATGCTGCCTAATCCGGACACGGTTCCTCAATCATCATCCGTTCACTGGCTTCCCAACAAAGCCCCGGAAATGTACATAGTCAAGATTTCTTATTGTATAAAGAATGGAGTCGTGACATTATTAGTTTGCATATAATATTTGACTTTTTTGGGGGGGGGGGGGCATAGTGACTGAACCATCATAGAGATTTAAAAATGTTTCTCTTTGGGCGCCTGGTCATCTTCATTAACCTTCTGGTCTCTAATCCCTCGTCTTCTCAACGGTTAAACGCTTGCGTAATCCTGGGAAGGATCCGTCTATCTGTTTCTGATTTACTTTATATTAACTCACCGAATTTTTTTTGCATGTACAAGGAGTCTCCTGGGAGTATTTAATATACTATTTTGATCTCGCCTTGCTCAAAGCATGAACCCATATTTCCTTTCTCCTAAGGGTAGAAATCTGGAAGAGATTTAAGTCAGGATCAAAACAGCAAACGCATGAGGTTTCGAATGGGTTTCTAATATTGGAAGGAAGAATTTCCACAGCCTCCCTTCCTTTAGAAGGAAATTAGATTTCGGCTCCCGGACTTGTACAAAATGTCCACGCTGGTTTCTTTTCTAAACTTTCTCTAAGATGCAATTCTATACAATGCGTTGATCTTTCCAATCCCACGTCAAGCTCTTTAAAACATTTCAAAAGTCTGTAAAAAGCAGCATCTCGTGCCCTTTGGGGCAGCAGGGAGGGACCTGGAGAGTATTGCGCTAAGCGAAAGAAGCCGGGCAGGGAAAGACAAGTATCCCCATGATCTCACTCGTAGGTGGAATCTAATGAACAAAATAAACGGAGGCACAAAATAGACCCAGAGGCACAGAAGCATGGAGCAGACGGAGGGATCTCAGAGGGAAGGCGGGGGTGGGAAGAGATGAACCAAAGAACTTCTATGCATCCGTGCATGGCCCACGGGCACAGACAAGACTGCAGATGTCCCCCACTCTCATCCCTTTCCCAAGTTTCTCCTTCGAAACTTGGATAATTTTGTTGGAAGATCATAAAATAAGTGAAAACAGACCAGAAACATGTTCATTTTTCGGCGTTGCTCTTGATGCTCCTGTGCGGACACCCCAAAGCTACACAAAACCGTCACAGGATCCTAACATTAGCGCAGTTCCAGGCAGCTGCCTTGGAATCCTTGCAGAAATGCCTCACATTTTTGAGCTTGTTGTTAGGCATACGTCCTCATAAACCCTCTGGCCATCGGTAGTCACAGGGGGGAGATCTTCTACATATTTACGCCCAACTCCATGAGATGAACGCCGTTGGGTGGGCCTCGCTTCCCACATCCTCGCACGCCGCGGTGCAAACTCAGGTTTCGGGGAGTTTTCTGAGATCCGCTTCCTTCCATTTCATACATTTTTGAGAGTCAAATCATTTACTCCCTCGACAGGTGAAAGAAAAATAGGCAGAGAGTGGATGGCTCTGTGTCGCTTAAGCATTCAGGGATGTCTTGAAACCAATTCAAATCTTTATAGTTATGTTTTGGGGAAAAAAACAATTTTTTTTTCCTAGATCAAGTTTTTTATAAGATGAGAACCTTGTGATACCGTTATAATCAACCCGGTTATTAATTAATGAACAGGAAAGGAGCAAAGGGAAGGCTGGATACTATGGGCAGGCCGTCTGTGCCAGAAAGATGGAATTTAACTCTCTCCAGGTCTGTTCCCGGCAGATCCCGTGGGAAGGGGCTGGACAACGAAAGGAGAGACACAGGCCCAGTAAGGTCTGAATGGACACAGGCCCAGTAAGGTCTGAATGGTGTAGAAAACGTGGTTACCTGCCAGTCACACCTGGGAGCAGGTCATCGGCCAGAATAGGTGTGGCCACCGCAAGGGTGGGCGATCGGAGACACGTAAGCTCCTGAACAAAGGGAGCCTCTTTTTCAAACCTCCCGTCTCTTGGAACCCTTGTTGCAGAGGATGTGCTCTCACGCTCTGCACTCGCCCACGTGGCTCAAGGCCACGTGGACCCCACACAATCGAATGATGGACAACAACGAACCCGACGCTCTGTTGGACCCGGCTCCGCCATGGAACGGAGACTCTGGACGTGGGCTCTGGATCCCCAGCTGCACCTTTTCCAGGACTGGACTAAGGGAAACGGGGACTTTGCAAACCGAGGGATATAACTCCATGAAAATAAAGCCTTTACCCACATCTCACGTGCCCGTGGGGGCCCCCAGAAATGCCTATTCCAGCGGCACCCCAAGAATCCCACTTTCACGAGCGTCGGAGAAATTCTACCCAGGCAATTCTCCGATGGCACTTGTAGTTCTCTTAGTGGTAACGAGTGGGTGAGTGAATAAATGATGAACCCCCAGAGTCCAAACTAGAGATGGTACTTTCTACCATCCACGTTAAATCCCGATACTGATAACCGATCAACAGATGGATTACTAGACACACGCGCCCCAGAAAAATGCAGCGTGTGCCTCTTTCTCAATAAAGCTGTTAAATCTCAAAGCTTGATGAAATTCTGATATATAATTCCATGTGCGTGAATCTCAAAACCATGATGAAAGGACCCAGACACGGAGACCACACAGTGTGTGATTTCATTCACATAAAATGCCCACAACAGGCAAGTCCACAGACAAAGAGAGTGGGGTGGTAGTTGTCAGGGGCTGGGGGATGGAGATGTGGCTGCCTTTTTTAAAAAATATGTTTTTATTGATTTTAGAGAGAAAGGAAGGGGGGGAGAGAGAGAGAAACATCAATGATGAGAGAGTCATGGATGGGCCGCCTCCTGCACGCCTCCGACTGGGGATCGAGCCCAAAACTTGGGCATCTATTCTCACCGGAAATAGCTCCAGCGACCTTTTGGTTCCTGGGTCGACATTCAACCACTGAGCAACACTGGCTGGACATGAGGTTACCTTTTGGGGAGATGAGAAAGTCCTAGCACTAGGTAGAGATGTTGATGGTACAACTCTGAATAGATCACTTTAAACTGGTTGTTTTTTATGTGTTTTTCATCTTCATTGAAAAAAATAAATAAATAACTACCTGCTCAATTAGTCTTAAGTCCAGATTTTTCCATCCAGAAGGTCCTTGTGAACCCGGTGAACTTCCCAGAAAATAGGAAAGAGTTGAGAAAGAATGAAAAATCCCAAGAAGATCACCACACTCCGAGTCAGGTTCACTCGTACAGGACAGGACGTAGGAAGTGAGAACTGCAGAACCCGTCCAGGTGGGAGGTCTGAACACTGCCAAGCATTTGGACCCAGATGGGCTCTGTGCACAAAGGGCTGGGGGACAGTGAAGAAATGGGACTTAGAGGAACAAGGTGAGTGTGGAGGGAAACCATGAATTCTAGGATGAGTGAAAAGGGAAAAGGCTTCTTCTAGATGAATCCTAGAATCGCTATATATTAGTCAGGGTTCTCCAGGGCAACAAAACCGACAGGATGTAAATACATAAGTAAATAATATCTATCTGTCTATCAATTATCTATTTATCTATCATCTGTCTATCTATCATCTATCTATCATCAGTCCATTTGTCTGTTCATCTATCCATCCATCTGCCTGTCCATCCATCCATCCATCCATCCATCCATCCATCCATCCACCTAACCATCCATCCGTCCATCCATCCATCCATCCATCCATCCATCCATCCATCCATCCATCCATCCATCCACCCGTCCATCCATCTAACCATCCATCCATCCACCCGTCCATCCATCTAACCATCTATCCATCCATCCATCCATCCATCCATCCATCCATCCATCCATCTAACCATCCATCCATCCATCCATCCATCCATCCATCCATCCATCCATCCATCCATCTAACCATCCATTCATCCATCCACCTGTCCATCCATCCATCCATCCATCCATCCATCATCTAACCATCCATCCATCCACCCACCTGTCCATCCATCCATCCATCCATCCATCCATCCATCCATCCATCCATCCATCCGTCCATCTACCTATCCATCCATCCATCCATCCATCCACCCATCCATCTACCTTTCCATCCATCCATCCATCCATCCATCCATCCATCCATCCATCCACCCATCCATCTACCTTTCCATCCATCCATCCATCCATCCATCCATCCATCCGTCCATCTACCTATCCATCCATCCATCCATCCATCCACCCATCCACCCATCCATCTACCTTTCCATCCATCCATCCATCCATCCATCCATCCATCCATCCATCCATCCATCCATCATCTAACCATCCATCCAGAGATCTATTATAAGGAATTGGTTCACTCAGTTGTGGAGGTTTGTAGGGCCCAAAATTTGATGGGTAGGTAGGCTGGCAGGCTGGAGACTCAAGGAAGACTTGCCCTTCAAGGCCAAAGACTGCCTGCTGCCGAATTCCCTCTTCTTCAGTCGTTGCTTATCCAGGCCTCTAACTGATTTGACAAGACCCACCCACAGTATGGAGGACGATCTATTTTACTGATTTAAATGTTAATCTCATCCGAAATCCACTCTCACAGAATTATCTAGAGTAATGTTTGACCCCATAACTGGGCACCGTGACCCAGGCAAGTTGACCCATAATATTAATCGTCATTTACTAGGATGAGCTGAATTATAAACTGCTAAGAAAATTAAGTTCTAGGTTGACATCATTTGTTATCAACTGGGGAGATTCTGGCCCCCATGGGATCCATGGGATATTTGGCAATGTGTGGAGATGCTTTTTTTTTTTTTTTTTGGTTGTCCCCACAGGGGCGAGGGGACACTACTGGCATGTGATGGGCATAGACCAGAAATGCTTCTCCACATCCTTACAAGGTACCCGACGGCTCCCACCACAGGGAACTGTTTAACCCAGATGTCCAATAGCACTAAGATTGAGAAACCCTAGTGGAGACTGAATGACAAAGGTTAGAAGAGCCAGATAAACGTTTCAGAAGGTTGCTTTGATGACTAGCTGTTTTTACGACGGGTTTCACAAGACCGCAAATATTTTTGAAAATTAAGTAAACTTTTTTCATTTTATGAGCTATTTGCTAATGCATTTTGATATGTTTCCGTGGTATGCAAACACATTTTTCTTTCTGTTATCTATCTATCCATCTGAGGTAGGTTTAAATGTCTATCCACTTATCCATCAATTATTCATCTCACCAGCTATCTAAATTTCTTGCTTATAAAGCGGTTATGCAACTCTTCTGCAGAATTAGTCAACAAGAGCCAAAGTATTAAGTATTCTTCTCATAAAAAACCATACATATGATTAAACAAAACAAAACATAACATAACAAGCATTTTCTGAGCTTATCTCAATTTTAGGTCACTCTGGGAATTTCTGAAGAACAGACCTGGGTGGGCCATCGAGAGACAAAGAGCTTGAAAATTCAAGTCACCTTAAGTTAAGATCAAATTGGCTTAAAAATACATTTTCACAAGAATATAAAAACTATTTAATTCAATATTTTTCTTCTTTATGTTCCCCAAATGACTCTATGCTTTAAGGACCAAAATTGATATCATAAAATAACCTTCTGTAAAATGCACATAGATTATTTCACAAAAAAAAAAAAAAAAAGCACTGAGGATTTTATATATATATATACATAATTTAGTAGCTGGAATTTATTTTACGGTTTTAAATGTTCTATCCTTCGAAGGGAGAATACATTCGGTTTTAGAAAACGATATAGAATACACGCGTCCAATTGGCATTCCTTCATGGCCTATTAAGAAGAAAGCTTTTGTCTGGCCAGTGTGGCTCAGTTGGTTGAGTGTCGTCTTGTGCAGCCAGAGGTCACGGGTTCGATTCCCAGGCAGGACACATGCCCGGGTTTCAATCCTCCGTAGGGACCGTGCGGGAGGCAGCCGGTCCATAACTCTCAGTCATCAATGTTTCTCTCTCTCTCCCTTCCTCTCTCTCTCTAAAAAAATAAAATAAAATAAAAAAATAAAAACACATTAAAAACAAGCAGTTCCACCAGGTGATTTTAAAGTCCCGTCGAGTTACACATTTTAATATTCTCATGACGAAACGCAAGTATCATGTTCTGCGTGGAGCGTCGGGAAATGAGCTGCTCCGAGCGGCTGTGGAAATGTCAGCATCCAGTCAGGCCCGCGGGACGAGTGTCCGGACGCGACTTGGCTGTTTCAATGGGCTGGGTCATGCATGCGACTGAATGTGGTGGGTTTGCAGTTCAGGGGCATCTCCTGGGCGGCCTGAAACCGCCTGGATGGATGGATGGATGGATGGACGGCAGACACATGCAAACAGACAGAGTCCGTCACGCTAAGATGGAATTTCTTGCCCTCGGCTACACTGACATTCGGGGCTGGATGACTGTCTGTGCTGAGCAGCATTCCCGGGTGCCAGGAGCATCTTCAGCCCCCACTTTGCAGCAATCAAAAGCTTTTCCAAGTGTCCCCAGGAAGGGGGTGCAATTGCCCCAGGCCCACCACGGGGGCTCAGAGGAACACGGCGAGGACCGTGCAGAATGTGAGGTGTTTCCTCCTGCCTGTCGACCCCCCTGGAACCAGAAGGGCCTCGACGTAGCGGGAACGGCCGCCCCCCTCTCCACGCCCTGCGTCGTGGCTGCCTCCCAACCCATCGGAAAGTCCCTGGCTCCCGCGCGAGCTCCCATCCTCTCTCCTGGCTCTGCGGGTCCAGCAATTAAGTATTGCCACATATCTCTTCGGTTCTGAAAATTGGCTTGTGCAACCAGGAATTAAAAATTTAAAAGAAGCTTAACCAAGCAAAATAAAGCAAAGAAAACCCTGCTCTTCAGGGGCATGTTGATTCTTATTAAAGTCTCTACAACAGCTCCGGCCGGTTTGGCTCTGTGGTTAGGCCGTCGGCCTGCACGCTGAAGGGTCCTGGGTTCGATTCCTGCCATGGATACCACACCTCGGTTGCAATAGCACAAAAAAAAAAAAAATAGTTTTTTTGTGCTATAGCCGTATAAAAACATCAGATAGTTTTCTGTCG
The DNA here is from genome assembly GCF_964146895.1 of Miniopterus schreibersii. Classification (NCBI taxonomy): domain Eukaryota; kingdom Metazoa; phylum Chordata; class Mammalia; order Chiroptera; family Miniopteridae; genus Miniopterus; species Miniopterus schreibersii. The sequence continues at coordinate 1,262,963 of NC_138120.1, read as the reverse complement.
TTGCTGGTGGGTTCTGTCACATCCCGAAGCCGGCGGATCTTGCGAAAGTCTTCAAAGTGACCTGGACGGCCCGGATTTAAACACGACGGGTTCGAACGTCTTAAGGAAACGGGTTGTTGCTCAATGTTTGCAGGAGAGGGAAAAACAATTTACTTTACCGCCATCTGAACTGCAGAGCTCTCGGCCGCCCGCAGGCAGAATGTTTGCCGATAGGGCCGGCTGCGGTTTCCCGCAGGATGACGCAATCGTGTAAATGAACAAGAAACAGTTGCAGACGTATTTGTCTCTTCCCTTTATGTTGGAAACAATCCACCTAATAATACCTAAAATATATATATATATTTTGGAGAGAGGAGTCGGTCCCTGGCATGTATCCTGTTCAAAGAGTCCCCACGAGAGGGCAATTACTATCTTCCGAAGGAGACTTTCCCCTGGGATAGGAGAGGTATTTTTATTTATTTGTTTATTTATTTTAAATTGATTTCAGAGAGAGGAAGGGAGGCGGAGAGATAGAAGCATCAATGCTGAGAGTCACGGATCGGCTGCCTCCTGCACGCCCCTGACGGGGGATGGAGCCTGGAACCCGGACTTGTTGCCCGACCGGGAATCGAACCCGTGACCTCCTGGTTCCTAGGTCGACGCACAACTGCTGAGTCGTGCCGGCCGGGCCAGCAAACCTCTTAATAAACACAAACGGCCTACGAGTTGCTATTCAAAGAAAGATCACCATGCAAAGGGCTTAAACATGAGCCCTAACTAGACACCCCAAAAGGAGTTTCTTCTTGTAGAGCCTGAAATTCAGCTTCCCGTGTCCGTCTGGCGAATTTCAGCGGCATTTCTGAGCGCTGAGGAGGGAGAGTGGGATTTTCAGAGAGGGCCGGCATCCCCCTGTCAGCGGGAAAACGGAATCGGGGTCAGAGCGGAAACGATGTATTTCTCCAAGGTTTACGTTTGATAGACAAACAGCAGCACTGGTGCCGTCACAAGACGCCAACTAGAGCTGGTGCGTCTTTGCCGGCCTGCAGATCTTTTATGAGCAGTGACGTCTCTACTTCCCGCTTCTGGAAGCTTGGCCACGTCCCCCACCTCCCTGCGCTTCTGCTCCCCGACCCGCGCGACGGGGACCCCTGGGTTCCTCTCCGCTTTCCTGATTTTCTGCTTCTGGGGATGTTGACTCAACGGCCGGAGCTTCAGCATCCACGTTGGGCCACGAGGCAGCCGTCAGGATGAGAGAGAAAAGGGGTCTCGGTTCCTGAGCCCCTCGGAGCCACTGTACTGATCGCGATCGTTTCGCCCAGTTGCCTCTAGTTTCCAGGTTTGTTGGTTTTTCATGATGTATGTGTATTTTTAAAATTTATCTTTATTGATTTCAGAGAGAGGAAAGGAGAGGGAAAGAGAGAGAAACATCAATGATGAGGGATCCATTGATCGAGCCCACAACCTGGGCATGTGCTGTGACCAGGAATCGAACCCGGATCACCTGGATCCCAGGTTGACGCTCAACCACTGAGCCACGCCCGGCCGGGCTTTAGTTCTGTATTTTGAGCCCAACTCTCACCTGCAATTAACTCCCTTAAGGGAAACCACCTGGCGCATTTTGCAGGGACGTCCTCCGAACGCCCCACCTCCTCGGCTGTGGTTTGAGTCTGGCACGCACCCCCTGCGTGTGCAGTTCCCGCGCCCTCGACGGTCACGCCGCCAGGGCAGGGCTGCGACGATCTGAGGAAACCACACGTTTCCCCAGTTTCACCCCACGTGGAATTATGTAATTGTCCGTTTATGGTTCCTTTCGGACAAATTGGGAGCAGCTGAGCGTGAGCTGAGTGTGTCGAGGCCCAAAGGCGCTGCGTGTTTTGTGCGCGTCTGGAATGAGCTGGGCAGAGAGAGAGAGAGAAAAAAAAAAAGAGAGAGAGACCCCGTGTTTCTCAGAACAACCGCCACCCCCTTCGGGGGACGCAGAGGGAGCCCGGAAAGTGTGAGAAAATTAGCACTTTTCCAACATATTTGAGGACGTCAACCGGACACCTTTATAAAGTGTCATTTTTCCAGCCCGGTTTCCATGCTGGGGAAAATCATGACGCATCTGGCCTCTTAGGACATTAACTTTTCAGTCGCCGGCCTGCACCTTCGGCGGGAGCATCTCACAACGACCTGGGCAAAACCCGCAGGCCCGTGGCTACGCCCGATGATGAAATCCTTCATATTTACGGTTACGACCGGCTGTGATTCCGTCCCTCTGTGATTTTTTTGTGGCCACACGGTTTGGGTCCAAGCTGCTGTGCAAATGCCGGTTCCTATCGGCTTGGACTGAGCGGAAAACGACGTCTCCTATTTAAAAGGCTATGACCCTCTCCCCCGACTCGGGAACTCGGGCCAAACTGGAAAGGCCGAGGCAATAAAGGAAATTCTGCAGGTTTTGCCCTGGCCGGTGTTGCTCCGTCGTTGGACCATCGGTCCGCACGCAGAAGGGTCGGGGGTTCGAATCCGGGTCAAGGGCACCTACCTGGGTTGCGGGTTCGATTCCAGGCCCCCGTCAGGGCGCACACAGGAGGCAGCCGGTCGCTCTGTCTCTCTCTCATCCGTGTTTCTCTCTCTCTCTCTAAAAAGCAATCTCTCGTGTGAAGATTAACGGCATCCGCAAAAAATTCGGAAGCTGCCTTCGTTACCCACGCAGACAGACACACGGACGCCAGTCTCTATGGTAAACTTCAAAACGACCCTTTTTAGGTGCCTCAACCGAGATTAATTTTTGCAGAGAAAGTAGACAAAAGAGAGAAAAATAGCGATTGTTTGCCTCCCGCACTCGCCCGGACCAGGGCCCCGGATAGAACCTGCAACCCAGGGACATGCCCTGGACTGGGAATCGAACCCGGGACCCTTCGGTCTCTGGGCCGATGCTCTCACCACTGACCGAAAGCGTCCAGGGCCACCACCCTGGGGACCGTTGGCCCACAGAGGTGACCCCTAACCTCTCTTGAGCGGCCCCCACTTTTTACCCTTCACCGCCGGCCCGCCCTCTGCAGACGTCGGACACACGGGGAGATCTGGGTTCGAGTCCCCGTTCTCCCGGCGTCTTGCTTTGCAGCTGGGAAAAGGGGACGTCGCAGTCCTGGTGTGTCGGCTGTGCTGGAAAATCTGTCTCTGTCTCCCGGAGGCCGGTCCCCAGGCAGGTGCTTTACCCCCGACGGCCGCCCCTTCCGAGGAACGTCCATCCCCCCTCGTCGGCTCCGTCAGGGCTCCTTTGGGGCTTAGGGACTCCCGCCCCGCGGAGAAAGCGGGACCCTCGCCAGCCTCGAAAGCCTGCAGGACGTGGAATTTTAATTACAGCCGCAGGGCCGAGAGGACGCTGCTTAATCTCCAGGGCGCCACCCGCGAGAGGTAATCGCCTGGCTGGTCCTTTTGCAAACACCATTTGCCACTCTCTCTGCCTCTCTTTTTTATTATTTTTATTTTTATTTTTACCTTAAAGTATTCTCTGTAGCTCCCTCGCCAGCTATGGAATGAACGCTCGGAACTTGTCGCTTTCTAATTCTGTTTTGTTTTGTTTTGTTTTGTTTGCTGTTGTTAATTCTCGCTTGAGGCTAATTTTTCCCATTGATTTTCAGAAAGAGAAACGTCGACGTGAGAGAGACACATGGAGGGGTCGCTTCGCGTACACGCCCTGAGCGGAGCCGGCGATGGAACCTGCAATCCCAGGCACGTGTCCTCGACCGGGAACTCGAACCCGGGACCCTTCTGTGCCCAGCCACACCGGCCAGGGCAGGGCGAACGATGTTAATTTGCAGGCCAACAACCTGGCGGCTGAGTTCTTTCGTTTACAGATCGGAGGTTTCTTTAAAAAAATTTTTTTAAATCTTTTTTTAAAAAGCTCTTAGTGTGCATAACACCGTGTGTGGTGAAAACGAGCATTCCTGTTAACAAACAAAAATCCGACGCGGCGAATTCACGCCCACCGGCATCGAGTCTTGGTGTTTTAACTAAGAGCCGTGTTTTTTCGTAAAACGGGCCCAACGGCCCCGTGAGAAGCGGGCTTGGTCTCCCAGGACTCGAAAGGGGGCGACGGATTTGGGTGACAGGCGTCCCCTCTATAGAGGAACAGATCAGGGCTTTAAAAACCAAGGGGTCACCTCGGGTACTCCACCGGCAAGACCAGGGTTGCCCTTCAAACCTTCCTCTTGTGGGCGGGAGGAGGTTAACCAGCGGCGGGTGGACACGGGACTCAGGCCCTGGCTCTGGTCAAGGCTTGAGGAACGACCCCGAGGCCGACAGGGAGGCCAGGGTTTGGACGTTCCCTCGGAAGATGCATTTTTGTCCAGGAGCTCGGACAGCGGCCTGGCGCCTCAGGTGGACGCGGCGGGCGACAGGTGGTCCTGCTGACCTTGCAGGGAGGCGAGAGCATCCGTCCACGCCGTCCCCCGTCTTATGGTGACCCGCAGGTGAGACTCTCATTAGCAGCGTTTCAGAGTCTTCAGAGGGTTCCCTTGGGTGTCCGTGGTAGGCCTGAGCCGTAGCGGCGTCCATCTGTCTGTCTCCCTGTCTCTCTTTCTTTCTTTCCAGCGGCGCAGAACTCCCAAAGCCCCAGCCTCCATCAGGAATCGGGCTGATGTCATCGAAACCCCGGGCATATGGTTCTCGTTAATAACGGAAACTCGCTTTCCCATCACCCAAGGCGTTTATGAGAGACCTCGGGGCGTAAGCGAAGCTCTTTACTATTTAAAATAATAATAATAACAGTCATTTGGAAAATTGAACTGGAGATATAAAAAATAAATAAAATAAAATAAAAATATATATATTATATATAATATATTAATATATATATTACAGGGAATATATATATTATATATATAACATATATATATATATATAAATATACATATATTACAGGGGAATTAGTAAAAGGAGATTCCATAATGTTCATAGCAAACGGTCCGTGCTCTGTAACATAAGCTGTTTTGCCCAGACAATAAAAAGAAGCATATAATTGTTAATAAAACCATCTTGACTTCATAGGGAGAGGCTCCATCTGTGTCTTTTTTTTTCTTTTTTTTTTTAAAAGCTAAATGGATAGAGTCTGGAAACTCCAGCTGTGAAAAGTGAAGGAAAAACACACACACACACACAAAAACATGTTTATCCCCTAGAGTGCTTTTGGATTCCTCTGCTGTTATCCACGTTTCCGACTTAGTAAGACTATTTCATTCCCTAGTTTGGGAGGATTGAGTTGCGTTGACGACGTCTCTTTCCCGGGGCCCTTAAACACACGAACACGTTGGGCCTCGCCGGACATGAGCTCAGTCTCCCCTCTTGAGCTCAGTGCTCGAAGGCGACCCAGGCAAAGCCCACATGTGACCCCCCTGGGCTGGCCACAAACTCAACAGTTCATACGCCTGTAAAGGCTCATTCTGTCTTCTATTAAAGAACAGAAAAAAAAAACGGTATTTGTCTTCCTCTGTCTGGCTCATTTCTCTTAGCACAATCCCCTTCAGGTCCCTCCATACTGTCCCAAAGGGGGCAAGGTCCTTTTTCACAGCTGCATAGTATTCCACGGCATGGATGTACCACAGCTTTTCTATCCGCTCGTCTACGGATGGGCACTTGGGCTGGTTCCAGGTCTTATTTGTTGTAAATGGGGCTGCTATGAACATAGGGGTGCGTATGTTCTTTCAAATCAGTGTTTCAGGATTTTTTTTTTTTTTTTTTTTTTTTTTTAGGACGTATTCTCCAGAAGTGGGATCGCCAGGTCCAAAGGCGGCTCCATTTTTTAAATGTTTCAAAGAACCTCCATGTGGAACGTAATGAGTGACAAAGAAAATAGAAACAGAGGCGTGGATACGCAGAATGGACTGACAGACGTCGGAAAAGGGGGGGAAGGGGGCACAAAATGAAAGAAGGGGATCAGCCAAAGGACATATATGCGTAACCCGTAGACGCAGACAGCAGTGTGGTGATGGCCAGAGGGAAACAAGGGGTGGAGGTGGGCAAACGGGCACTAAAAGAGACTTTGCTCGTAGTCACGGGCGCACGACGCAGGGTGCAGATGACATTTCTGTAAACAGTATGGTTTGCAAACCAACATCACCCCAATACATTCAATTAAAAAATAAATAAAATAAAAATAGAATAACGGCCGTGCTGGAGAAAGGATTGGCCAGGGCTGACAGTCACTCAGCAGAATTGGCTGCTGTAAGAAATAACTTTATTTGCTCTTGGAAAGACAACCACACGAGGGGGGAAAGGCTGGCCGGGCTCTGCCTCCAGATGGTCCTGCTAACCTCGGGGGACCCCTCGGAGATATCTAAAAGCTCCGAGAGGAACATTCCTCAACATCAAGGCTCCGTGTCGGTCCTTTCCCCTTCCTGTGGAGAAATGACATTAAACAAATGCTCACAGCCCATGCAGGCTCCCGAGAGCAATGAGACTCGTCATGATTTGGATACAGAGGCCTTCGCCCAGCCGGTGTGGCTCAGCGGTTGAGCGTCCACCTAGGATCCAGGAGGTGGCTGGTTCAAGTCCCAGTCGGGACACACGCCCAGGTTGGGATGCTCGATCCCCAGTCAGGGGTGTGCAGGAGGCAGCTGATCCATGACTCTCTCATCATGGATGTTTCTCTCTCCCTCTCCCTTCCTCTTTCTGGAATCAATAATAACATATTTTTAAAAATAAATAAATAAAATATAAAATTAATAAAACAAATATAAAATAATAAATGAAAAATCAAATAAAATAAAAATAATAAAATAAAATTAAAATTAAATAATAATAAAAAATTAAAATTAAATAATAAAATAAATAAAATTAAATAATAAAATAAATAAAATTAAATAATAAAATTAAAATACTAAAATTAAAATAATAAAATAGCCCGGCCGGGCGTGGCTCAGCGGTTGAGGGTCGACCTAGGATCAAGGAGGTCGCTGGTTGGATTCCCGGTCAGGGCACATGCCCGGATTGTGGGCTCGGTCCCCAGCCAGGCGCGTGCAGGAGGCAGCCGATCAATGACTCTCTCATCATTGATGTTTCTATCTCTTTCCCTCCCTCTCCTTTCCTCTCTCTGAAATCAATAAAGATATATTTTTAAAAAATAAAATAAAATAATGAAATAATAAAATAAATATAAAATAAAATAAATGAAATAAAATTATAAAATAAAATTATAAAATAAATAGAAAATAAAATAATAAATGAAATAAAATAAAAATAATAAAGTAAAATAAAAAATAAAATAATAAAAGAAATAAAATAATAAAATATAAAGTAAAATAATAAAATTAAAATAAAATAATAAAATAAAATAGTAGGACCCTTCAATATTATGACAACTTAATTCTCTAACAGCCTGAATAAATGTCCCCAAAGAAATCAGGCCTCCATCTACTTGGGGACATGACCCTATTTGGAGACAGCGTCCCCCCAAGCTTTCCTCGCCAGGGGTCATTCTTGCCTGAAAATCCACCCGCTCAAGACCTGAGAGGGGCAATGAAGGGCCTCAGCAGGACCTGAGCAGAGAAATCCGTGAAGACGCTGCCTGAGACCTGGAAGGATCCAAAGACGGGCGGGTTCAGGTGACTCACCAGCAGGAGCTGGGAACAAACGCCCCATCTTTATATGTCGGTCACCGTTTTCTTGCCTGTTGAAAGGCCAGACGTTGTCTCCCCTCTGGCGTATCTTTGAGCAAAGCCGCCGCCTACCTCGACGGCCTGCCAAAGACGACCACGAGTGAGGTCAGCCCCGAAAACGCTTTTCCAAACGGGTCTCCACGCTTTTCGAAGGCACAGACTAGAGCTCACGTAGTAAGAGCCTGAGTGTGTTTTCCTCCCTGCGCAAACCAGGAGGCCACGCTGACCTCCTGGAGGAAAACGAGGCACCGAGGGGGAGAGGGGAGAAGCCATTCTCCTAACCGGGTCTTAGGCTGCATTTCCTAAAATGCACATAATGTGGAATTTTGGCAGACGGTCGCCACGGCGAAACGGGTTTATGGGCCGTCACTCCACACGGCTGCTCTTAGGACTTCGGATGGCCTTCCGCCGGAAACGTCTGCTGGTACTTTGCAAGGACGTTGCGTTGCTTAAATCCAGATGTTCTTTGGGAGGCTGGTGGGAAAAAATAAATTTTTTTAAAGTATATTTTTATTGATTTTTAGAGAGGGAGAGAAACATTGATGTGAGAGGAACAGTGAACAGCTGCCTCTTGCACCCCCCCTCCCTTTGCATATGCCCTGGCTGGGCATTGAACCCGTAAACCTTTGGTGCACGAGACAACTGGGCCACACTGGCCAGGGTGCAGCGGAAATATTTTATAGGGAACTTAATCGCTATATAGAGGGAAGATCGCCCCCCACTGTTCTGTGAGCCCCCATGAGAGGGTTGGAATGAGATCACTCTCACGGTCGATCATTAGGGCTTATGCGTCCGGCTTTAGCCAGAGAAAACGTGGGTGTCTCATACCTGGGTCAGATGCCGTTCTTTTGGGTCAAGCCGCCTTCGGAGAGATTTCCTATTTGGGGGAGACGGTTTGCAGGACCCCTCGTCCAACGCGGCATAGCTTTGTTTTGAAGCTCACCTTGGGCCACCCACGGGCTGAGTTCTGTCTCAGTTCTCCAAGGAGCTGCAACCACTGAGCCACTGGGTATTAAACTAAAAATATCCAGCCCTGGCTGGTCGGTTAGGGCCTCAGTCAGAGCCCCGAAAAGTCACGGGTTCGATTCCCCAGTTAAGAGCACCTACCTGCGTTGCACGTTCGATCCCTGGCCCCGGTCAGGGTGCGTGTGGGGTGCAACCGGTCGATGTGTCTCTGTCCCATCAATGTTTCTCTCTCTCTCCTCTCGCCCTTCCTCCTTCCCTTCCACTCTCTCTAAAAAATAAAAATCAATGGAAAAAAATACCTTTAAGGGAAGATTAACAGCAACAAAATAAATAAAAAATATCTATACCCGGCCACGTTCAGACACCGTGTTCCTGTCTCCACTCTGGGGGTATTACCAAAATCATGTTTGGTATTAGTGACTCAGAGATATGACGGGAACCGCTTGGTCTTAGAGGAAGAATTGCTGGGAAATGAGTTATTCGCATCAGGGGCGATGGCTCACTTTCTCCTTGGGCTGTTGGAAAGCTCATGACTAAATTATTTTTTGTTTTAAAGATCATGTCATGGTGGTTGTCAGGGACAGAGTTATGCTCAGAGGTTCTGGGTGAAGTGCATGCGGAACAGCACACTTTTAAATATCCTGCCTTCTGAAGTCTTCCTCATGTTAGATTGAATTTTTATTTTCTTATAGAATCACAAATATGTACAAAAGTAGGGAAAATGCTAGATTGGCTCCCCCGTGTACCCATTATATTGAATAATGACCAACCCATGGGCCCTGTTTCATCTATACCTGTGTCCCCTCCCCTCCTACAACATTCCCAGACTTGTATTTTTTTTTTTAAATGTCAATTTATTGATGTTTTCGAAGCAGAGGAAGGGAGAGAGAGAAATAAACATGCATGAGAGAGAAACATTGATTGGTGCCTCCTGCTCGACCGCTGCTGGGCCTGTGCCCTGAATGGGAATCTAACCGGCGACCTTTTGGTGCCTGGGGTGACGCTTAACCGACCGAGCCACACTGGCCACACCCCAGACGCGTTTTGAAATTAATCCCAAGCATCAGAAAATCGCGCTCAGTTATTAAATTATATCTTATTTTTTGGGGCACATTCTTAAACAACACACACAATACGCAGAAGAAACATGGGGAGAGGGTCTCACACATTTACACAAACTCTTTTTGTTTTGTTTTTTCCACAATTTGCTCCACTTCTGTGACCTCGATTGTGTTTCCGCTCAGTCTCACGACTTGAAAAACCACCCTGAGCCCATCCCCTTGCGGACAGGCGTGTGTTCCAAAGCCTCGACCCCTCTGGGGCCGACGGCCCTTTCACAAAATTGTTTCTTCTGTCTTGGACCTTGATGGCATTTTCTGGAGTGGAAAAATACAATTAAAAAAAGAAGTCTATCTCATGATTGGAATATTAGTAAGATGCTCCAGGGGCTAGAGGAACCCAAAATCTCCCCCTGCCCGTTATACCTGGAACTGTGAGCGATGAATTCATTGACCAAGGAGAAGACATTTCACCTTTGGGGATTCTGGAAGGAGCACCCTGAGTCCTACTGTGAGATGATCCTTTGCAGGTGTGTGACCTTCTTAGACCAGAAACCAAAAGAACATCCTGGATTGACTCACTCCGCTAGCTTTTATTTTATTCCAAACTCCTTTGCTGTTTCTTTTTAAAAAATAAAAATGTTTTTATTGATTTCCAAAAAGGGAGGGAGAGGGAGAGAGAGCGAAAAATATCAATAGTGAGAGAGTCATTGATCGGCTGCCTCCTGCGCGCCCCCGACTGGGGATCAAGCCCGAAATCCGGGCATGTGCCCTGACCAGGAATCGAACCCCAGCCTCCTGGTTCATTGGTTGACGCTCAACCACTGAGCCGCACCAGCCAGGGCACCTCTGCTGTTTATGGGTGATGCCTCTGTGGTTCCAGCCAGCCTCTCCGAATATTCAGGGCCATCCTTTAGCCATGATGATTATCTCCATGTGTGTGCACTTGGCAGGATGAAGACAGGTCGGTCGTATAGAAAGTGATGGACGGTGTTTTCCAGGAGGGCAGATGACTCAGAGCGGTGAAAGCTTTGAAGAGCAGGGCTGCTCAGGGCTCTTGAGGACAAATGGGAATTCTTTACGGCCACACCTACTGCTGGTGACAGCGGGGCTCTGTCAAGGGTGGTGTGGGCGAGACAGAGAAGGTACTTGCACAGGTGGAAAACCCTCACTGACAAAACATAAAGAGATGGTATCTACAAAGAACTTCTATGCACGTATGCATGACCCGTGGACACAGGCAATAGTGTGGTGAAGGCCTGGGGGGGAATGTGGGGAGAAGGGGGTCAATGCAGGAAAAAAGGGGACATCTGTAATATTTAATTTTTTTTTTTAAAAAAGAAGAGATGGTATCTATACAATTGTACAGGTGGATCCTGCTGATAAAGACATCACCCAATGTTAAGGAGAGAGGGCAGTTAATAGATGGTTTCTTTGTTTGGTTTGGTTTGGTTTTTTGTTAATCTTCACCTGAGTATTTTTTTCCATTGATTTTTTAAACAGAGTGGAAGGGAGGGAGAGAGACAAGGAGAGAGAGACATTGATGTGGTGAGAGACACGTGGATTGGTTGCATCCTGCATGTGTCCTGACCAGAGCCGGGGATAAAGCCTGCACCATCTCTATTCCCATCTCTATCGCAATCCCCATCCCCATCTCCATCTCCATCTCTCTCCCTCTCCATCCCTATCATCTCCATCTCCATCATCTCCACCCCCATCTCCATCTCCATCTCTACCCCATCTCCATCTCCATCATCTCCACCCCATCTCCATCTCCATCTCCATCCCTATCATCTCCATCTCCATCATCTCCACCCCATCTCCATCTCCATCTCCATCCCTATCATCTCCATCTCCATCATCTCCACCCCCATCTCCATCTCCATCTCTACCCCATCTCCATCTCCATCTCCATCTCTACCCTCACCTCCATCTCTATTCCCATCATCTCCATCTCCATCTCCATCATCTCCGTCTCCGTCTGCATCTCCATCTCCACCCCCACCTCCATCTCCACCTCCACCCCCATCTCCATGTCCATTATCTCCACCCCATTTCCATCCCCATCTCCACCCCCATCTCCATCTCTATCTCCATCTCCATCTCCATCTCTATCTCCATCTCCATCTCCATCTCTATCTCCATCTCGATCTCCATCTCCACTCCATCTCCATCTCCATCCCCATTTCTGTCCATCCCCATCTCTGTCCATTTTCATCTCCATTTCTCTCCATCTCTATCTCCGTCTCCATCTCCATCTCAGTCTCTTGGTTCTCTTTGCCTGAAGAACCGACAGCCCAAACAATGCAAAACAAACAACAGCACAACACACCACCCAGAACCCACCTGAATCCAGGGAAAAGTTCATTCTCATGGTCTTTGTGCAAGGACCGAGTGATCTCATCAATCTCTGGCCCACTGCAGAACCCAAGGGGTCGGTGTCTAGACACATCTTTGATTTATTTGCATCTGAGCTGAGCCTGTTGCAAATGTGCCTGGGCTTTCCTGGCAGGCCCTTCTTGCAAAACATTCTGCATACCTGTGGTCTGTGAACTGGGAGGTCAAGATAAATAACTTTTATTAAGAAGGCTCAACTTCAGATGCTGAGGGGGATTTTCAGGCTATGATGTCAGGTCTCCAACTGGCAAGAGCACCATGAGGTTCCTGGGGGATAGACCATCCATGTAACCATATATATATATATATATATTTTAGCTCAGCCGGTGTTGCTCAATGGTTGAGCATCGACCCCTGAACCAGGAGGTCAGGGTTTGATTCCCAGTCAGGGCACATGCCCCGGTTTCAGGCTTGATTCCCAGTAGGGGGCGTGCAGGAGGTGGCCAATCAATGACTCTCATCATTGATGTTTCTCTTTCTCTCTCTCTCTCGGAAATTAATAAAAACATATGTTAATATATACTTTTAAAAAAAGTGTATTTCCCTCTCTAGGACAGCTTTGCATTCATATGGCTGAAACTTTTTAAGAGGCACCCTTAGGAGGGAGCCAGGAAGCTGCCTCTTATCTCCAAGCAAGGATTAGCAGACATTTGGTCCTGTCTGGAACACCCATGGAGACTTTGGGCACAGGCCAAAAGGTCCTTCAAGTTTGGCCCTGTCACAAATGTCCACACTTAGGAAACATCCCTGGGTCCAAATGGCCCGTAACACTCATTTATAATTTTGGTTTAAGGAATGAATACATAAAAAATATCATGTGATTGGTCTGATAACTGTACACAGGACCACAATCAGGGAGTGAGTTTTTGAACAGAGCAATGTCACTGTGGATGTTTTCAGACAGGACCAAATGCCCTTCAAGGCAGGGGATGGTTCCTCATGATAAGAGAAGTTCCCAGAGTCATTTTGGAGGAGCCCGGACTATTTTTCTGGGCTGTTCTAAGGCTCCTTCCTCCCACATCCCCAGGCAACCACTGATCTTGTCACCATCTCCATAGTTTTGTCTTTTCCAGAAGGTCATAGAGTCGAAGTCACACAGTATGTACCTTTTCTGATTGAGTTCTTTCGCTTAATAATACGCATTTATGTCTCCTTGCCCGTGTGCTTTTAAAATTAGAGTTCTCATTGGCTTTTAGAGTCCAAGGAAAAGAGAAAGTTGTCTGTGAGCCAATTTGCAGTAATACCTATAAACGTTTCAGGAACCAAGGGGAGATTTTTCTTTCCCCAAACCCACCTCTCCCTAAGCTATCACCAACCCACACCCCCTTCCTTCCTCTCCTTTTCTTTCTTTCTTACTTTTTTTTTTTTAAATGGGCATCATTCCCTTTTATTTATTTTTTCCTGTTTTTTGTTTTGTTTTGTTTTTTAGAGAAAATAGAAGGGATGGGGAAAGGGACAGAGAGAAACATCGATGTGACAGAGACACATCAATTTGTTGCCTCCCACAGGTGCCCCGACTGGGGTTGGGGATCAGACCTGCAACCCAGGTACCTGCCCTTGACTGGGAATCAAACCCTCGGCCAGCGAAGGCTGACACTCTAACCACTGAGTAGCCAGCCAGGGCTATTTTTATTTCTAAACAGTCGTACTCCCCAAACGTGACAACTAGGCCAAAATGAATCCATACAACTACGTCTATAAATTCACAGCCCCAGAACTCTCGCCTCGCTTTTACTGTAATTTCCTCATGTCTCGTCTCTTCATAAATTTTGTAGGAGTGAGGACTCACCCCGTCGGCTGTTTTGGAAACGTTCTATAAATGGCACAAAGTGTCTTGCCAAGACCCATTCTTCGGTGCTCAGCTCACAGAATCCCATCATCTCTTCCAAGATCCCACCGTTGGACTTGGCCCACCGGCAGCCGACACTTTTTTGGGCCTCCACGGTACACTGGGCGAAACCCTCTCCAGTAAAATGCGGCCATGTCTACGGGCAACTGGTCAACCCGGTGAGGGATGGGGGATGCTGGGACCATTGGGAGAGAGAATCCACGTGAACCTTAAGTCACCTGGGTTCCAAGAAAATGTTGACGAGAAGAGAGCTTAACAACGAACTAAGTTCCTCCTGGACGGTTTCCCACCCTCAATAATTCCCCTTCCTTGAAAGAGTCTCCAGTGGGTTGTCCAATGGGTTGTCCATGACCATTGGACTCCAATGGGTTGTCCATGACCATTGGACTCCAATGGGTTGTCCATGACCATTGGACTCCAGTGGGTTGTCCATGACCATTATATGCCATCACCGTCTTTGGCAGTGTTCGTTGATCAACAGATGGAAACCCGACCCAACCTAAGTCCATAAGCTCAATCCTGGAATGAAGAGGCTCCTGGAAAAATTTCGAGATTCATGGCAGAATCCAACAGAGTTGGTGCTTTGAACCCGTACTTGATGCCTTTGCTTTCTTTCGCTCTGTCCATAAAAGCCCAGGCTTCTTGCCTCTCTCTGGAGAAGACCAGAGAGTGGCAGGATCCGCGTGGTAACGTGGGGCGTGCAAACGGGATCGTGGACGCCTGTGGTCACCTGCATGGCATCTTGGGAAAAGTCTCAGGAATTGCGCATCTGAACGGACCACATATAACATGCTCTGTGTTGGAAATGTCTGACCTAAGGGCGCTTGTACGGTCAATTATTTATTAGAATTCATTTTTCTGTAGAAATGAGGTTGAGCCCCCCCCCCTTTCTACTTCATGTACCGAAGGACCTCATACACGACCGCAGGGAACGGCAGGGCGTATTTTTGTCCTAATTTTAGCAACCGAATGAGACACGGCTTGGTTATCTGGGGCACAGGTGAGCTGAACCCCGAAGACAGACAAGTAGATGCAGGGACGTCTGTTATCTCTATTGGATGATAGAAGGACGATTCGATGTGTGGCTCGGGGCAATTCCAGGGAGTGTCGGCAAGAGGAGGTGGACCTGGATGAGACAATTCCACCCGGCTGCTCTCACCCGTCAACACAAATGCTCCTTTTAAATAAAAATAAAAAATTAAATATATTAGGGTGACATTGGTTAACACAATCATCTAGGTTTCAGGTGTGGGTTTGCATGATACAAGATTGGAATATTGCTCTGTGTGCCCAGCGCCCAAAGTCAAACCATCTCCCGTCACCGTGTATTAGGACACCCCCTTTACCCAAGACCGGTCCCCTTCCCTCTGGCAACCACCACCCTGCTGTTTGTGTCCACGACTTTCAGTCTCATATCCACCGTACGAGTGACATCGTACGGTTCTTAGGCTTTTACTGCCTGACTCAGCACCTCCTTGCAGGGATTGAGAACATTCATGTCCAGCTTGTCCCCTGATGACCGTCCACACGTGGAGCTGGAAGGTCCTAGAAATGCACGTCCAACATGGTAGCCCCCAGCCACCCAGGGCTACATTTTAATTTAATTAAAATTTTCCTTGCTGCCCTGGCCTTGCTGTGGGGCTCAGCGGTTTGAGGGTCGGCCTGTGCACCCAAGGTCATGTGTTCAATTCAAGGACACGGACCTGGTTTGCAGGCTGCAGAGTGCAGGAGGCAACCAATCACTGTGTCTCTCTCACGTCGATGTTTCTCTCTGTCTCTGTCCTTTCAATTCTCTCTAAAAAAATATCAGTGGAGCCTGGCTGGTGTGGCTCAGCGGTTGAGCATCGACCTAGGATCCAGGAGGTCACTGGTTCGATCCCCAGCTGGGAGCATGCAGGAGGCAGCCAATCAATAACTCTTTCATCATTGATGTTTCTCTCTCTCTTTCCCTCTCCTTTCCTCTCTGAAATCAATACAGATGTATTGAAAAAATTAAAAATCAATGGAAAAATAACAAAACATGAAATAAAGTAAAAACAAAAAAGTACTTCCTTGGCTGCAGTAGCCACATTTCAAGAGCTCAGTAGCCACCACGTTGCACAGCCCAGCCTAGAACATCTTCCCACCGCTGCAAAAATTTCTACAAAACCGTGCCTCTCTAGAGGCTGGTATCACCCAAGAATATCCCGTTCCAAAGGGTTTAAAGTATTTTAATTTCTGAATTTTTTTTTTTTATTACAAGAATCAAAGAGGGCATGGGGAATACCCACATAAAATTAAGCCCAACGGGCGGAATGCTCTTCCTAGTCAGGGCACCAATGTAGGCCTCTCGGAACACGAGGCCCACTAGATACTCTAAAAAAAAACCACCCTGATATGAAAGAAAGCTAAATTCTCAAAATCCCGTGTAATTATCTTTCGTTGTTGTTGTTAATCTTCGCCTGGGGATATTTTTTCCATTGATTTGTTAGAGAGAGAGAGAGAGATCAATGTGACAGACACATCGATTGATTGCCTCCTGCCCTTGCCCAGAAGGGAGCCGGGGATCACACCTGCAACCCTCGACCGGAAATCGAACCCATGACCTCCGGTGTGTGGGCCGATGCTCCCGCCACTGAGCCACACTGTCATATTTACAAATATTTCTATGTGTGCGTACTGATATATTCCGTAAAAAGCCGACAGCTGTGCACATACGTCTCTCCGCATATCCTCATGTCTCCTCCCCGTAATTTTACAACTTCTAGAGGCGCCAAAGACAAGAAAAATCAGGCTTCTGAGCGAGGAGACGGGACAGGTGGGTCGCCACCGGCCGGAACATGTCCCCGTTGCCTTCAAAGGCGAGAAGCTCTGGCTTTTGTGACCGAAATCGGCCGTCGTTCGGGATACAGCGGATTTGTGAGATGAAGAAATCTGGCTTCGTTGCAGCTGCGATCACCACTCTGATCGAGACACCTAGGAATTCTGTTGGCGAAACACAGCCGCCCCCGTTTATTTATGGAAAATGACTAGGCCCGTTCCAGGTGTTTCTGCTCGAGGACTTTCCCTCCCGGCCCCGAGCGAGAGGCCCAGGATCCTCGCCAAATTGGGGCTCTGCCATCTCCAGCACCTGCCTCCCCCCAGTTAGCCCTGTTTTCGCTTGCTGGGGTTTTTTTTTTTTTTTTTTTTTCATTTTCTATGGACAAAAAAAAAGGGGACCCCTAGGAGCTCAGGGGAGGCCTGCGGGGCGGCCTTGCAAACTCTGAGACCGTCTGAAATGAAAGCTTTTTAAACATAAGCAGTTGGTGGTGGGTGGCCGCGTCCTGAGGCCGTGTTTTTCCTTCGCAAAGGTTAATTTTCGCTTCATTCCGCCCGTTGTCGGTTGTCTTTTGCATCTGAGATTAACATCCCTGCTGAACACAGGCCTATGCAAAGCAATTTCCCTTTTTTTTTTTCTTTTTCTTTTTTTTTTTTCTTTTTTTTTTCCCCAGGCCCTCAATGCACCAGGGCAGAGACCAGGAATCTTCTTATGGCTCCTCTTGTCTTGTTAACTGCTATACACACCTATGTAAAAGATGCATGTGTCTATCACTTTACTTTTTTTTAAAAAAAAAATTTAAAAAAAAATATATATATGTTTTTATTGATTTCAGAGAAAGGAAGGGAGCGGGAGAGAGAGAGAAACATCAATGATGAGAGTCACGGATCGGCTGCCTCCTGCACGCCCCCGACTGGGGATCGAGCCCGAACCCGGGGCCTGTGCCCCGACCGGGAATCGAACTGGGACCCCCTGGTTCATAGGTTGATGCTCAACCTCTGAGCCTCGCCGACCGGGCTACCATTTTAATTTTTACCCAAACGCAGAGGTATCCCCGCTTTGCTTTCTCCCGCTTCCCTCCTCTATCACCCGGGGATGCCGTGGGCCCCACTGACGCCGCTTCTTTTGATCGTAACGCATAAAATAAAGGGAACACAACTACCCTCCTCTGGAGCATGGCCTCAGTCCGTGGAGGTTTCCCCGGCGTTTGGCTCAAAGACACTCACAAAAAAATAAAAATAAAAAATTAAAAAATGCTTCACTGGTTTGAATCTTGTCTTCGGTTACCACGTCCATCCCTCACCCTCGGGACATCTGTGGGGTGCACACCCTTTCAGCCACATGCCTTTGGCCAAAAGCCAAGCACAGGGACACGTGCCACTGGGAGGCCATCTGCTGAATGGGGTGGAGCCGGAAAGAGGAAAATGGGCTCGGCGTCCGTCATCTCCGCCCGCTGATAAGAGCATCTGCGGCGGCTGCCTCGGTTGAGTAATGAGAACGCTCGCCCATCCGTCACGGCCAAGGGCTGTAAATTAGGACAATCACTTTGGAATTTCGTTTGGCACCATCCCGGGGCGCTGAACATGACCCGGCGGTTCCCGTTGTTGGTAGAAACCCTAGAGAAACTCTGGAGTGTAAATCCGTGTCCGAGCATGTCCTCAGCCTTGGTATCTGTCATGCTTAAAACCTGCAAACACCCCGCACAGTTTGGCTCAGTGGTTGGAGGTGTCGGCCCATTAAAGGAAGGGTCCCGGGTTCGATTCGGGCTGAGGGCACATACGTAGCAACCTGGGTTGAAGGCTCCATCCCCAACTATAGTCAGGGAGCAGACTGGAGGCGACCAATTGATGTGTATATTTCACATTTATGTTTCTTTCTCTCTCTCTCTCTCCCTCCCTTCCACTCTCTCTGAAAAGCAATGGGGAAAAAAAAAATCCTCGGGTAAAGATATAAAATATAAAATAAAATAAAATAAAATAAAATAATAAAATAAAATAAAATAAAATAATAAATAAAATAAAATAAAATAAAATAAAATAATAAAATAAAATAAAATAATAAAATAAAATAAAATAATATAATAAAATATAAAATAAAATAAAATATAAAATAATAAAATTAAATATAAAATAATACAAAATAAAATAATAAAATAATAATAAAATAATAAAATAAAATAGTAAAATAAAATAAAATAATAAAATAATAAAATTAAATAAAATAATAAAATCAAATAAAATAAATAAAATAAATAAAACCCTGCAAGCGACCTCACTGTTTACAGGCAGCAGAAGTGGGTCTATCACGTGAGAAATAGCCCCACGATCAAATAACATACAAACGCTCACGGGACCAACTAAATCTACGGGCAACGTCATGGGTACATTTGAGAAATTCAATGTCCGGTGGAAAACAATGCCGATCAGGCCGTGCATTATCAATGAGGGAGACTCAGGAGCCAGCAGAAATAACCAAGGATATATTCTTTAGGAACGCAGAGATCTTTGGCAAAATTATTACCAACTTTTTATTACTCAGAAAATTCAGGAAAATAGTTCACTTGGGCGGCGGGGGCGGTTTTATGATGCGTTTAGAGAAATGGGAGCCGAGAGAGCAATAACGGTTGAGAAACGTTCTGGGTTATTGGGTGGTACAGCTATGTGGTTTTTTTCACTTTCCTTTATATATTTTATATTTTTATATATAAATTCTCAAAACGCTGCGTAATTGTCTTCTGTTGTTGTTAACCCTCACTGGGCGATATTTTTTCCGTTGATTTTTAGACAGAGTGGGAGACAGAGGGAGAGAGAAACATCGATGGGTCGCCTCCCGCACGCACCTCGACCGGGACCAGGGATCCACCTGCAACCCAGGTACATGCCCTTGACCAGAAATCGAACCCACAACCCTTCAGTTCACCGGTGGGCGCTCTAACCACTGAGCCACGCCAGCCAGGGCAATACTATATTTCAAGAGGCCTTTTCTGCAAACCACGTATTGAGAACCAAGGGCCCGCGTCGGTCTCTCGGGGCCAGGATTTGACACTCAGGTTTTTCGGATTGAAAAGGAAAAATGTATTTGTCCTGCGTCCGGATGAGCAGGAGAAAACACAGGGACCAGTGCCGTCCGAAACTCAGGTGCACATCAGCGTGGGGCCGTGTTTGGAAACAGGGTCTCTGCAGATGTCCTTGGTTAAGGTGAGGTCATCCCGTCCTACAAGGAATCCTAATCCAGGGGCCGGTGTCCTTAAAAACGGGCCGAGAGGCCCTGGCTGGTTTGGCTCAACGGTTAGAGCGTCAGCCTGAGGACTGAAGCGTCTCGGGTTCGACTCCAGTCAAGGGCACGTACCTGGGTTGCAGGCTCATCCGAAGCCCCGGTTGGGGTGCATGCGGGAGGCAACCCATCGATGTTTCTCTCTCTCACTCTCTCTCTCTTTCTCTCTCTTCCTCTTCCACTCTCGCTAAAAATCAATGGAAACAATACCGTCCAGCAACGAAAAAAATTGGCGGAAAAGACCCAGAGAAGGTCCTGGGACGATGGAGGCAGAGATTGGGGCGATACCGTCTCCAAACCAAGGAAGGCCCGGGGTTGCCGGCCGCCTCCAGGAGCTGGGAGAAACGTCTGGGACGGATTTCACCTTAGAGCCTTCAGAAGGTACCGGGTCTGCCAGCCCCTCGAGCCCAATTTCTGGCCCCCAGGACCGTCAGGAAATACAATTTGAGTTTCCAACCACTCCGGCTCACAGAGCCGCGTTCTTAGGGCGGCCGCAGGCCGTGAATACGCCCGGCTTTGTTAATACACCGTGTTAGGGAGACCCGGGAAGGTCTGGGGTTTTTACAGCCTCCCAGACGCGTTTTTATGCTGGAGGCTCTGGCGAGGGGGTGGGCGTCATACGAGTAAGAAGCACCTGAAACTCTCAGGGGATTCAGATCTCTCATCAGTGGGTAAAAAAAAAAATTAATAAATTAAAAATAAATAAATCTGGCGCTGCTTTCTGCAAATGCCCCCTTGAAATTCCTCCGAGTCTTACCATCCAGTCTCCACGGTCGTCCCGAGCAAGCTGAGACGTCTCCAGCCCGAGCCTCTCCATCCTGAGCTATCACACAAGCCCGAAAATATGTAAACAAGATCCTCAGGCCCCTCGGTCTGCAGCCAAGCGTGAGAAGTGCATCGTGCGTGCACGGAGCCCCTACGCACTCATCAGCAAGTCGCCCTTTATCTTGTGTGTCTTGCACGGCTCCTTTAGGTTTCTGAGGAGCAATTAAAAGGCCGGTGGCTCCGGTGAACGTTCTAAGGAGGAGACTTCAGGAATGTTCCCCGGACCGAGCGCCAGGGTGGCTGCTCTGATCTTCCGTCCAGATGACGACCTCAGGAGCGGGGCATTCGTTGGGACGTGGCCAGGATGCATTTCTTTTCTTTTTCTTTTTAATTTTATTTTTATTTTTCCCCCTTTGAAGATCTTTTATTTATGTTAATGGTTTTGTTCCAAAGTTAATTTGTCATATAACCAAAGACGTGGATGGGGTTCTCCCGGACACTTTATTTCTTCTGTTTCTTTTCAAAAAATTAATCTTTATTGTTGAAAGCATTACAAATGCACCCTCTTATTTCCCCCATTGCCCCCCTCCACCCCACACCCACTCCCTGCCCCAGGCCTTCCCCACACTACTGTGTGTGTCCATGGGTTATGCACAGATGCACATAAGTTCTTTGGTTCATCTCTTCCCGCCCCCCTTCCCTCTGAGATCCCTCCATCTGCTCCATGCTTCCAGGTCTCTGCATCTATTTTGTTCGTTAGTTAATTTGGTTCTTTAGCTTCCACATATAAGTGAGATCATGGGATACTTGTCTTTCTCTGCCTGGTTATTTCACTCAGCATAATACTCTCCAGGTCCCTCCATGCTGCCCCAAAGGGCGAGAGATCCACCTTTTTCACAGCTGCATAGTATTCCACGGTGTAGATATACCACAGCTGTTTTATCCACTCACCTACGGATGGGCACTTGGGCTGTTTCCAGATCTCAGCTACTGTAAGTTGCTCTGCTATGAACCTAGGGGTGCATATATTCTTTCTGATTAGTGTTTCAGGGTTCTTAGGATATATTCCTAGAAGTGGGGTCACTGGGTCAAAAAGCAGCTCCATTTTTAATTTTTTTAGGAACCTCCATACTGCTTTCCACAGTGGCTGCACCCCTCTGCCTTCCCACCTGCCGTGTACCAGGGTCCCCCTTTCCCACACCCTCGCCAGCACTTGTATTTCATTGATTTGTTGATAGTAGACATTCTGACCGGTGTGGGGTGATACCTCATTGTGGTTCTAATTTGCATCTCTAAAATGATGACTGACATTGAGCATTTTTTATAAGTCCTCTTACATGTTTTTGAATTTTCCCTTCTTTATATCACTTGCAAACTTCTATCTTAAAAAGCGCAGATAAATGACTGCTTTGGAAAATTCAAAGTCATGGCCTAAAACCCGCATTACCGTCAATGGCAAAGAGAATTCAGCCTAATCTCGTTTTCAGTAATGCTGTTCTTGTGTGTGTGTTAGCAGCCTTTTGGGTGGATGGGGAGGGGGGGAAAAGGCATTTAAATTCAGGCCAAATGCGAAAAGCAAACAGCGAATTCCTTATTTATCAACTCTCCATAAAATTGTGGTTTTTTCCCCCCTATTTGGTTCCAGACGAGCATTTATTCAGCAAATAATGTATCAAACTAAGTTAAATATTTAGCTTGATGTGTTAGCAAACGTCCTGCTAGAAATACAGGCATCTCAACTTCCAACTTGCTTTACGGAAACACACTTTTCAGTGCTTTTTTACAATCTCTGAGTCATATTTATTAGGTTTCTTTCTGAATTTTGCGTCAGGGTGGCTATTGCAATTTTTTTTTAATGTTTTGTTGTTTTTTTAATTTAGAGAGAGGAAGGGAGAGGGAGAGAGAGAGAAACATCAATGATGAGAGTCATGGATCGGCTGCCTCCTGCACGGCCGCTACTGGGGATCGAACCTAGAACCGGGACATGTGCCCTGACCAGGAATCGAACCCTGATCTCCTGGTTCATAGGTCAACACTGAGCCACGTCAGCCGGGCAAGAGCTTCCCACGTGCACCCCGACAGGGGCCAGGGATCGAGCCAGCAACAGAGGTACCTGCCGTTGGTTGGAATCCAAACCCGGGACCCTTCCCTCTGAGGGCCGGTGCTCTAACCACTGAGCAAACCTGCCAGGGTCACAGCAAATACTAACCGAGCACGACAAAGCGCTTCTGTGAGAGTTTCATGCAGCACATTGTTCCTGGATCCATTCCACGTCCCTGAGCATGTTCCATGCTGCTATTATTAGTAAAGCCCAAAGTGTATTTGTGTGATTACATTTTTTTAAGTAATAAAGCGGCTGATTTATTTGGCTGGGGAGTTGGATAATGTTGGATATGGTTCCTCTCAGCCTCAATAAAGAGATTAGATTTTTTTTTTTCCCTCTGCCTAAAGCATCAACTATATGCCCGGCCGGGCGTGGCTCAGCGGTTGAGCGTCGACCTAGGATCCAGGCGATCAGGGTTCAATGCCCGGTCAGGGCACTTGCCCGGGCTGTGGGCTCAATCAATGACTCTCTCATCATTGATGTTTCTATCTCTCTCTCTCTCCTTTCCTCTCTCTGAAATCAATAAAGATATATTTAAAAAAAAAAAAAAAAACACATCAACTATATGTCGTGCTAAGTGGGTTACTTGAAATTTTGGGGGGGGAATCACTTTGTAAAGTATATGATTGTCTAATTGAAACTACTGCAAAATAAAAATGTAACTATAATTGAAAAATAATATTTTTAAAAAAATAAGAAAAAATTAGCATTGGCCGGTTTCGCTCAGTGGTTACAGCATCAGCCCTCAGACGGAAGGGTCCCAGGTTCGAATCCAGCCAGGGGCACTTACCTCAGTTGCAGGCTTGGTCTTGGTGATGCACATGCAGGAGGCAACCAATGGATGCGTCTCTCTCACATCAATATTTCTCTCTCTCTTTCTCTCCCTTCCACTGTCTCTGAAAAGCAATGGAAAAAGTATCCTTGGGTGATGATTTAAAAAAAAAAATTTAAATATTAATCCTAACAGGTTTTTTTGTCTTTCTCAGTCAGTTCCCCCAAAACTCACCCAGGCCCTGGAAACCACTATTTTCTGTCTCTATGGATTTGCCCAACCTGGACTTTGATATTTTCCTTCACTTTCCATGTTTTCTAAGATGTGAGCCTATTCCTTTTATAATAATTAATTTAAATAATTTTGCCCAGCCAGGGTGGCTCAGTTGGTGGAGTGTCATCTTTTGCACCAAGAGGTCGCTGGTTTGATCCCAGGTCGGGGCACATGCCCGGGTTGTGGGTTCGATCCCCAATAGGGGGCACGCAGGAGGCAGCCCATGATGTTTCTCTCTCATCATTGATGTTTCTCTCTCTCCCTCTCCCTTTTTCTCTAAAAATTAATAATAGTACAAACATATTAAAAAATAATTAAACTTACTTCCAATTAAAGAAAGTACTGGCAAGACAAAAGCCTAAAGTCTCGGGCCCTAGAAGAGACGAGCAGAGTTTTGAGCGTCACGGTTCAGAAGAAGGAGCCGGGTCCATAGTCTGTGTCCCTTTAGACTTAAGCCCCTCTGCCTGCAGGTTTCCATTCTTAAAGTGTCTCTTTTCCTGAACAGTGCTGACCATTTTGTCTTTAAATCCAAATCGGCTGTCCCTCCCAGAGCTTTGCGGTGTTTCGGGTCTGCATCTAATAAGACACTGCTTCTTGTTATGGCTCCTGAAACCATTTGCTCAGACAACTCGGTCAGAGGTCCCCTGAACAACTGTGTAAACAACGCCGGCTAAAAAGATAGGGGCCCACACACACTGTTGTTTTGGCTGGAACATCGAGGATTCGCTGAGCAGCTCGTGGTCACTTCAGCCGGGACCCCAAGGCTAGTGAGAGGCCCATGGTCAAGGGCATATTTACAGTAGAGAATAGAAAAAAATAGAATAAAATAGAATAGGAAAAATAAATGGAATAGAATAGAGTACAGCAGAGTAGTATAGAGTTGTGTAGACTAGCGTAGAGTAGAATGAAATAGAGTAGAATAGAGTAGAATGAAAGAGTAGAATAAAGTAGAGTAGAATAGAATAGAGTAGAATGAAATAGTAAGAGTAGAGTATAATAGAGTGGTGAGACTAGAGTAGAGTAGAATGAAATAGAGTAGAATCGAGTGGAATAGAGTAGAGTAGAAAGAAATAGATTAGAATAGAGTGGGGTAGAGTAGAGTAGAGTAGAGTAGAGTAGAGTAGAATGAAATAGTGGAGTAGAGTAGTGAGACTAGAATAGAATGAAATAGAGTAAAATAGAGTAGAATGAAATAGTAGAGTAGAGTAGAGTAGAATAGAGTAGAATGAAATAGAGTAGAATCGAGTGGAGTAGAGTAGAAAGAAATAGAGTAGAGTAGAGTAGAGTAGAGTAGAATAGAGTAGAATGAAATAGAGTAGAATCGAGTGGAGTAGAGTAGAAAGAAATAGAGTAGAGTAGAGTAGAATGAAATAGAGTAGAATCGAGTAGAGTAGAGTAGAAAGAAATAGATTAGAATAGAGTAGAGTAGCGTAGAGTAGAATGAAATAGTGGAGTAGAGTAGTGAGACTAGAGTAGAATGAAATAGAGTAGAATAAAGTAAAATAGAGTAGAATGAAGTAGAGTAGAGTAGAGTAGAGTAGAGTGGAGTAGAGTGGAGTAGAGTAGAATGAAATAGATTAGAATAGAGTAGAGTAGAATAGAGTGGAGTAGAGTAGAGTTGAGTAGAGTAGAGTGGAGTGGAGTAGAGTAGAATGAAATAGATTAGAATAGAGTAGAGTAGAATAGAGTGGAGCAGAGTAGAGTAGAATGAAATAGAGTAGAATAGAGTAGTGAAGACTAGAGTAGAGGAGAATGAAATAGATTAGAGTAGAGTAGAGCAGAATAGAGCAGAGTAGAATAGAATGAAATACAGTGGAGTAAAATATGACAATATTAACAACAAAAAAAAGAGAGGGCGCCCAAAAGAGAGGGCTCCCTATATTATTTTGGCAACACCCTGTGCATCTATAAATGATTTGAACATTGAACGTTTAAAATTTTTTAAAGAGTAAGCAAAATACAAAGTCCAAGTCCCTAGCCCGCTAGCTCAATTAGTTAGAGCGCCGTCCCAATAAGCCAAGGTTGCGGGTTCGATTCCCCGGTCAGAGCACACACAAAACTCAACCAATGATGCAAGAATAATTAGGACAACAAATCAATGTTTCTCTCTCTCTCTCTCCTTTTTACTCTCTCTCTCTAAAATCAATCAATAATTATTATTTTTTTAAATGTATCCATGTAGAATCCTTACGTTCTACTCTTAAAAGATAGAATTTTTCTCATGTGTCACTAGAGTTGAAAGGAGCTTTGGAGGCGATCTGATCTAAATGAGGAAATTAAGAACGGGAATTGTTTTGTTTTTGTTTTTAACTTTAAAGTCACATCATGGGTAGAATAAGTCAGTTCTCAGTGAGTTTCTTAAATTGAGGTCACAGATCTGTAATTGTCTGACAGCAGATGAAGGCTGGAAAAATATGCCTGGCTGGAGTGGCCCAGTGGTTGAGCATCGACCTATGAACCAGGAGATCGTGGTTGGTTGTCGACCTATGAACCCAGGAAGTCACTAGTTCGATTCCCGGGCAGGGCACGTGCCCGGGTTGCGGGTTCGATCCCCAGCAGGGGGCGTGCAGGAGGCAGCTGATCCATGACTCTCTCATCATTGATGTTTCTCTCTCTCTCCTTCCTCTCTCTAAAATCAGTAAAAACACATTTTTTAAAAGACTGGACACACGTTCATGTGATTCAGATTTTCAGAACTTGAAGAATGTTTTCATTCCAGGTTCTGATTTCTGTTTTTAAAATACCAGAGTTCAGAATTCGTGGCCCATTGCGATGAATGACAATGGAAAAGACATTGTGATATGTGTCAGGAGATGGCAGGGCCACCTTGGAAAAAGTTAAGGTGTCAGCACAGAGACTGGGTAAAGAAATATGGAGTTTTCAAAAAACCGTGGCCATCCCTGCTCACTCAGGAATGTTAACCCCAAAACGTGCTCCCAAAGATTAAGAAACAGGTGATTCTGAGCAATAAAGGCCACGTGAAAACAAAAACCCGAATAGATTAGAGGGCGTTTGTCCCAGGAGAAAACCACAAGCCAATATTCAGTCATAATAAACATGATATTGCATTATGTCTGTCTTACTGCTAATATTTTAAGGTAACTGCCATTTAAAAAAAATTTTTTTTAAATACGTTTTTATTTATTTTAGAGAGAGAGGAAGGGAGAGGGAGAGAGAGAAACATCAATGATGAGAGTCATTGATGGACCACCTCTTGCTCGCCCCCTACTGGGCATCGAGCCCACAACCCGGGTATATGCCCTGACTGGGAATTCAACCTGTGACCTCTTGGTTCATAGGTCGATGCTCAACCACTGAGCCACACCGGCCAGGCGGTAATTGCCGTTTTTTGACAACCGTGTCATGTCGATTTCAACGCCATGGTAGCCGGCATTCTCTAGTCGCCATGGAGTTAAGGATTCTCGCATTGCATTTGTTTATCCGGCCCTGGGTCTCTCCAACACAGCAATTCCATGAGTAAACACGGTTAACCTGGCTCGAGGAAACACCCGCCGTTGTCAAGCCTGTGTCTGCAGAAGTGTTTTGTCCACAGGAAAGAGAACCGTTGGGCTCAAGGAAGTCCAGCATCCACCCAGGAGAAGAAAAATTGCATCTGGGATGCCACGTGTGCACCATTTTCCAGGGAGGATGAAAGGTGCCATAAATACAGAAAGGCCTGCAAATTGTTTTTCAAGAAGAATTTCCGTCCTGCCAGGTGAAGCAGAAAGATTCCCCAGCCGATCCAAGCTACGCAAAGCAGAGCTTGACACGTGTGCACAGAGAGCTGGACTTTCTAAAACAAATGCACGGGATCTGCTAACTACCCCAGAATTCAAGAGGACAGTTTGCAGATTTTTCGTCATTCCAGGGTTAGCAAACTGGACTGGAATCCTAGGGCGACTGCAGTGTTTCTCTAATGTATTCAAGAAGCTAGATCAAAATATTGGTGTATCGATGGCTATTGTCCTAATAAAAAATCACGCGTATCATACATTCACCATCAGCTTTTCCAATCGTTTATCTACAGATGGGCACTTGGGCTGTTTCCAGATCTTAGTTATTGGTGTGGTTTTTTTTTTTTTCTTAAATATATTTTTATTGATTTCAGAGAGAGGAAGGGAGAAGAAGAGAGAGAGAGAAACATGATGACGAGAGAGTCATGGATCCGCTGCCTCCTGCACGTCCCCTACTGAGAATCGAGCCCGAAACACAGGGCTGTGGCCTGACCGGGAATCAAACTGTGATCTCCTGGTTCATAGCTCAACGCTCAACCACTGAACCACCCAGGCCCGGCCAGATCTTAGCTATTGTAAATAATACTGCTATGAACCCATACACCTCAACACCAAGAAGATAAACCATCCAATTAAAAAATGGGCAGTTACCTGAATAGCGATGCCTCCAATGAGGACAGACAGATGGCCAGGAGACCTGTGAAAAAATGCTCAATGTCAATAATCATCAGAGAAATGCAAATTAAAACCACAACGAGGAATCACCTCACACCTGTCAGAAAGTCTACCATTAACAAATCAACAAATAACACGTGCTGGTGAGGGTGTGGGGAAAGGGGAGCCCAGTACACTGCTGGTGGGAATGCAGACAGGTGCAGCCACTATGGAAAACAGTATGGAGTTTCCTCAAAAAATTAAGGGACGTCTGTAATACTTTAAACAAAAATAAAAATTAAAAAAAAAAAAATTAAAAATGGAGTCGCCTTTTGACCCAGGGATCCCACTTCTAGGATTATATCCTAAGAAACCCCGAACACCCATGAGGAAGAATATATGCACCCCAATGCTCATAGCAGCACAGTTTACAATAGCTAAGATCTGGAAACAGCCCAAGTTCCTGTCAGTAGATGAGTGGATAAAAAAAGCGGTGGTATGTCTACACCGTGGAATACTACGCAGCTGTGAAAAAGGAGCTCTTACCCTTTGGGACAGCATGAAGGGACCTGGAGAATATTATGCTGAGTGAAATAAGCCAGGCAGAGAAAGACAAGTGAATAAATCCTAAGAAATCCATGAATATATCCTAAGAAACCTGACACACCAATCAGAAAGAATACATGTCTCCACTGTTGGTTTTTTTCCCCCCTAAATGAATCTCCTTCAGGATCTGAAGAAGATTCCACTGGGGAGAGAAAAAATATCAAGCGTCACTTCTGTACAAGTTAATGAGTCCAGAGAACAGAATAAATGGAACGGAGCTTGTCTTTATTTTGATTTAATTGACCTTTCGACCACCACAGGGTGTGCAAGCCGACTAGGTACAGTACATAGGGGCTGGGACCAGGTGGGGGGAAACTGAGGCTCCCTCCCAGCGCAGTCTCCTTCCTGTGAGATCCTGACACTCTAGCCACCCTTGCACATGTGTGATCCATTAAGATTTTTTTTTTTTTTGCAAGGATCTGAAAATAAACTTGGAGAGGAGAAATTTCTATCATCGGTGCATTTTCGTGCGACCCACGGGGACACGGTCTCAGGGACCGCGGCCAGATCGCCGCCGACTGGAAAAAAAAAAAAAAGGGGGTTGCATCAATTAAAAACGTTTCACCCGCCAGCCCCCTTTGGAAACGAAAGTGACATGAGGAAAATTAAAAATACGGCCCAAATCCAAATCAAAACCAGATGCCTGCAGCCGCTTTGAGGATTTCTCCCCTGTGCTCCATGGCCTCTCGGTATTTTACTTTCTAAAATGGATACAATCTCGCTTTGCCCGGCGAGGTCTCTGGTTTGTTTGCAACAATGTAATTAGCTGAGCAAACAAATGGGCTTCCTGCTCTGACTCAGGGAAAGGAGACTGGGCTCCTATTGTTCCTACCAAGGGGGCGTCTGGAACAAATTAGATACATTTTACTTTTGTTTCCAAATAATATCAACGCAGGCAGCCGCCGGAGGCTCATTTATGCGTTTTCCGCAGCCCCCAATCCTTCTGTGAGCAGGATTGTAACACCCAGGCTCAACCAAGACCTGCACTTGCATGCGTTTGGCAACTTTTGTGAGATGATGGTACGTCTAGAAAATGATGCAGGGCGCTGGCCGCTGTGGCTCAGTGGTTATAGTATCAGTCCCTGCTCTTGCTCCAAAGGGTCTCGGGTTCGATTCCCAGTCAAGGGCACTTACCTGGGTTGCAGGTTATATCCCAGGCCAGGTCAATGCGTCTCTCTCACATCAATGTTTCTCTCTCCGTCCCACTCTCTCAATGGGAAAAAGATCCTCAGGTGGGGATTGACCGCGACAAAAAAAAAGCGATGCACCCCAGCAGGTGCTTCTGCGGTGCACAGGTCGTTTTGAGCTAAAAAATAACTTTAACTTCCTTTCGACCGTCGAGAGAAAGTTTTACAAACAATCAAACAGAAATAAAAGACCTTTAATTTCACCCCTTTATTTAAATGACCCAGAAGCACCTGAATTGGGAGCCTTGCCCGTATTAAAGTATGAGCAGGCGTCACCCCTCTTAAGCTATCTATAGGGCAGGGCAAACTACGAATTACTGAAAATACAGGGTGTCCCAATAAATGTATCCACACTTTAACAACCGATAGCTCAATTCCGAAAATGAAATGCATTTTAATAAACACTGCCCTTATAATTATTCAAACTGTGCGTAGACATTTTTGGGGGGACACCCTATATACTCTCCCTATATTGAACCTGTGGCCCGGTACCTGGTCCCTAGCTCAGGATGTATTATATACCCAAGACCCCTTTCTGTCTTTGAATCTCTCTGGCATGTGGGGGTCTCTGACTCTCTCACATAAGTGGGGTTCCCATACATATGTATGTAATTAAATGTGGTCATTTTTTCTCGGTAATCTGCCTCATGTCTATTTGATGATTAGTCCGGCCAAAAGGACCTTGAGTTCTTTGGTTAATCTCTTCCCGACCCCCCCATCTCCTTCCCTCTGAGATCCCTCAGTCTGTTCCATGCTTCCATGTCTCTGGATTTATTTTACTCATCAGTTTATTGTGTTCATTAGATTCCACTTATGAGTGAAACCACGGGAAACTAGTCTTTCTTTGCCTGGCTTATTTCACTCAGCATAATCCTGTCCAGGTCCCTCCCTGCTGCCCCAAAGGGTACGAGAGCCGCCTTTTTCACAGCTGCATAGTATTCCACGGTGTCGATGTCCCACAGCTTTTTTTTATGCACTCAGCTCCTGATGGGCACTTGGGCTCTTTCTAGATCTTAAATAAGACCCTTTAACATTTCACATAATACTAGTTTGGTGGTGATGGACTCCTTTAGCTTTTTCTTGTCTGGCAAGCTCTTTATCTGTCCTTGGGTTCTGAATTAAAGGGCTGAAAAACAAGGGCCTATTACCAAGATCCCACTTCTTCATGCAATCACCTGTGGGTGGGCATTTAGGTTGCTTTCTTACCTTGGCTCTCGTGAGTAATGACTGTGTATGATGTCAGATGAGTCCCAGACATATCAGTCAGGGTGATCACTCTGTAAATTATATAAATGCCCAACCCTGTGCTGTACACAGCTGAAACTAATAGAAAATAATACCGAATGCCAACTGTGATTGAAAAATGAAGAAATTATTTTACAGAAGATGCCAAGGGAAGGCATAGTAGAGTTGATTTTGTCTGCTCTCGCTTGAGAAATCTTTCCTGTTTTTTTAAAATTTTTTTATATGTTTTTATTGATTTCAGAGAGAGGAAAGGAGACGGAGAGAGAGAGAGAGAGAAACATCAATGATAAGAGTCATGGATCGGCTGCCTCCTGCACGCCCCCGACTGCGGATTGAGCCCACAACCCGGGCATGTGCCCTGACCGGGAGTCAATCCGAAATCTCTTGGACCTTAGGTTGACAACCACTGAGCCACGCCAGCCGGGCTCTCAGGAGAAATCTTGCTCAGCCACAACCCTTGCAAATAAAACGACGTTTCTTGGTAGGTTGTGCTAGAAAATTACGGCTTTCATCTTTATTTTACCTCCTGTGAACTTTCAAGCGATTCTTCCATTTGTGAAGGACTTTACAAAATGACATTAACATAAAACACTGATGAAACACAGGCCTAGGAAACTTGCAGCCCAAAATTTGTCTCCACCCTTGACCAAAATTCACCAGGAAAAAATTCCGTTGACCCAATTCAGAGAGAGGTCAGTTAATATTCCCAAATTATGGATTACTCTGTGGTTGCTAAGGGTGTTTCAGATACTGGATGCTCTTCCAGTTATATTCATTAACTCGTGATGAAATGACGACGGGTTTACAGAAATTGGGTTTAATTTTACAGGGTGCCCTAAAAAGCAAACAAACAAACAAAAAATCCCTGGTGTGTGCTAAAGCAAATTATAAAATGGAGCATTTATCAGAATGATTCTGTGGCTTCTTTTGTTGAACTTGAAACTGATATAATAGTGAATGTCAACTGTAATTGAAAAATAAAGATAATTTAAAAATAAAATGGGTCGAACTTTATTTTAATTTTTGTTGGTTTACCCTGACCCAAGGATATTTTTTCCATTGATTTCAGAGAAAGTGGAAACGGGGGAGAAAGAGAGAGGGGAGCATCGATGTGAGAGAGACGCATCGATTGGT
Organism: Miniopterus schreibersii; assembly: GCF_964146895.1. Taxonomy (NCBI): domain Eukaryota; kingdom Metazoa; phylum Chordata; class Mammalia; order Chiroptera; family Miniopteridae; genus Miniopterus; species Miniopterus schreibersii. The sequence goes on along the minus strand of NC_138120.1, from coordinate 1,230,530 downwards.
CGCCTCCCCACATACCTGCAACCCAGGTAGGTGCCCTTGACCGGGAATCAAATCCCTGACCCTTTGGTTTGTGGCCGGACACTCTAACCACTGAACCGCACCAGCCAGGATGAACTGTATTTTGCAAGAAAATATTCTTTTAAAAAGTATCTAAGCCCTGGCCGGTGTGGCTCAGTTGGTTGGAGCTTTGTCGCATGGGGGGTCCCATTCCCCCCGTGGAGTGTGTGCTGGGGTTTCGGGTTCAATCCCTGGCCGGGAACATGAGGGTGGAGGCGGTTGATGTTTCTCTCTTTCAATTCTTCCATCGATGTTTCTCTTTCTCTCTCTCTAAAATCAATGGACATATCCTCGGGCGAGGGTTTTTTAAAAAATCTTTAAAAAGTATCTAAGATACTGTTTATTTTCTTCCATTTTTCTACCGTATTTTTAAAATGTTAGATGCATTTGTTTCAGTTTACAGAAGCTTAAATGTTAGCTTGACGTGTGTTATTATTATTTTTTGTTAATTTACACCAGAGGATTTCCCCCCCATTGATTTTTAGAAGGAGTGGAAAGAGGGGAAGGAGGGAGAGAGAGAGAAACGTTGATGTGAGAGAGACACAGCGATGGGTTGCTTCCTGCACTCATCCCAACCAGGACCTGGGATTGAACCTGTGACCCAGGTACGAGCCCTTGGCCAGAAATCGAACCCGAGACCCTTCCGTCGTTGACGAACAAGGCTGAGCTTCCCCAAACCCTGCACCCAAGAGTGGGCCCAATCTTGTTTCAGCCCCAATTATCAATGCAGTCGCTTAACCTTTCCTCTGCCCGGCACCTAACAATTGCCCTGCGGATGCAGTTTCCATTACCGTGCAGTTAAATACGCCGGCACAAACCAAAACACCAATAAACCCCGCGTCTGAGTATTGAAAAGTGTCGAAATTTGCGAGACCACCGGATTCCATCATGAAACCCGACCCGGAGAAAACAAAAAAACACCAATATTTTTGTCATGAACCAAAGCTGCCTTTTTTTATAATATGTTTTTATTGATTTTTTTTATTATTATTTTTTAAAAATATATCTTTATTGATTTCAGAGAGAGGAAAGGAGAGGGAGAGAGAGAGAAACATCAATGATGAGAGAGTTATTGATCGAGCCCGCAACCCGGGCATGCGCCCTGACCAGGAATCGAACCCCGATCGCCTGGATCCCAGGTCGATGCTCAACTGCTGAGCCACATCCGGCCGGGCTATTGATTTTTTTTTTTTAGAGAGAGAGAAACATCAATGATGAGTCATTGATCGGCTGCCTCTTGCACGCCCCCTACTGGCGATTGAGCCTGCAACCCGGGCGTGTGCGCTGACCGGGAATCGATCGAACCCTGACCTCCTAGTTCGTGGGTCAATGCTGAACCGCTGAGCCGCCCTGGCCTGGCAGGTGGGATATTATCTTTGCAACTCTTTCATTTAAATTTAGCGTCCGAGCAAATCTGATTTTCATACCTGCTGCACAGACATGGCCATTGCATCATCTAAAGCAAATGCTGAGCTTCTGACGAAATGTCTTGGAGGCCCAAGCGTTTTGGAAGCAGCCAGTCTTATCTCTGCTACGACATGTTCCCTGCAGTTTATTTGCTCTTCGGACCACACTTAGGTCAGATCCCGAGAGCACTCAGGATGCGAGCGGGATTGAGCCAACAGGCCCTCACCTTATTTCAGCTGCCGTCAGATCAGGAAAAAAATAAAATAAAATAAAAAATAAAAAACCAACAACAAAAATCACAGCGCAGACACTTAGGGAAAAAATAAAATAAAAAAATCACGGGGAACATGCTCTGAGCACAAAACCCTGACCGTGTCACTCCAGGGCACCCCGTTTGTTCGGATTCTGCTACGCCTGCATCTCATCAGGGTTACGAGGTGTGTTCGCCTCCCCCTTTCTGAGGGAGTGAACTGGCTTTCCTTCAGCTGGATTGCATTCCCTGAGCTTACAGAGCCGGCTCTGGAATTCAGTCATCCCAATCATCGGTCCAAATTTGCAAGGATCCAAGAGTGAGGTCTTTTAAGTTCTCTCGTGCCCATTGCTCAGACAACCCCAGAGAGAGGGAGCCGGTCCAGACCCGATAAGGCATCTGAGCTGCGTAGGTGGGATCCGACATCCATCGGCTCCTCCGTTTGCCTGTAATGTATTAATAAACGCCCGAGTGCGCCCGCGTTCCAACCCAGAGACGCACAGGACGGCCGTGTTTGCCAGGGCTGGAGGAGGCGAGAGAAGACAGAGGGATTGCTTAGCGAGTCTCCACGGGGGTGACGGGATGTTCTGGAACCAGACGGCGGGGACGGTCACATGATACCGTGAATGTACTAAATGCCTCCGGTGCAGAAGACGCTCGTCTCGCTGAGCAACACCAGCCGGGCAGGATCAAGCACTTTCTTTAAAAAAAAAAATTATCTTTATTGTTGAAAGTATTACAAATGCACCCCCTTATTTCCCCCATTACCCCCTTCACCCCGCTCACCCACCCCCTGCCCCAGGCCTTCCCCACATTATTGTCTGTGTCCGTGGGTTATGCACAGATGCATGTAAGTTCTTTGGTTCATCTCTTCCCACCCCCCTTCCCTCGGAGATCCCTCCGTCTGCTCCAGGCTTCCACGTCTCTGGTTCAATTTTTTCATCAGTTTATTTTGTTCAGATATGAGTGAGACCATGGGGATACTTGTCTTTCTCTGCCTGGCTTATTTCACTCAGCATAACACTCTCCAGGTGCCTCCCTGCTGCCCCAAAGGGTAAGAGATCACCTTTTTCACAGCTGTATACTATTCCGCAATGTAGATATACCACAGCTTTTTTATCCGCTCACCCACGGATGGGCACGTGGGCTGTTTCCAGGTCTTAGCTGTTGTGAATTGCTCTGCTATGAACATAGGGGAGCTTATATTCTTTCTGATGGGTGTTTCGGGTTTTTTAGGATATATTCCTAGAAGTGGGATCACCGGGTCACAAGGCAGCTCCATTTTTAATTTCTTTGAGGAACCTCCACACTGTTTTCCACAGTAGCTGCACCCGTTTGCCTTCCCACCAGCCGTGCACCAGGGCTCCCCTTTCCCCACACCCTCGCCAGCACCTGTCGTTTGCTGATCAATCACTTTGGATGACGGATTTAGATCCAGTAAAAAAGTCCCCTTGGCCGTCTCGCTCACGGGCTCTGCCCAGAAAAGACCTTCCTGATCCTGGCTGTCGGGTCAGGACGCATTCTCTCCCAGGGACGCAGCGAGCTTTGCGTGTTTGGCGAGCTCCTGTCCCTGCGCAGTTGGGAAAATAGAGGCTCATTCAAACAACGTGAAGGGTTTGGAAGGTGTTCATTCATCCGACTGTTGCCCAAGTTCCCTGAAACAGCTGCATCGGCCACTTCGAAAGCGGATACGAGATTTCAAGTTTCTGCGTTAGAGCCACTTCGGGGAAAGCGGGGGGCGGAGGCCGGGGAGGGGGGCGTCTTACTGTATTTCTTTGCGATTCAAATACATCCAAGGTTGGGAACGGAGTCCCCGAACATTTGCTTTCCTTATGATGTATGAAACGGCGATTGCAAGAGGACTTTTTAAAACTCCAAGCTCAAGGATTGAACACGTTGTTTATTTCCCAGACGTAATTGAATTAGGCTGTATTTTTCCAGTGGGACAGGGACAGGAGTCGGCGTGGGCGAGCTCCAGAAACTAAATCATTTTAACGTGCTCGCCGCAAAAGACTTACATTTCTAGAAACTCTCACGGGCGATATACACGCATGCTGGAATTAAAAAAAATAATAATAATAAAAATGTTATTTGTATTGATTTCAGAGAGAGGAAGAGAGCGAGAAACATCGATGATGAGAGTCAGTCACTGATCAGCGGCCTGCTGCACGCCCCCTCCTGGGGCCTGACCGGGAATCGAACCCTGAACGCCTGGTTCGTGGGTCAACGCTCAACCACTGAGCCACGCCAGCCGGGCCATACTGTAAGTTTTTGCATCTGGACTTTAAAAACATACGGTGTCCCCCCAAAATCTATATGCACACACTCTGAATAATTACACGGTCAGTGTTTATTAAAGTGCATTTCGTTTTCCAGATGGAGCCCTCGGCTGTCAAAGCGCGTCTGCGTCTTTTTGGGGGACACCCGGCGTTTTTGCGTCTGTCTGAGGTTTGCAGCAGGACCTGGACACCTGGGGCTGGATGCCTCTCTGGGGCGTCCTGTGCGTTGCAGGAATCTCAGCAGCGTCTCTGGTCTCCCCTCCCTTACGGACGCCGGTCGAGTCCTCCAGCCCGGCCGGCGTGGCTCAGGGGTTGAGCATCGACCTATGAACCAAGAGGTCAGGGTTCGAGTCCCGGTCAGGGCACATGCTCGAGTTGCCCACACACAAGGCAGATGCGGAGCCATGAAATTCAGGCAAAACTCCCTCCCCAAATATTTCATTTTTTTTTTCAACCGAATTTTGGTCGACGCGGTGAACCGTCACCCGAGGATATTTTTTCCATTGATTTCTAGAGAGAGTGGACACAAGGGAGGGGGAGAGAGAGAGGCCGACGGTCTTATCTTACCGCGGACCCACACGGGCCGGGCCTAAACCAAATTTATAATTTTTTAAATAATTTTTATAATTTTTTAATAATTTTTTATAATTTTTTTATAATTTTTTTTGCCATCAGAAGCATTTCCAGTCAAAATAGTATCAGCATTTGGCTCCTAGAATATTGGAAAGAGCAGCGTCCTTATTAGAATTACAGCCGCCGTGGAGGGAGGGACAGGGCTTGGCCGAAGCTCTCGCCAGATGCTGTGATGTCACGAGACACAGGAAACGCCCACCGGGTCCTTTATTTCGCATTTTGTTTAGTCTTCAATGGTATTCGTGGGTTTTGCATGAGATACGTCAGGAGGGGTGTATGTATAGACGTGTTTATAGATGTTTCCATGATTCCGGCCCTGTCCTCATAGTCGTATCACGACCCTCGAGTGTCCAACAGGCCGGGGACCGTCTGTAGTTTACGAGCAGAATGATGGAAACCATTTCATTTATTTCTTTATTTTAATTTTATATATATATATATTTTTTTAAGTGCACAAATTTATACTTTATTTATGTAAAGCTATACATATATGATTTACTAATATGCACATTTAATGGCAAAAGGGGACACGTTTGCATTTTTTGGAACTTTTACATTGAGTCCATGCTGTATTTATAATTAATAATATAAAAGCCAAAGAAATAGTCACATGATGGCTTATTACTAAAGGTTATTTATTATTATTTTTAAAATTTTGTTACTAAAGGTTATTTATTATTATTTAAATTTTATTACTAAAGGTTATTTATTATTATTTTTTAAATTTTGTTACTAAAGGTTATTTATTATTATTTTTTAAATTTTATTACTAAAGGTTATTTATTATTATTTTTTAAATTTTATTACTAAAGGTTATTTATTATTTTTTTTAATTTTATTACTAAAGGTTATTTATTATTATTTTTTAAATTTTATTACTAAAGGTTATTTATTATTATTTTTTAAATTTTATTACTAAAGGTTATTTATTATTATTTTTTAAATTTTATTACTAAAGGTTATTTATTATTTTTTTAAATTTTGTTACTAAAGATTATTTATTATTTTTTTTTAAATTTTATTACTAAAGGTTATTTATTATTATTTTTTAAATTTTATTACTAAAGGTTATTTATTATTTTTTTTTTAATTTTATTACTAAAGGTTATTTATTATTTTTTTAAATTTTGTTACTAAAGATTATTTATTATTTTTTTTAAATTTTATTACTAAAGGTTATTTATTATTTTTTTAAATTTTATTACTAAAGGTTATTTATTATTATTGTAAAAAAAAATTTTTTATATAATTTTATGGTTGAAAGCATTACCGATGTCCCCCTGCCTTTTTTTTTTTTTTAATTTCTATATGCTACTTGCTGTAGATTTTTCTCACAAGGAAACATGAATGACTCACATGGGGCTGGTTCGAAGCCCCCTTTGCATGTAACCTCTGTGCTATTCTGCCAACGATGAAAAAAAAAAAAAATCTGCACCCGAGCCACCCCACCTGCGTGTCTAACGCTGCGTTCAGTGGGGCGCAGGCTCCCCGCACTCGGGTGCAGCCTGTGAGCTTGGAATTTGCCTGAGCCTCGGCGATTTCAGGAAAAGCCCGAGGAGATTCAACATTTCCCCCCCACCTCCCCTCCCCTCCCCACTTCGCCCCAGGGGAGCGTCCCACAGGCCTGCAAACACTTAGCTGTCGCTTGCTTACTTGAGAAAAGTCAGAAAGAATTATTGAAACGGATTGGAATGCTGAACCAAGTTTATAAATATTTCGGGGCTGTTTTCGTTAACGCGGGAAGATGCTGGAACAGGAAACACGGCGAAACTGCAGCTGAAACTGCACCCTCGTGAAAGGGCCCTATGAGCTCAGAATTCAAAGTCGCAGGACGGCTGGTGCGGCTCAGCGGTTGAGCATCGACCTACGAACCAGGAGGTCAGGGTTCGATTCCCGGTCAGGCACAGGCCCGGGTTTGGGGCTCGATCCCCAGTAAGGGGCATGCAGGAGGCGGCCGATCGATGCCTCTCATCATTGATGTTTCTCTCGCCTTCCTTTCTCTGAAATTAATAAAAATAACCATATTTTTTTTTTTAAAAAAAATTCAAAGTCCCCAGGCCAATCCCAACAGCTATACATGGACTCTGACAATCTCAGCCGCCAGCTTGTAAGCAGCGTTCCCGGGACTCCCCTGGAACCGTTCCCGTTCGGAGAAATGTTGGGAGGTCCAGCCGTGGCCGGCGTGGCCCCGTGGTGGGAGCATCGGCCTGAGCACTGGAGGGTTGAGGGTTCGATTCCCGGTCAAGGGCACGCACTTGGGTTGCAGGCTCGCTCCCCGGCCCCCGTCAAGACCTGTGCAGGAGGCAACCGGTGCATGTGTCTCTCTCCCATCAATATTTCTCTCTCTCTCGGTCTCTCCCCTTCCCTGCCTTCCAGTCTCTCTAAAAATCAATAGAAAAATATCCAATAACAACAAAAACATGAAGCCGAATAATCCCTCTCTGTCTTTCCGCCCCCTGCCCGCCTCCCCGCAAGCTGACGAGGGACATTTCCTGAGTCAGGAGCACGCCCGTCACCTTCCTAGACGGTGAAAAATGTGGTTTATTGGGACCGTCTCCAATCAACGCACCTTAACTCCCTCCCGTGGCCTGGGTCCCGGGGACTCGGACGGTGAGGTTTCTTCCCCCGATTGTCCGAGACCTTTTGTACAGAACTCAAGAGAATGGAGGCATTTTTCCTGGCGACTCTCAGATGTGTATTGAAATGCGCATTGTTCCCAAATGCATCGGTTTAAATATATATTTTTTTGTTCTAAAGACGGCGGGCCCCCCGGAGCTGAGCAACAGGGGCTCAGCGTCCTCGATCGTCAGCGTGGCTCACGGGTCACCCGCATCCACCCGTGTCTCGGTGGGGAACAGAGACTCCTGAACTCGCCTCCCGGGACAGCGCGAGAGGTTGAAGTGAAAATAAACCCTGGGCGACACCACAGCTTCCAACCAGAAAAAAAAAATCTGTTTACCCGGCTAAAACCCTGACCGATGAATGTGACCTGACTCATAAGCCCCCGGACGTTATCTCAAAATACGTGTCACCAGTAACGCCCTTCGCCCGTCAAAAGGGCCTGCGGTTGTTAGGGAAGGATGTCTCCGCAGAGCACTCACATTCTGCTGGAGACCTTCTCTTAAACCCTGGATCATCTAGTCTAAAAATGCTCGGCGTCCGACACATGCACACGGACACAGGGCCTTGAATCCCAAATGCATCCCCTCCCGTTACCTCCCATAGCAGGTGCAGACACCTAGGCCACCGGCGGGCCTCTCACGGCGAGAAATTCTGCGAGAGATCTTCTTTTATACCCCAGTTGATCTATTTAAAAAATGCACGTTGTGTGATACAGACGCAGACACGCGCCAACTAAATCCTCACCTCCAAGCATCACCTCCTGACCTGCCCGCGGCCTCTGCGAAAAATCCGAATTTTGCACGTGGCTGAGCTCAGGGAGCCTGGGTGAGCCTGGGTGAGCCTGGGTGCTGCTCTCCCGAATAATTAAATAAATGTTTTGCCGTGCTGGTTGTTAACCTGCACCCGAGGGTGTTTTTTGCATGGCTTTTGAGAGAGCGGGGAAGGGAGGGAGAGGAGACAGAGAGAGGAACATGGGCCTGAGAGAGACACATCGATGGGCTGCCCTCCGGCACTCATCTGGGTCGAACCCGCAACCCAGGTACATGCCCTTGACCCCGGAATCGAATCCAATGTGCGGATTGAGCTCTAATGATGGAGCCACACCGGCCGGGGTGCAATCGTCGATGACCAGCAATCACGCTTTTCTCGCCGACACGGGTTTCAGGGCAAGTCAGCAAAGAAGCAGAAGAGACGGGGCGTGGAGATGAGCCCCCGCCTGGGACGCGGGGGCGGGCGCCCCGGGTGTGAGTCACGCTGAGCTGCAGGAGGGAGCCCATGTCTTGGAAGAGGCCTGCGGTGTCTCCGCGGCTCTGGGCAGACACCTGCGCCTCGGCCCGGCCAGGGGAGGTGACGTCAGTTGTCTGGAAAGCGCAGGCAGAGCTGAGCAACAGTGAGATAAAAGAAGGGCCCTGACAGCGGGAAGCCGGGAGGAGATCTGAGGTCCTGCACCAGCCTTATCTGCCCTCTGTCATTCCAAAAGCCCTCTCCAGGGGCGCCTGCGTCGTCCGTGGAAAATCGCCGAATGTCACCACCTGGCAGGAAAAAATGTATATTTTTGCAAGTGCAAAAATACTAAAAAATATTTTTTAATATTTAAATATTTTCAATATTTTTAAATATTTAAATATTTTAATATGTACTATTTTAATATTTTTAAATATTTAAATATTTTTAATATAAATATATATAAAATATTTAATATAAATATATTTAATATAAATATTTTAAATATTTTTAAATATATAAATATTAAAATATTTTGAATATATAAATATTCAAAATATTTTTAAATATATAAACATTAAAAATATTTTAAACATGTAAATATTAAAAATATTTTTAAATATATAAATATTAAAAATATTTTGAATGTATAAATATTAAAAATATTTTAAATATATAAATATTAAAAAATATTTTAAATATATAAACATTAAAAATATTTTAAATATATAAACATTAAAAATATTTTAAACATATAAATATTAAAATATTTTAAACATATAAATATTAAAAATATTTTTAAATATATAAATATTAAAAATATTTTGAATATATAAATATTAAAAATATTTTAAATATATAAACATTAAAATATTTTAAATATATAAACATTAAAAATATTTTAAATATATAAACATTAAAAATATTTTAAACATATAAATATTAAAATATTTTAAACATCTAAATATTAAAAATATTTTTAAATATATAAATATTAAAAATATTTTTAAATATATAAATATTAAAAATATTTTTAAATATATAAATATTAAAAATATTTTTGCAAGTGCAAGCTTTTTTTTTAATAAATATGTTTTTATTGATTTCAGAGAGAGGGAGCGGGTGAACGAGATAGAAACATCAATGAGTTATTGATCGGCCGCCTCCTGCACGCCCCCGACTGGGGATCGAACCCACAACCCCGGGCATGTGGCCTGACCGGGACTCGAACCCCGACCTCCTGGTTCATAAATTGACGCTCAACCACTGAGCCACGCCGGCCGGGCCTTCTGTCCGTTTTTTAATCAAACCGTTTCCTTTTTGCTATTGACTCCTGTGAGTTCATCTAATGTCTCTTGGCCTTGGGACAAAAAACTAACATATTTTCCAAAGGAACGCCCGCTCGATGACCGACAGGACCTAGCATGCGCCCAGCCCGACGCGTGTCCAGGGCCCAAAGCGCGGGCAGGGAACAGCTGTCACCCAGGCCGCCGGCGGCTTCCCGCGGGGACTCGGCACGGTCTCGGCGGAAGTTCCCTGCTAGGGTCACGGATCCCAGATTAAAAGCCTCGGCTGGATCCCGAGACACTGTTTGCAACGGGCGAGGCACCTCGGTGCTGGAACAGAGACCTCCGGCAAAGCCGTGCATCCGACGACCGTCCCCCCCAAACTTGCACCGCAAGGGGCTGGGAGAAACTGCGGGTTGGGGCCACGTTTCCTCCAGAAATAATTCCAGGTTGACACCAAGGTGCATTTATTTGGTTGTTGAAGCCTGAAGAATGGGAGCCGGCCGGCGTAGCTCTGGGGCTGAGCCTCCACCTACGACCCAGGAGGTCAGGGTTCGATTCCTGGTCGGGGCACCTGCTGGGGTTTCGGGCTCGACCTGTAGTCGGGGGGCGTGCAGGAGGCGGCCGATCCATGACTCTCATCATGGGTGTTTCTCTCTCTCTCCAAAATCAATAAAAATATATTTTTTAAAAAATGAGAATATTGCCCAGGCCGCTGTGGCTCCATGGTTAGAGCGTCACCCGGTGCACTAAAGGGTCTCGGGTTCGATTCCCGGTCAAGGGCTCATACCCGGGTTGCGGGTTCGATCCTCGGTCAGGCCATGTATGGGAACCAACCAACTGCTGTTCCCCTCTCTCGCCCTCCCCTTCTCTCTAAAAATCAATAAAAAACATCCTCAGGGAGGGATTTAAAAAAAAAAAAAAGGAAATATCGCTAATTGCTTATTTTTCGGCGTTCACTCCCTCGCTCATTTACGTTTCCTGAGCTCGCTTAGCCCTTCGGCCTGTGCGTCCCGTGGCACCGAGCGCCCACCTTTCACTGGTCTCGCCTTAAACGCACGTCGTGTGTTCCAAAAAAAACCCAAATAAACAAAAATCGAAGCATCGGGATGGTTTCCCACCCGGGTGCAGAAAAGACAAAATTCCTCGTTGTCGGAATAGAAGGCCGTGGCTCGTCCCGACCTCCGCGCCGGGCCTGGGGTAGGCCCTCCTGCAGGCGCGGGCAGGAGGCTCTGCGTTCCCTGGCGGGAGAGAGTCTGGCTGAGAAACGGAGCTGAGAAGCTAAGGAGGCCGGTGGTTTTTCACAGACGCCAGCCTGACGTGTTCTTGTGCCGGGACGAACTCCACGCGCCGAGGGAATGCAGAGAACAGACGGACGCCGTAGGCAGGTGTCCACACAGGGTCACCCATCTCGTCTGGACGCTTTTCATCTGCGCCGAGCTACACGCTTGGGGAGTCCATCCCGCCCGTGGCGGTGAACTTGGGTCATTCGGGGAGGTACGTGCCCTTGACCCGGAATCCGACCTTGAGACCGTCCGGCGAGCGGGCCGGTGCTCTGACCACGGAGCCACGCCGGCCAGGGCTTTCTCTAAACACGGCCACGGCCACAACGGGGGAAAAAAGTAAACTATTTACGAACACGGGGAGCAGACAGAGGGGTGTCAGAGGGAAAGGGGGGCAAGGGGACCGGAGGAGATTAACCAGAGAACTTCTGTGCGTCTGTGCAAAGCCCCTGGACACAGGCAATAGGGTGGGGAAGGCCTGGGAAGGGGGCCGGAGTGGGGCGCAGGGGGGCAATGCAGGGAAAAGAGGGGACATCTGGGATACTTTCAGCAGTAAAAATAATTTAAAATAAAAATAATAGCCCGGCCGGACGTGGCTCAGCGGTTGAGCGTCGACCTAGGATCCAGGCGATCGGGGTTCGATTCCCGGTCGGGGCACATGCCCGGGTTGTGGGCTCGATCAGTGACTCTCTCATCATTGATGTTTCTCTCTCCCTCTCCTTTCCTCTCTGTGAAATCAATAAAGATATATTTAAAATAAAATAATAAAATAAAATATAAAATAAAATAAAATAAAAAATAATAATTGCAATGCTTTAAAACCAAAGCGAACCCGTGTGGTAGAACATTTTTACGTTCAGTGTCTTCCCATGAGCTAAATGAGCATTTTTAAGCCAAATGCAGGGCGGGGGGAGACGGACGCGCCATTCGAGTCGCTCTCTGCTTTTCAGGAGCCAGGGCGGCCTCTCCTGAGGCCTCCAGTTTCCTGTTTAATTTCCTCGGGAAAGACAAGCCTGCTGGTAGCTCTTACTGTTTAAACAGCTCAGCTCGGCGGACGGCCCCCGATTGTTTACGGGGGGGTGGGGTGCGTGGCCAGCCTGCTGTGTGGCCAGCCAACCTGTGAGTTAGGCGACCGGACATGAAAGAGCGGCCCTGGCCAGTGCGGCTCAGTGGTCAGAGCACCGGCCTGAGCACCCCAGGGTCTCGGGTTCGATCCCAGGCCAAGGGCACGTACTTGGGCTACAGGTTCAATCCCTGGCGCCGGTCCGGGTGCAAGCGAGAGACCACCAATCTGGTGCAAGCGAGAGGCCACCAATCAATGTGTCTCTGTCCCATCAACGCTTCTCTCTCTCTCTCCCTCCCTTCCTCTCTCTAAAAAAAAATTTTAAAACCATGGAAACAGATCCCCGGGTGAGTATGAACAGCGACAACTCAAAGCAGTGAACACAATCCGGCGATTGTGCCCGTGGAACTCGCAGCCCAGCCGAGGCAGACGGTCATAAAAAACTCAGACGCACAGCCGGGCGACCGTTGCAGACGGAGTTAGGGGCCCTGACGGGACCCAGCGCCGCCGTGAGAAAATGCATCGCGGAGGAAACGAGTGGGGCCAGGGGGCCAGGCGTAGATGGTCCGTGGTCTCCCTGGAAGGGTGTCCAAAGGGTCTCGGGCGAATAGAGGCCCTGGAGGGAAGCCACGGGGCGGGAAAGGAGCCAGAGGCCTGAAATAAAGTCAGGGAGGGCCGGAGAGACCCGGGCATAGATCTCACGGGCATCATGCCCCGTAAGGGCAACCGCAAGCGCTTAGGGGTTTTCAGGGCTCCTTGCGTACAGGGCAGTTTCGGAAGGGGTAGAGAGCCGTTCGGCCGTCGGAAGCACATAAACTGCCCGGGTTGTAAACGTAAGAAACATTCACACCTGTAGAGAATCTGTGGGAGTGTATTTGAGCCACACTGTGGACAGTGGCCGGGAAGCAGGCTCTCAACGGATGGAGATTTTGCTCCCGAGATGGGCAGTTTTGTCCCTTGTTTTATGCAAAGAGGAGACGTCAGGGGGTCCCCTGAAATCCACGGGGGACAGATGGGGGAGACGGGAGGAAGCAAAGCGGGGAAACCTCTGGGGTTGGGTAGAAAATAAAATGATAGACACACGTCTTTTACTCAGGCGGGTGCAGGATGGTTGACAGGCAACAATTAACTCGATGACAATGAGGGGGCCTGTGGTCTCTGCAGAGCGGGGCCTGTGCCCTGAGGGGTCCGGAAAAAGGGAAATTACTTTCCCATTCCAACCAAAGGGAAATTACTCTGACATCCCAACGATACATTATAGTAGATGCAAAAACACAATAAACAGGCTCAGTTCCCGTAAAGATGGACCTTTGTCAGGGGAGATGCCACCCGAGGCACTGACGACCCTCCATAAACTGCTTTTTAGTTGGAAAGTTTTCATTTCAGACCATCCCGTGGGGTTCCTTTAGGCCTCTGAGTTTGCCAGGCCGCCCGCAGGCCTCCCCTGAGCCCGTCGGGTTAGCACGGGGGCCCCTTTTTGTCCACAGGTTGAAAGACGATGGTAGTTTCCACTAGACCGGTGGAGGTAGAGAGAGGCGTAGAAATGACAGCCGCCCGTCAGGGCCGGCGACGGATTAGACGCAGGGTAAGAAAGACCCGTAGGCCCCTCGCTTGTGGAACGAGACCCGCGAACCCGGGTCAGAGGTTTGGGGTTTGGGGTTTTGAGTTTCACGGCCTCTAAGATGTCAGAGGCAAAATGTTGGCGATGAAATTAGATACGGATGCCTGGCGTGTCTAGAGACGGCCTGGGCTGGAGAAGATATATGCTCCCCTGTGCTCACTGCAGCACGACTCACGGTGCCCAAGGCATAGAGACCACCAAAGTGCCCTGCAATAGGCGACTGGACAGAGAGGATGTGGGACATGCACACGATGGAATACTACGCAGCCAGGAAAAAGGCTGGAATCCTGCCATTTGTGACAACGTGGATGGGCCTTGAGAATATCGTGCTGAGTGAACTAGGTCAGGCAGGAAAAGCTAAGAACCGTATGATGTCACTCGTCTGTGGGACATAAAACTGAAACTCGTGGACACAGACAGCAGAGTGGAGGTTGCCAGAGGGGAGTGAGGGGTGAAGGGGGCCTAAGAGAGGGTGACGGGAGGAGATATGACTTTGGGTGGTGGCCACACAGAGCAAGATACAGATCCCGTAACATAGAAACCCACACCCGAAACCCGTATGTTCCTATGGAGCGCTTTAATTATTTTATTTAATTAAAAATAAAAAGGAGACGTGGGCCCGGTTGGCGTGGCTCAGTGGTTGAGCATCAAAGCGTGAACCAGGAGGTCACCGGTTCGATTCCCAGTCCGGATTGTGGGCTCGATCCCCAGTGGGGGGCGTGCAGGAGGCACCCCATCCATGACTCTGTCATCGTTGATGTTTCTCTCTCTCCCTCTCCCTTTCTTTCTCTTTAAATTCAGTAAAAATATATTTAGAAAAAAAAAAAAAAAGTATGATACGTTCGAGAAGAAGTTGGAAGGACGGGCTCCAAGGCCCTAAAAATATATATATATTTTAAAAAAGTATGATACGTTCAAGAAGTTGGAAGGACAGGCTCCGAGGCCCTAAAAATATATATATATATTTTTAAATTTTTTATTTTTTAAAAAGTATGATACGTTCAAGAAGAAGGTGGAAGGACGGGCTCCAAGGCCCTGAAAAAATATATATATATATATTTTAAAAGTATGATACGTTCAAGAAGAAGTTGGAAGGACAGGCTCCGAGGCCCTAAAAATATTAAAAAAAAAAAAAAAAAAAAAAGTATGATACATTTAAGAAGAAGTTGGAAGGACAGGCTCCGAGGCCCTAAAAATATATTTTTTTTAATTTTTTATTTTTTTAAAAATATGATACGTTCAAGAAGAAGTCGGAAGGACGGGCTCCAAGGCCCTGAAAAAATATATATATATATTTTAAAAGTATGATACGTTCAAGAAGAAGTTGGAAGGATGGGCTCCGAGGCCCTAAAAATATTTTTTAAAAAAAAAGTATGATACATTTAAGAAGAAGTTGGAAGGACAGGCTCCGAGGCCCTAAAAATATATATATATACATATTTAAAGGTATGATACATTCAAGAAGAAGGCAGAAGGATGGGCTCTGAGGCCCTAAAAAAAAAATATATATATATATATATATATATATTTTTTTTTTTTAAAGTATGATACTTTAAAGAAGAAGTCGGAAGGATGGGCTCCAAGGCCCTAAAAATATATATATATATATATTTTTAAAAAAAGTATGATATGTTCAAGAAGAAGTCGGAAGGATGGGCTCCAAGGCCCTAAAAAATATATATATATATATTTAAAAGTAGGATACATTTGAGAAGAAGTCAGAAGGACAGGCTCCAAGGCCCTAGATATATATATATATATATATATATATATATATATATATATATATATATATATTTTTTTTTTTTTAAAAAGGATGATACGTTCAAGAAGAAGGCGGAAGGACGGGCTCCGAGGCCCTGAAAACATCTGCTCAATGGGAAGCGGCCTTGTTTTCCAGGGCAGAACTGCCGGCCTCAGCGATTCTCGGCACATGGGGCTGACCTAAAAAAAAAAAATGGGATTTCCACTCCCCCTCGCCTGCTGACGCGGCTGGACGGCTTTGAAGGACCTCCTGTCCAGATGTTTCTGGACACCCTCCTGTGTGGTCATTGTGTGGCCAGCTGCCAGGCCTCCTGGGGGGGAGGGAAGGGAGGCAGACGGCCTTGTCCAGCGAGGGGGTGGTGGGGAGACAAAGCCTCAGCCTCCGTCGTCAGCCAGGAAAACTCCAAGCGGGAGGTGATATACACGTCCCTGGAAGAATCCGACGGCCCCGAGATTTTCTTTTCTTTTTTTTTTTTTTACATGGTGGGCTCCTGGTCCCTCAGAGGCCGCAGGAAATGTTGCAGGAGAAAAACCCAGCGGCGGCTGGAAGGAGCCCGTTTCTGGAGGGGAAGAGGGCCTCCCACGCTGCGGACAGAGCGTGGAAGGGAGAAAATCAGAAGCTCCCGGGATGGGCTGTGGAAAACGGGAAAACTCTGGCAGCAGGCACAGAAAAATCTGGAGCCCAAGCCACCAGGACGCACCTCCCTGCCTCTGTCCCTTCCCTCCCACGGCCCCCTCTCTGCTGTTCTCGCCTCCACTTTCCTAATTTTTTAAATTTCTCTCCCGTCTTTCCACCCCCCACACTCTCCGCCGACGGGCCTTCCCTCTCCGCCCGTTTTTCTCCCGCTCAGGGAACAACGCATTTGCATTCTGCGTGATATTTCCTTTTATTTTTTTAAAAAGCGGTGATTATTTTAATTTTTTAAATTAATTTCAAAGAAGACAGGAGAGGGAGAGAGAGAGAAACATCCATGATGAGAGTCAGGGGTCGGCTGCCTCCTGCTCGCCCCCTGCTGGGGACCTTGGGCCCTGACCGGGAATTGAACCGAGAGCTCCTGGTTTCTGGGTCGACGCTCAACCGCTGAGCCACAGCGGCTGGGCTGCGATATTTCTTTCTTTTTTTTTTTAACATGTCTTTATTGATTTCAGAGAGAGGAAAGGAGAGGGAGAGAGAGAGAGAAACATCAACGATGAGAGTCATGGATCTGCTGCCTCCTGCAAGCCCCCGACCAGGGATCAAGCCTGCAACCCGGGCATGTGCCCTGAGCAGGAATCGAACCCTGATCGCCTGGATCCTAGGTCGATGCTCAACTGCTGAGCCACGCCTGGCCGGGTTTGATAAATACTTCTTAGAAATAACCAACACATGGCCGTCTTTATGGCTAATGGGTAAAGAGGTGAATAAATTACATAAATCCCTAAAAGTCGGAGGTATTTGCCGTGACGTGTCTGTGCGAAGCCTTCAAAACCCTACAAGCCACTATTGTGTCGAAATCAACTTGGGCATATTTCTTTTAAATACGAAACTGTGAACCCCAACAAACAGAGTATATTCCCACCCCCCCCCATGAAGTTACAAGACGTGACACTTGAGTAAACAAACTGTGTTGACCTGGAGAATTTATTTATTTTTTTTAAATACCCGAGGATATTTTTTCCATTGATTTTTACAGAGAACGGAAGGGATGGGGAAGAGAGAGAGAGAAACACGGATGTCAGAGAGACACATCGATGGGTTGCCGCCCACCTGTGCCCCGACCACGGCCAGCGATTAAACCTGCAACCAAGGTCCATGCCCTTGACTGGGAATCCAGCCCGAGACCTTCCAGTCCGCAGGCCGATGCTCTCACCGCCCAGCCAAACCGGCCAGGGCGGCCTGGAAGAAATTTTTTCATCAAGCCAGAAAGCCCGTCCCCCAAATCCCCCCAGATCTGGGCCAGCTCCCTGCGATGCTGACGAATGTTGGGCTTATTTGAATGACGCGATGTCTCCCTCTCTCTGCGCTTCTGCAGGTCAGTCGGGGGTTAGAAGAGCAGACTATGAAACCATACGGGTGGAGCAGCCGTCACAGGCCAAAGGAGCGTAACGCTGTGAGCGATGGATGTTGGTCCTTGGATATAGATTTGAAATCCGGTTTCCTTGTGTGGGCCCGTTTACCGGTCCTGGCGGCTGGAATCTGAGACCCAGGTGTGGGCAGGGCTGGTTCCTCCTGAGGCCTGTCTCCTTGGAGTATAGAGGGCCGCCTCCACCCTGTGGCCATACGTGGTCATCCCCATGGCATCAGGGCCCACCCTAGTGACCTCATTTTCCCTAAATCACCTCTTCAAAGACCCACCTCCAAATACAGCCCCACGCTGAGGCCCGGCTGGTTACGACCCCCACATACCTGTCCACGTCGTGTGCACACCTGAGCCCGAGGGCGCCCCCCTCCTCCGACCTTTCCAACGATGACAAGAACCGTGGGCGGCTTCCATCCAAGTGTTTGGTTCGTGTTTGTTTTCCCCCCACTTTCGGCTTCGATTGGCTCGTCGCGTAGTCGAGCCAAAGTTGATTTCGACACAACAGTGGCCTGTAGGGTTTTGAAGGCTTAGCACAGACACGTCAGGGCAAATACCTCCGACTTTTAGGGATTTATATAATTTATTCACCTCTCTCCCCGTTAGCCATAAAGACGGCCATGCGTCGGTTATTTCTAAGAAGTATTGATCAAGCCCGGCCGGGCGTGGCTCAGCGGTTGAGCGTCGACCTAGGATCCAGGCGATCGGGGTTCGATTCCCCGTCAGGGCACATGCCCAGGTTGCGGGTTCGATCAATGACTCTCTCATCATTGATGTCTCTCTCTCTCTCTCTCCCTCTCCTTTCCTCTCTCTGAAATCAATAAGGATATATTTAAAAAAAAAAAAAAAGAAGAAGTATTGATCCAACCAACTAGAGAAACAGCCGCAGATGTCCAGCTACCGAAGGGGTTCAAGAGTAAGTCATGACGGTTGAACAGGACGGATGGCGTCTTGCATGAAGGTTGTAGGGACTCTTAAGTGTTGACTCCTTTGGGGACACAAGAAAAGCAGAACATGGAAAGGGGGTACTTTTGGAGCATCCCAATAAAGTGCATTGAGTCCGTCAAGTCCTGCCTATGGTTACATTTAAAAAATAATGAAAATAAAAAATAAAAATACGCCCCTAGTCCAATTTATGGGGGAGTTTCTTAACCCAAGAACAGCAAAGCTACCCAATACGGCAACACACGCGGAGACAAGGCTTGAGGAGCCGGGTCACCTTGGGTTGTATATGAAATATCACCGCAATGGAATCATGGTTTGGGCCTCAAAGAAAGCCCTTCGAAGATAGTTTTACCGGAGGCGAGATACGGCGGGCGTCATCGGGCGCCTTACGTTGGTAGCTGGCGTCGCTACAGAGAATCCACTCTTGGGTCTAATCAGCAAATTATCTCCCTGTCTAGACGGTGAATTAGGCCTGGCAAGAGGTCAGCTCCGCGCTTGCAGATACCGGGGGGCTGGCGTAATCTCCCCGGATTCTTTGACAAGTCTGCTGTTATTGTACCCCGTGAGTTGCCCTTTTTTTAAAAAAAAAAATAAAATATGTGTTTTTTTAAAATATATTTTTTAAAAAAAATATGTTTTTTTTAAAAAAATATATATATATATTTTTATTGATTTCAGAGAGAGGAAGGGACATGGAGAGAGAGAGATGGAAACATCAGTGATGAGAGTCATGGATCGGCTGCCTCCTGCACGCCCCCAACTGGGGATCGAGCCCCCAACCCGGGCCTGTGCCCTGCCCTGGAATCGAACCCGTGACCTCCTGGTTCATAGGTCATTGCTCAACCGCTGATCCCCGCCGGCCGGGCATGAGCGGCCTCTTCGAATTCCCAAGGATACGTGGGATATATTCGCCGGAGAACCTCCCACTCAGCATTTACCTAAGACACCGGTTGCTGAGATCACTTCTTGGCGAGAGCAATGAATTATCATTAATCAGTGTTTCCTGGTCTTCGTATGGCTGGTAATTATTGTTTTCCCTTCCATTCCCCAAGGGATTTTTCTTTTTTCTTTTTTTTTTTTTTTTGCATGCTAATGGCCTTACTCCCTTCTGCACACGAATTATCTCAGGGCTGTGACATCTTCTCCGGGTCTACAACTGGAAAAGGCGAAGAAAACGCAGCCGGGCAGGGGGCTCGATGCCCAGCAGGGGGCGTGCGGGAGGCGGCCGGTCGACCATTCTCATCATCGACGTTTCTCTCTCCCTCTCGCCCTCTCCCTCCGAAAAGCAATGGGAAAAAATACCCTCGGGGGGAGATTTAAAAATAATAAAATAAAACCGTCTTGATGATGCGAATCAACGGCTTCCCGCACCCTCGGCATCTTCTTGCTGAGGCCCCTGGGTCAGGACTCTTGTGGGAGCTGGACTGTGGACTTGGGGTTGGGCCCCCACCCTTGACCCCTGAACCGCCCACCGGTATATTCCCCAGCATTTTGGGGCCCCACACTGTCCTTAAACCTGTTTTTTTTTTCCTTCCTAAGTTCACGTCCGGACCTTGGGGTTCTTTCAGAATGTGAATAAATGGGGGCATTTTTTGGGGGGTGGAACAGAAACTTTTCTCTCCCGTTCTTTGTTTCTTTTTCTAGCGAATCTCCCTTTAAACAGAAGAACAGAACTGGGGGAAATAAAAAAATTAAAAAAAAAAAAGGCCACCCCAGGGAAGAAGGGCCCAGGACCCTCGTGACTTGGTTTCGACACGGATCAGGGTGGCAGCCCTTCGAGGGACCCGCTCGGAGCCCCCCGCTTGGTCCCGGATCCTCGGCGTCTCTCTGCCTGGGTGCTGTGGGGAGAATTTCAGTCGGCGTCCTTTCCAATGTCTCTTCAGGAATTTCCTTGGAAAAAAAACACACACACAAAAAACGCACGCACACAAACAGCCCGGCCATGTGGCTCAGTGGTGGAGCATCGACCTATGAACCGGGAGGTCACGGGTTCGAATCCTGGTCAGGGCCCACGCTCGGGCTGCCCAGTAGGGGGCGTGCAGGAGGCGGCCGATCCCTGACTCTCTCAACATCTATGTTTCTCTCTCCCTCTCCCTTCCTCTCTCTGAAATCAATGATAAAAATATATATATATTTAAAAAACCCCAGACATATTTTAATTAATTTGAGATGCACACAGCGATAGAAGAGGCCGTGTGTGCTCCCCGAGGACGACACGGCTTTGCGAGTGTGTCTTCTGCGCAGGCTGGAGCCCGGTGTGTGTCCGCCCCAAAGTCTGCATTGCTGCCATCTGTCCGTCTGTCTGCTCTCCCCGCCCAAGCCCCCCATGGCCCCCGACTTTCACCCGGGATGAAAAGTGGGCCCTTCTTGGTTGCGGAGCTACCTCGGCACCCGGGGAAGGGCGGACAGATGGACGCTTTGCGGCTGAGTTTCCTCCGCTGTTTCCCTGGCACCTTCGGTCATTAGCACCTTGTGTTCTTGTTGTTAATCGTCACCAGAGGATATGTTTCCCCTTCATTGTTAGAGAGAGTGGAGGGAACAGGGAGACAGAGAAACATGGATGTGAGAGAGACACAGGGATGGGTGCCTCCCACCTGCACCCAGACCTGGGCCGGGATTCGAACCTGCAACCCAGGTACATGCCCTTGACCAGGAATCGAACCCGAGACCCTCAGGTGCACAAGACGATGCGGTTGCCACTGAGCCACGCCGGCCCTCACAGCCTCTAGTTGTGTTTTTTTTTTTTTTAATCAATCAAAGCTCATCGGACCCGGGGTGCCAGGCTGGTAGAAACTCAGATGCCCAAACCTGGGCATCGGGAAGGCAGGTGGCGGTTTCCACGATTCCACTTTGCAGCAACGCGGGCAGAAGGCCTTGTGTCCCGAGACCACTCGGCGCACGTCTCCTCTTTGGGAAAACCCAGGCCTCTGTGAAAATCCGGGATTTTCCATCCTGACGGCATATTCGCGTTGCCCAGAGAGCTTAAGGACTAATCCAGGGCCAGGTCGAGAGACACCTGAGTTTGTTTTCGGACCCTCCATCCGGGAGAGATGCTGAGCCCGACCCGCCTGGTAACAAGGTCCCCGGGTGATTCATACGCACATGAAGCCTTAGACGTTCTAGGAGGATTTCTCGGATCCTTATATTATGTTTTTTTTCTTATTGCAAAGCATGGTACGCATTCCCATATATCCCTATTTTATTCTAATTTTATTCCCTAAAATTAGAAAGTACTAATTTTATATTAAGAAGCTCTTACCAGGCAGCCCAGCCGTGAAATGCATTTTCCCCCCCGAACCCCGTCCACTTGCCTATAGAGCCCATCTCCACGGTTCATGTTCATTTTTTTCAGATTCGTTTAATAGATACTTGCTCTCGCAACCCTTTAATTTCACGCAGGAGTCACCAGGGGCTGGAAAGGGACCTGAAATCGCTTTCAAACGAAACAGTATTGAGAAAGATGCCTTTGATGGGTCATCATTTTTTATTTTTTATTTTTTTCGTCCTAAACCAAAGCGAAACCTCAAAAGAGAGTCTATGCCAACGGCCGGGAAACTCAGAAACAAATTATATGTTAACAATTTGCAACCACAAACTCCCCGATGATCCGCCTCTGGCAGAGCGGGTACAGCTTGCAACGAGTAAAGAAATCAAAGGAGACACGTTTTTCTGGCTAACGCTTTATTTTTTTTTAATTTAGAAATTGGCTTTTTTTTTTTTTTTTGGCTTTTGGCTTTTGGGTTCCAAGAGGTGGAACAACTTCATCAATGGCCACCTGCCATCGGCCTCGCTCCATTTAAAATACCTGGGTGTTGACCATAGAAATGTGTCTTTGCTCTAAATGGCTGCCATTTTCACAGATTTTTGCCAAAATGATATAAATAGAGTTGCTTTTTTTAAAAAAATTCTCACACAAGGAGTGAGGATATTTTTTCCATTGATTTTTATATAAGAATTGAAAGGAGGGGGGAAAGAGAGAGAGACATCGATGGGTTGCCTCCTGCACGCGTCCCGATCAGGGCCTGGGGTCGAACCTGCAGCCCAGGTACATGCCCTTGACCGGGAATCAAACTCAAGACCCTGCGGTGTGCAGGCCAACGCTCTAACCACTGAACCACACCAGCCAGGGCCAGTTGCTTCTACTTTATTAAGTTTTAAAATAATTTTTTATTAGATCACAATTTACTGTGTGTGTGTTTTGTTTTGTTTTTTTCTCTCCAAAATCTGTCTTTGGCTTGCCATCAATATCCATCGCGAGTATTATTTTGTGGAGATGTGTTTTGCTTTGCATGGATCGTATACTTTATTATAGTAAAACCATTGCAGATTTTTCTCCCCCCTGTGCTGTGGTCTCTGTAAGAACAGTTAAAATAAAAATGTCTAAAAAATGCCCCTTTCCTCCCCTTTTTGGATGTAGTTGGATTAAAGTTCCAAAGGGTTTCTACATCATCAAAAATGACTTCTGACTCCAGTGCCAAGACGAGGAAGTACGAGTCTTTTGAACTGATGTCACTTCTATTTTCCGAATGCTAGTCATATAATCGTTTGCAAATGCCAAGAACATATTTTGAAAACACCCGGAAGGCACGAGGCTGAAAGTGATCAAAGAAAGACAGGATGGATATTTCAGCATTGCATATGGAGATGGATTTTAAAAATACATTTGGTCCGCATTTTTACTTTCAAAGAACAGCCTCTGCTTCCTGTGGGTTCAATGGTTCATCTTTGCCCATCAGCATCCTGACCTGGAGAAAGGAGACAGAAGTGCTGATGAACAGGCCACAGCAGCCAGGCTTGACCTTGGATGGGTGTAGGAGGCAAACAGGGATATTCTCCTGTGAAAAGAAACCATCATCATCACCATCACCATCACCACCATCACATCACCATCACATCACCATTATCACCATCATCAGCATCACTATCATCACAGTCACTGTCATCATCTCCAACATCACCATCATCCCCATCATCACCATCATCACCACCATCATCATCACCATCATCCCCATCATCATCACCATCACCATCATCATCACCATCATCACCATCAGCATCACCATCATCACCATCATCATCACCATCATCACCATCATCATCATCACCATCATCACCATCACCATCACCATCATCACCATCATCATCACCATCATCACCATCATCATCATCACCATCATCACCATCATCACCACCATCGCCATCACCATCACCATCATCACCACCATCATCATCACCATCATCCCCATCATCATCATCATCACCATCATCATCACCATCATCACCATCAGCATCACCATCATCACCATCATCACCATCATCACCATCACCATCATCACCATCACCATCATCATCACTATCACCATCACCATCACCATCATCACCATCATCATCACCATCATCACCATCAGCATCACCATCATCATCATCATCACCATCACCATCACCATCACCATCACCATCATCACCATCACCATCACCATCACCACCATCATCATCACCATCATCACCATCACCACCATCATCGCCACCATCGCCATCATCATCACCATCATCACCACCATCACCATCATCACCATCATCACCATCATCACCATCACCATCATCACCATCATCACCATCATCACCTGCCTCCCTTTTACAAGGATGCCCACCATGACATCAAGCCCACCTGGATAAGTCTTGACTCCGTCCACACCACTCTGTACCTGCTGGGCGGAGATCACTGAGTGGCTCGCAAACCTTTCACAAATATCTCTGACAGACTCAGGTTGCGAGAAATACCTGCCCAGATCAAACAATGCGCCTTACATTGAGCTCTGTCCGCTGAGGGATAAACACAACCCTCTCTCCTGCCGGACTCACCTGGATACCCACAAGCACAGCGGGCTCTGTTGAGAAAGAATATAGAAAAGCAAAATCTGTTGACCATGACAGGCACGGGCATGTATTCATCTTAAAGAAAAGAAATTTAACATCTGAAGGGCTGCCGTGTATATAAAGTAACAAAGATATTCCACAAGGCCGCTCAGGATGTACCTGTGATCTGCTAAAGTCACAAAGAAGTGGATTTCGGGGTAACAGGGGTGGCTAAATGTGGAGCACACCTGTCTCTATAAGAATCAGGCTTCCAACACAGGAGGCTGTAAACTAATTTAGTCTCTCCAGGCACTTGGAAAGGATGGTATGTAATTAATTTAGCCATTGATGGGTGATAATTTTGTTGCTATTAACCCTCAGCTGAGAATATTTTTTCCATTTTTTTTTTTTTTAAGAGAGAGTGGAAAGGAAGGAGGGAGGGAGACAGATGGAGAGAGAGAGAGAAATATCGACATGAGAGTCACATTGATTGCTTGCCTCCTGCACGTGTCAGGGATTGAACCTGTCATCCAGGTACGTGCTCTTTACCAGGAATTGAACCCTGGGCCCTTCGGTGTTCGGGCCAACACTCTAACCACTGAGCAACACCGGTCAAGGCTGGGGTGATAAAATATGATGGGGAATACGTAACCAATT
This sequence comes from Miniopterus schreibersii, assembly GCF_964146895.1. Taxonomy (NCBI): domain Eukaryota; kingdom Metazoa; phylum Chordata; class Mammalia; order Chiroptera; family Miniopteridae; genus Miniopterus; species Miniopterus schreibersii. The sequence continues at coordinate 1,205,526 of NC_138120.1, read as the reverse complement.
AGGGAAATGTCTCCCGTTGAATTGATTTCCCTTTAAAGCACAGCTGTATCTCTTACATCAGTTGTCGCTTCAGTGGGACTCCTGTTTTAAGCACATCCGCATTATTTCCCGCTTTTTCCACTGCTCCTTGTGTTCAAAGGCAGACCATTAGGAGTCATCCGACTCGCTTTCCTTGTATCAGGATTACCCCCGTCATTGCAACAGTATCCACTTTTTTCCACTGCTCCCTGTGTTCAACGGCAGACAATTAGGAGTCATCCGACTCGCTTTCCTTGTATCAAGATTACCCTCATCATTGCAACAGTATCTTTATGTGCAATTAATGTAGCCACTTAGATTATAGACACAGACCCTTGTTTCCATACGAGGAATGCACGTAACTTGTAACTGTGTTCCTTCAAAAGAAAAAAGAGGATACAATTATCCAGGTGTTGAATAGGTGTTGGGGCCCCCGGGGTTCAAGTTGATGTACGAACATGTTCCTCAGTTTAACTTACTTCACGGCCCTGAAATGTTTAATCTCTCTTGGAAACTGTTACCTAACAGAGCCCCGGGCTGTGTCACTCGAGGATACAGAATACGTGGCTAATAAACAAAGCCAGCCCCTCTTAGATACCGACACAGGGCACGTGGGGAGAATGTGGGTGGTTCATTTAGGTGAGTCTCATACTTTACGATTCTGATTCAAGTGCACTTAGTTCATTTTTTTTTTTTTTTCCTCCTGGGACCTGCAGAAGCATGGGCTCCAATTATGTTGTCAAATTTTTTTTTAATTTTATTTTTTTAGTCCGTTTGCGCAATCTAATTTGCAGTCAGTGCCTCAATAAGCTTTTTTTTTTTTAAAGGAAGTTTGAGTATAAAGTCCCTAACTGGAGACTATGAGAATTAGATTTACCTTGTCCTACGGACAGATTAGAAGAGGGACACAGACAAAATCGCCAGCATTGAGAATCCGGGGCGATAGAAATTAGATGGAGAGAAGACACGGGGGGCAAATAATTCCAAGAATGCCGATGGGATGGCAGAACTCCAGATGCCATGTGGGGGTGGGACCATGGAAAGGCAAAGTGGAAGTGGGATGAGGAGCTTATTGCTAGAGTCTCAGAGAAGAGTAAGAGAGCCTGGGACCAGGGTGGGTGTAGTGCAGGTTGGGAGAAATACCTGAATCAAAAGAACTTAATAAACTGATGAACGGGATAGATTCAATGACATGGAAGCACAGATGAAGCCGTCACCTATTTCAAAGGGGGAGCTGGCAGGACTTAGCGTCAGGTTTGGTACAGAGAATGCAGACGTCTCTGTGCGAACAGTGGGATGAAGGATGGTGCTATTTACTGAGGTGGAGAAAGAGCTCATTTGGGAGGAAATGGGGCATTCTGATTGGACGCGTCGTGGGCGAGACGCCTGTTAGATGTTCAAGCGATGGCTGTAGATAGGAGGCTGAGAGTCGAAGAGGGTGAGATGGGAGAAATAGCAAAAGCTATTTTGCTATGACATCCAAGACCCATTAGCCATAGTAAATTGGCATTATTTTAAAAAATGGCATTATTTTAATGTTACAAAGTATCAATGAAGCTTTTTTTTTTTTTTTAAAGAACCGTGGTGGCCTGGTGGTCCTCAGATATCCTGTAGGGCGCAGTCACCTGCCGCCATATCTTGGCACGCGGAGCCCACGGCTGCTTCTGTAGGTTGAAAACAGAGCCTGAGATCTTTGTCTCTTTCCTAAAAATCATGACACGTTGGAGGGATGCGTCTGTCGGTGCCCACGGCTGGCATGCACGATATAGAGGGAGGTGGCTTCATTCTGCCTTTGGTTTTTTTTCCCGGGTTGGGGAGCACATTTCCTTGTAATAGAAACTCCTGGCTCAGATAAAGTCAGCGGTGAATAAATCGCTTCTATTATACCCAGAAATCCCTTCCAGCGAGTCCCCCGCGGTGGGTCAGACCAAGTTCACGCCTTACCCGCCACCCTTTTTCTGCACGTTTCTGCCCTTTCAGGCTGAGCATCATTTTCCCCCGGAAAATAATTCAACCGTGCTTGGCAGACGCGGACCCTTTCTCCGACTTGTCCCTCTTATTGTCTTTTTTTTTTTTTTTTTTTTTACATCGTTCCATTTTAAAATACGCCGATGAGAAAATCTGGAAGCATTTTAGGACAGGCAAGGGAGCCGGAGACGTCCGCCGGCGATGGTATGCACCAACAAACCAAACCAGAAATACCCTCTCATTTTCAGAGCCGGTAGCCTGTGTTACCATTCGGTGTTTATCCTAGACAGGCTGGGGGGCAAGTTTCACATGGCACATTCCTAAAAGTCTGTTTCTCCTCAACTACAGATACATCCCCGCTAGCAAGCACTCCTCCCCTGGGATTTTCCGGCTACGAAAGTAGACATTTCCTGTGCTGACTTCTGTCTCTCTCTCTCTCTCTCTCTCTCTCCAGTTATTCTGGAATATTTAGGGGCAGCCGTCCCCCCGATCATGTGGGCTGGGCGACAGTGGGGAGCGCAGCCACCCGACTCACAAGTAACATGCACAATCCCCATCAAGCAAAGAGCCACGTGATTCCCTGGTACTCCACGGACGCCCTGGGAATACTCAGCTCTCTCACTGAAGGGTCTGAAAGCCTAAGAACAGCAGCTGCCAGAAGAAACAGGCCCTGTATCCCCAGAGATCCTGCCTCAGGGCAAATTTGCGTAATAGACTGAAAGCCGCAAGTATGCAGTAGAAAATCATAGACTGTTGGTTCTCCAGGTCCTACGTATTAACTACAGATAGGATGCGGGGACTGTGTTCAGGGCCTGTATCTGCACCCTGATGTCACAACAGCTGTGAGAGGTGGGCGTTGTTTTACATTTGATTTTAAAAAAATAAATTAAAAAAAACACCTGTGGTACATCTATACCAGTGGAATACTATGCAGCTGTGAAAAAGGTGGATCTCTCACCCTTTGGGACAGCAGGGAGGGACCTGGAGAGTATTATGCTGAGTGAAATAAGCCAGGAGAGAAAGATAAGCATCCTCAAGATCTCACTCGTATGTGGAATCTAATGAACAAAATAAACAAACAAACAAAATAATCCAGAGACGTGGAAGCATGGAGCAGCCGGAGGGATCTCAGAGGGAAGGGGGCAGGAGGGACTGCATGAAAGAAAGTGAATAAATTAGCTAAAAGAACCTATTATATACACAATTCATGGACACAGACCACTGTGTGGTGATGGCCAGGGAAGGTGGGGGCAGAGACTGGGTGGAGATGGGTAAAAGGGGGGGTGAGCTTTCATTGTCCCCATGTCCCTCAGGGGAAGTATGGTCAAGGGCAGGATTTGGAAGCTGGGAACTGATCTGGCAAACCTTGTTAAGATTTCCTTCTGGCCCGGCCCGGTGTGGCTCAGAGGCTGGGCATCGACCTAGGATCCAGGAGATCGCGGTTCGATTCCCAAGTCAGGGCCCAGGCCCAGGTTGCGGGCTCCATCCCCAGTCGGGGGCGTGCAGGGGGCAGCCGATCCGTGACTCTCTCTCATCATTGATATTCCTCTCTCTCTCCCTCTCCTTTCCTCTCTCTGACATCAATAAAGACATATTAAAAATAAATAAATAAAAATATTTCCTTCCGGATGCCCAAGTTGAGAGAGTTGAAGATCAGGACCAGACACATCTTGCCCTGGCTGCTTTGGCTCAGTGGTTAGAGCGTTGACCCAGTGACCGAAGGGCCACAGGTTTCATTCTGGTCAAGGGCACGTACCTGGGTTGCAGGTTCGATCCCCGGCTCCTGTTGGGGTGCACGCTGGAGGCAACCAATCCATGTGTCTCTCCCACGTCGATGTTTTTTTTTCTCTCTCTCTCCCCCATTCCTTCCTCCCTCCCACTCTCTCCAAAACTCAAGGGTGAAAAAAAAATTAAATTAAATTAATCAATGGGTTTGGGTCGTTCCAAGCGGCCACCTAAAACCACTTACTGGAAACACATCAGCGCAGGGTGTGGGGAAATAATCCCGTAGAAGAAGTGCACTGGCTCGTTTGTGAACCCACTGAACAAACCGATCAGGGAGCCGGCGGAGCCGCAGCGAGGGATTCCTGGACGCCTGGTGCGAAAAAGGAAAGCAGCCCACGCTTTGTGCATCGGAAAGGACGCATCCACGGCTCATTCTAGGCCATCTCTTTTTTTTTTTTTTTTGTGGTTGTTAACCTTCCCCCTAGGATATATTTTCCCATTGATTTTTAGAGACAGTGGAAGAGAGACAGAGAGAGAGACAGAGAGAAACATCGATGTGGGAGAGACCCATCCATTGCTTGCCTCCTCCCCTTGCTCAGATGGGCCAGAATTGCCCCCAGATGGGCCAGAATTGAATCTCCAACCGAGGCATGTGCCCTTGACCGGGAATCGAACCTGCGACCCTTGGGTGAGCAGGATGACGGCCTAACCCCTGAGCCTCACTGGGCAGGACCTGGCGGCCCCTGGTGGGATCCCAGGCATGCAGCTGACTGCACCTGGAGCCCCCTGGACTGTTCCTTTGCGCACCCCCCAGCTCTTCCTCCACACGGTGCCTTCCTCCTGGAGTCCCACGTGGGCCCCTCTTGATAACCATCTCCACCTGACCCCTCCCCACAGTCCCTCTGGAAGCTAAGTGATCTCCAAGTCTCTCCCCTTGTGGGTCAGCTGCGCGCCCTGCTCTCACCCCCTCTCCAGGTCCTTGCGCGCAAAGCTCCCCAAGGCTCCCCAAGGCTCCCCAAGGCTCCCGGTGCTGGCCCGGCCCCCGCGGGCTCTCCAAGCGCAGGAGACCAGTCCCACCTTCCTGCCAGGAGGACGCTGGCAGCCGGAGGGGAGCGCGCAGCCAGGAGCAGAAGCAGAGGCGGGAGGGCGTGGCCGTGGGGCTCACATTGCAGCCGGGCCTGCAGCTCCGGGGACGCTGGCTGGCGGGGCGCAGCCGGCTCCCGCCTGCACCAGGGTTGCAAGGCGCTGCCAGAGGCCACTGCGCGCCCCCCCTGCCCACCTCGAGGCGTCCCAACCCTGCTGTGTTTCCCCCCACAAAGCAAGAAACCGTCTCCACCGCTGCTGGAACGGGCGCCGGGGTGCAGACTCTGCGGGCGCAGCTCCCTGCTTTTTCCCTCCCCTGCTCCGCCCGGGTCCCGGGACTTGCTCTGGGAGCAGCAATAACCCTCCCCAAAGCCGTGCGCCGCGTCCAGCCCGAGGGGCACAGGCGCGCCCACCCTGCGCCCGGCGCGATGAAGACGCGAGAAGAGGGCTGAGCGCAGAGCCGCGCGGCCAGGGTCCCTTGGCTCCGGCCCGCGCCCCGTCTCCCCGGGGTGGGGCAGGGTGGGGGTGGGCCGAGGCGTGGACTCCAGAAGCCTCTCGGCGCCTGTAATAAAAGGGCTCCGGCTCGCCTGGCCGCGCTGGGAAGCTGTGTCACCTCGCCCCCGGCCCCGGGAAGGACATGCCTCCTGCGGACCCCCAGGGGTGACTCGCGCCCCGACCCCGTGGATGCTCAGAGCGCGCTGCTCGCCTGGGTCTCTGCCTCCGAGGGACAGGTGAGGTCCCAGAGCCACCTGGGTTCCCGGGTGGGGGTGGGAAAGGGGGCGCAGCCGGGGATGGCGGGGCACGGTCTCTTTCGGCAAGGGGTGCAGGGGTTTGGGGGAACAGCCAAGAAAAAACAACAACAACGAGGGGGCATCAAGGCAAAGGGGCGTATTCAGCTGTTGCTGGTACTATAGGGGCTGAGGGGCCACTTGCCATCCAGGAGAGGCGCTGATGGAATCTGGCGGGAAGATGCCTGGAGTCGGTCTGACTTTGAAATCCGACCTCTGTCCCTTCCCCCCTTCCCTCCGTGCCCCCTAGGGACCCCTCACCCACCCACCCTCGGTTTCCAAGAAGCCGCCAACGGGACCCCCTAGGGAAAGCCCCTGCGCCCCTGCGTTCCTGGGGGGAGCTCCGCGGCGGGGCCTCCTCCCCAAGCGCTCTGGCTCCCGGCGCGAAACGTCCCCTCCTCCCGCGACTGTTTCCCTGGAAAGGGGGAGACCTAAGGCGCGCCGTGGGCTGAGCCACGGGGAAGCTGGAGAAGTCATTATCTGGGAGAGGCGGCTTTCGGTGTCCGGCTCCCAGGGGACCCGCGGGGCAACCGGAGCCTCGTTCCCGGAAAGCTCGGGTTCCCCCCCCCCCCGCGCCCTTGGCGGCGGGGGCGCGGCAGACCCCGCGCTGGAAGCTGGCCAGGGTCTCCGGGGCCGCGCGCCTGGCTGCTCCAGGTTTTGCGCGCACAGCTTTCCAAGGTTTGCTAGGGCGCATCCGGTGGCTTTTTGCAGGCTCCGGGGCGGTTTCCCCTTCGAGGTTCTTTGGGGTGCTCCGGGGCGCGAGATTTGGGTCCCCCCTGGGAAAACCAGGGAGGAAGGCAGGGGGACGCGGAGGCCACGTCCGCCGGTGGACACTGGGCGCGAGCTGGGATGCCCTGGGCGCAAGTCCAGAGCCCAAGTGGAGCGCTCAGGCGGGGGCGGGGAGGCCTGGGCGGGGGCCAGTCAGGAAACTCCCCTCTCCGCGCAGAGCCCTGAGCGCACGGTTCCAGGGCGCAGAGGCGGAGCCTGGACTGACTTTCACCAAAGCTGCTGCACAGTCAGCTCTTTCGGAGCAGCTGGAAGGCGGGACGGGCAGGGGCTTAGGAGACTCTGAAATCCTGCCAAAGAGGCCAAAGCTACGGATTTTTTTTTTTTTGGTGCCTGTATCCTGCAGGAGCGGGCGTGGAGTTAGTAATCAGCGGTGAGCGCTTGCCCGGAGCAGGGGCGCATGCACGGGCGCGTTTCTCTAGGGTGCCTTTTAGTTTCTGTGCGAATTACTGTTTTTATATAAACTTCAGAGGAGAGATGGCAAGAAAAAAAAAAAAATTTAAAAAAATGAGATGCTGAAGGCGTGGCCCAGGGGTGGAAATGCATCGCTGACATTCCAAAGAACGGAGCCTAATACAGTTGAACAGCTTCCCTCCCTCCCTCCTTCCTTCCTTCCTATTTCTTTCCACCTCTCTCATTTTTTTTTTTATCTTGTAATTTTTGTTGGCCTGACTATATTTCATCGGGCAATTCTTTCCCGCTTTATCTAATGGTGGAGGTTGCAGAGGTTTCCCCAAAGTTCCTTCCGCCTCCCGGGGTGGGGCAGGATGCTATACCTTTGGGTCTTCCCATGAAATAAAAATGAAAGACAATTAACAAACCCACAAATGACAGAGTGAATCTCGCTCTAGTGAATGCCTCTTTGAGCACGTTAAGGAAAGATAATTAAAGCGTGAAGGAATGTCACTGAAAGAAGGGCATACTCCTGATAATAATGACCTCCTTGGGGGTGTTTTTTATCCAAGTACGTACAACATATCATGGCTCAGACAACCCCCCCCACACACTCGCTCACAACCTACTGAGATTCCCAAATCGCAGACTCAAAGTCAGGAATTGAGCTACTGTTCTATAGCAAAGATTAACGTTAACCCCGAAACGTTACAAAATTACATTTCGGACTTTTTGACTCACATATTTTAAGCGTCGCGGAAATCGGTCATCGTCAAGTCTCGGGAACCTTCAAACCATTACCCACAACTCCAGCAACATTTGCTGAACCCAAGGAAGGGCTACCCCGGCGATACGTACATCTGTCTGTTTTTCTAGCTTCATTTTTTAATTACAGTTGACATTCGATGTTACTTTGTATCAGTTCCAGGAGTACAGCCTACTGGTTACAAAGTATCCCCCCTCGGTATTTCCAGTAGGCACCTGGCACCATAGAGGCGGAATCTAATGACCAAAATAAACTGACAAAGCGCATCTGTTTTTTTTGTTTGTTTGTTTTTTTGGTTCCACCCCTGCAGGTTGCCAGGGCCCACGCACCACCCCCGGGACAAGATGCCACCGTGGGCGCCCTGGAGAGCCCTCTCCGTGGTGCTGATCCTGGTCTGGGCGCATCTTCCCGCCGCGCGCACCTGCCCTCAGTCCTGCGCCTGCTACATCCCCACCGAGGTCCACTGCACCTTCCGCTCCCTGGCTTCTGTGCCCGCCGGGATCTCCAAACATGTGGAAAGAATCAATCTGGGGTTTGTACCACGTTTCCCATCCCCCGGGGGGAGCGCATTTGCCTCTTTGCCTGCGCGTTTTATTTGGTTTTGCGCGTCCGTGTGCGGGTAACTGTTCCCGTCCGTGCTTTCACGCGTCGCTCTTTCTAGAATGATGGGCTTCTTTATGGGTTTTAGCTCTACCAGAGGGAGCGCCTTCGGGCGGTTACCTGGATGTATCCATGAGCTCTCAGCGCCATCGTGAAGTCTGATGACAAAGCATCGTGACCGAGTTCAACTGTAGAGACGTTTCCCTTGGCTATTCTTTAATATGTCAATAGAAACGCGCACGACACATGGATACATATAAGAATATATATATACATATTGTTAATACTCACCCGAACGTATTTTTTTCCATGGATTTTTAAAAATTTTTTAGAGACGGGGAAAGGGAGGGAGAGAGAGAGAGAGGGAGAAACATCAATGTGAGAGAGACACATGGATGGGTTGCCTCCTGCATGAGCCCCAATCTCTCAGCCAAGGATCCAACCTGCAACCAGGTCCATGCCTTTGACCGGGGAATCGAACCCAAGACCCTTCATTTTAAGGGTCCATGCGCTACCCACTGAGCCACTAAGGCCACTGGCTGGTGTGGCTCAGTGACTGACCATCAACCTATGAACCAGGAGATCGCCGTTCGATTCCCAGCCAGGGGGCGTGCAGAAGGCAGCCGATCAATGACTCTCTCTCTCTCTCCCTTCCTCTGTCTGAAATCAGTAAAAACATATTTTTAAAAAGACAGTAAGACAGAAACACCCGTAATCCACAACAACAGACCACTAAATCGTTTACGCAATAAAATCTTGGGTAGTGCGGTGAGCTGACTGCCTGAAAACCCAGCCAGAAGGACGGTTTGGGGGAAACATCTCGAGTTTGCCAGAGGAGGTGATATTCATAACTAACCCAGTTTCGTTTTTTACAGTCTTACCATTTATTAAGACCCTTTTTTCGCATATTATCGCCTGAGATACTTTTGCATAATATTAAACAAAAGTTAACTAAGGAGTAGCTTTCACGGCATGTAGAAGGAATACATTATTTCCATCCCTATTAATTTGCAACATGACCTGCCACATTTCTAAGTTACATTTATATTCTCACAACACTGTTTTTTGTCAGGTTTGTTTGTTACTTTTTGGTTAATTTCTTCCCTAGGAAAATGTTTCCATTGATCTTTAGAGAGAGTGGAAGGGAGGGAGAGAGAGAGAGAAACATCGATGGGAGAGACACACATCAATGGGTTGCCTCTCGTATGCTCCCCGACCAGGGCTGGGGATACAACCTGCAACCCAGGTACATGCCCCTGACCGGGAATCGAACCCGAGACCCTTCCTTTTGAGGGCCGACACTCTAACCACTAAGGTGAGGGCTCACCGGGCACTGTTTTTGAAAACCAATCTCAAAGCAGATAACAAGGTTGGTATTGTGTATTTTCTTGGGGGTGGGGGGGTGTAAAAAAAATAAGAATGGTGTCCAATAGACATACAGCTCGGAGGTTGCTCATTTGAGTTTTAGCAATCTGGAAAGAATTCAAACCTCTCCGGGAATGAGGGATTCTAGGCAGAGCACTAATGAGAAGTTTTAACCCCACACAGATGTTTTTAGGGTTCCCAGCCAGCGCTGAAGGAGAGGTCTGCTGTTTCCTGTTTGGACGGCCCCAAAGCTTTTACCAAAAAAAAATTTTTTTTTTAATTACTTTCCAGATATTTTTGAGCAAACAAAAGAAAACCATCCACTCGGTGTCAGATTTATAGACCTGTGAATATTTGCCCCTTGTTGGAAACACTGATTTTGATAACATTTTTCCTATATCCGTGCAGCAGTTTTGCATATATTTCTGATGCAAAAGGAAGCATGTCACTCAGTTGGTTATGTAGCCAGGAACTGGCCATCAATAGGTGAGAAAGACACTCCCTACATCTCTGCTGGGTTTTGTGTTTTATTTTTTTTAAAAATTGATTTATTTGAGAGAGACAAAGAGAGAGAGAGATGCAGTCACTGGCTGATCCTTATATGCACCCTGACCAAAAATCGAACCCGCAACCTTGGCATATCGAGACGATGCTCTAACCAACGGAGCTACCCAGCCAGGGCTCTTCCAATGCCACTTCCTCACCTGATACCCTGATGTTCTTTACTGTTTCCAGACAAATCTCAGGTTCCAAAAATGGAAAAAAAGTGTAGATGTTGCTATGCATTCACTTTTTAAATATATATATGTGTGTTTTTATTGATTTCAGAGAGAGAGAGAAACATCAATGATGAGAGTCATGGATCGGCTGCCTCCTGCACGCCCCCTACTGGGGATCCAGCCCACAACCCAGGGCATGTGCCCTGACCGGGAATCGAACCCGTGACCACCTGACGCTCAACCGCTGAGCCACACCGGCCGGGCTAAACATTTCCTTTTTGTGTTCACCGCCCTGGACAAATTTCATTGCAGGGTCCTCATGAATGATAAACAGATGAGGTGGTGCCTCAGCCCAAAGACTATCTCGTATCCCATCTCAGCTCTAATTGGAATATAAATTTCAGAAATAATCTAAAACAGGTTTTTTGGGGGTTTTTTTCTTAAAAAAAGTTTATCGCTGAAAAGTGCTTCGGAAGGCTTTCGGGGGAAGTCATGACCCAGCTATTGACTTCAAAATCGGGGTTTCTGGGTTTAGGCGCACGTGTGTTCCGGAGAAAACTGGAACTCGTTTGCATTTCCTGCGTTTAGCGATGAGCCCTTCCTCGTAATTCTCTGCACATCTCTTTCCTGTTATTGAGGTGATAGGAGAAGTCATAAAGTCAGGCTAGATATGAATATATATATATATATATTTTTTAAAAAAGATGTTTTTATTGATTTTAGAGAGAAAAAGAGGAAGGGAGAGGGAGAGAGAGAGTCATTGACCGGCTGCCTCCCGCACGCCCCCTACTGGGGATCGAACCCCCAATCCGGGCAGGTGCCCCAACCGGGATTCGAACCCCCGACCTCCTGGTGCCTGGGGTGATGCTGAGCCAACTGAGCCATTGCAATGTAACAACGGGGCCCTGGCTGGCGTCCCTCCGTGGTCAGAGCATCGGCCTGCACACCGAAGCGTCGCACGTTCAATTCCCGGTCAAGGGCACGTGCCCGGGTTGCAGGCCCACCCCCAGCCCTGGTCCAGGCGCCTGTGGGAGGCCACCCACCGATGTGCCTGTCTTTTTATACTCGGAGCTACTCCCGATGCCGGCTTTTTCCTTCCGCTCCTGGGGGCCGCGTGTCCCGCATTACCGCCACTCTTGTACGGCGCAATTTCCTACAATTGGCCATTTCAACTGGCTCGTTTCAAAAGTGAAAAAATCCTCTATATCTCTGCAAGTATCCGCTGACCGCATCCACATATGCCAAGTCACAACCCCCAGCAGCTATGCCCGAAATGAACAGAAGCTAATAAGAAGGTGCCACGGTCCTTGGGGCCCCAGAAAGAGACGTGTGCATTTTTTTTTTTTTTTTTGGAACGGCATCAATAAAAGCTCAGAATCAGCCCGGCCGGTGTGGCTCAGCGGTTGAGCACTGTCTTGTGCGCCGAGAGGTCGCCGGTTCGATTTCCGGTCAGGGCGCCTGCCCTCGATCCCCAATAGGGGGCGAGCAGGAGGCGGCCGATCCCTGACTCTCTCTCCTCATTAATGTTTCTCTGTCTCTCCCTCCGCCTTCCTCCATCTATAAAAATCAACTTATAGATTTAAAATCAATTTATCAATTTGTAGATTAACAGCCAGAAGCACAAAAAGCTCAGAATCCGCGTCGTTGCTCCGTTGTTTCTCTGTAGGGTCGGCTGGGGAATCTTTCCCGCATGGGGTCACCCGGGTGCATGTTTTTTTTTCTTTTTAGGTTTAACAGCATCCAGGCCGTATCCGAAACCTCGTTTGCGGGGCTGACCAAGCTGGAGCTGCTCATGGTTCACGGCAACAACATCCCAAGCATCCCCGACGGGGCCCTGAGGGACCTCAGCTCTCTCCAGGTAACGCCGGGCGTGGAGAACCAGTCGTCTCCGTGTAGCTGCTGTTAATGCTCTGTCAGGGGTATTTTCTCCTATCGATTCTTAGAGAGACTGGAAGTGTGTGGGTGGGAGAGAGAGAGAGAAAAACATCGACGCCAGAGACAGACACGTCAATCGGTGGCCTCGAGACAGGGCCCGGGGATCGAACCTGCAACCCAAGCATGTGTCCTTGACCGGGAATCGCGCCCGAGACCCTTTGGCGCGCTGGCTGGCGCTCTAACCGCGGAGCCGAAGCGGCCAGGGCTAGAGCCCTTCTTAGCTGTAGCCTCCAGGACCGCCCATGACTATATATAAAACACTAGAATGCTCTCTGGACATGTATAAAATAGACTTTTTTATTTATTTTTTTATTTTATTTTATTTTAATATTTATTTATTTATTTATTTTTAAACATATCTTTATTGATTTCAGAGAGAGGAAAGGAGAGGGAGAGAGAGAAACATCAATGATGAGAGAGTCATTGATCGAACCCGCAACCCGGGCATGTGCCCTGCCCAGGAATCGAACCCCGATCGTCTGGATCCTAGGTCCGACGCTCGACCGCTGAGCCACTCCCAGCCGGGCTAGACTTTTTTCTTTAAACATGAGAAACGAGCTCACGGATTCGGTTTCTTTCGCGGTTATTTGTTCAGCTCGAAACGTGTCCGTCTCCTCTCTGGCGTGGGTTTGGAAGGTCGCACGTTCGTCGCCGCGTTACTTGCGATAGTCAAGACACGGTGGCAACCTCGGGGTCCGTGGATGGACGAGTGCTCCCTACGCTCGGTGGAATACTACTCGGCCCTGAAAAAGAACGGGACCCGACCATTAGCCACAACCCGGATGGGCCTAGAGGGTGTCCTAAGCCCCGTCCGAGAAAGACAGGCGCCCCATGAGCTCACTTACGTGTGGCATCTAGGAAGCAAAGTAAACCGATAAAACAGAAATAGAGTCATAGATGCAGAGAACAGAGGGGCAGAGTCGGGGGGCTGGGGCGAAAAGGGGGGACGGGATTGAGACGAATAAAGGGGCAGTTACAGGATAGACCTGCTGCGAAGCTCAGCACCGGGGGATACAGCCAATAATATTGTGATCACGACGCGTGGTGCCCGGTGGGCACTAGATTTATGGGGGGGCATCGCTTTGTAAGTTATACAGATGTCTAAGCACCATGCTGTGCACCTGAAACTCATATAAAAAAATATTCTAATCGACAATAAATTTAAAAAAAGCAAAAAAAACAAGCTTCATTGCTCCCCTACGCTTTGCATCCTTTCTGTTCCCGTTTGAAAGTTATAACCCGGATTTTTTCTGCCCTTTGCCCCCCGCTTTCCAGGTTTTCAAGTTATAACGACACGTGGTGCCCGGTGGGCTCTAGATTTATGGGGGGGCATCGCTTTGTAAGTTATACAGATGTCTAAGCACCGTGCCGTGCACCTGAAACGCATATAAAATAATATTCTAATTGACAATAAATTAAAAACAAAATACAAAAACAAGCTTCATTGCTCCCCTATGTGTCCCACTGTTTTCTGTTCCCGTTTGAAAATTATAACCCGGATTTTTTCTGCGCTTCGCCCCCCGCTTTCCAGGTGTTCAAGTTCAGCTACAACAAGCTGAGAGTGATCACGGCGCAGACGCTGCAGGGCCTCCGGAGCCTGGTGAGGCTGCACGTGGACCACAACCAGCTCGAGTTCATCCACCCGCAGGCCTTCCGGGGCCTCACGGCCCTGCGCCTGCTGCACCTGGAGGGCAACCAGCTGCGGCACCTGCACCCGGGCACCTTCTCCACCTTCGCCTTCCTGGATTATTTCCGTCTCTCCAGCGTCCGGCACCTCTACCTGGCGGAGAACCGGCTGCGGGGCCTGCCCGAGGGGCTGCTGCAGAACATGCCGCTGCTGGAGAACCTCTACCTGCAGGGCAACCCCTGGGCCTGCGACTGCGAGATGACCTGGTTTCTGCGCTGGGAGGCCAAGTCCGCAGGTAACCGCGCCGGGGGTGGGCCCGTGGCTCCTCGCCTCCCTGGGGAAGCCGCCCCCTCCAGCCGTTGGGTGTGGCTTCATCTTTCTAATTTTTTATATATTTTATATATTTTTTTTTATTGATTTCAGAGAGAGAGAGACTTATCAATAGCTTGCCACCTGCATGTGCCTGGACCTGGCCCGGGCATCAAATGCATTGCCCGGGAATCCGATCCGAGACCCGCGGGTGCGCAGGCCGAGGGTCTAACCACCGGGCCGCGCCGGCCAGGGCGGGATGAACAGCAACAACGAAAAACGTGTTCCTAGTCCCCGAGTTTCTCCATCGGGAGAGACGACAGCATCCGTCGATGGTATTTTAAAAAAATAAAAATAAAATAGTAATAATAATTTTTTAAAAGGGCCCCGAGAAGCCTGGTTTCTGCGCTGGGAGGCCAAGTCCGCAGGTAACCGCGCCGGGCGGGCCCGTGGCTCCTCGCCTCCCTGGGGAAGCCGCCCTCTCCAGCCGTTGGGTGTGGCTTCATCTTTCTAATTTTTTATATATTTTTTATAGTTTTTTATTGATTTCAGAGAGAGAGAGAGAGAGACTCATCGATAGCTTGCCTCCCGCATGTGCCCGGACCTGGCCCGGGCATCAAATGCATTGCCCGGGAATCCGATCCGAGACCCGCGGGTGCGCAGGCCGAGGGTCTAACCACCGGGCCGCGCCGGCCAGGGCGGGATGAACAGCAACAACGAAAAACGTGTTCCTAGTCCCCGAGTTTCTCCATCGGGAGAGACGACAGCATCCGTCGATGGTATTTTAAAAAAATAAAAATAAAATAGTAATGATAATTTTTAAAAAGGGCCCCGAGAAGCCTGGTTTCTGCGCTGGGAGGCCAAGTCCGCAGGTAACCGCGCCGGGCGGGCCCGTGGCTCCTCGCCTCCGCGGGAAGCCGCCCTCTCCAGCCGTTGGGTGTGGCTTCATCTTTCTAATTTTTTATATATTTTATATATTTTTTTTTATTGATTTCAGAGAGAGAGAGACTTATCAATAGCTTGCCACCTGCATGTGCCTGGACCTGGCCCGGGCATCAAATGCATTGCCCGGGAATCCAATCCGAGACCCGCGGGTGCGCAGGCCGAGGGTCTAACCACCAGACCGCGCCGGCCAGGGAGGGATTAACAGCAACAACAAAAAACGTGTTCCTAGTCCCCAAGTTTCTCCATCGGGAGAGACGACAGCATCCGTCGATGGTATTTTAAAAAAATAAAAATAAAATAGTAATAATAATTTTTTAAAAGGGCCCCGAGAAGCCTGGTTTCTGCGCTGGGAGGCCGAGTCCGCAGGTAACCGCGCCGGGCGGGCCCGTGGCTCCTCGCCTCCCTGGGGAAGCCGCCCTCTCCAGCCGTTGGGTGTGGCTTCATCTTTCTAATTTTTCATATATTTTATATATTTTTTTTATTGATTTCAGAGAGAGAGACTTATCAATAGCTTGCCACCTGCATGTGCCCGGACCTGGCCCAGGCATCAAATCCATTGCCCGGGAATCCCATCCGAGACCCGCAGGTGCGCAGGCCGAGGCTCTGGCCAGGGCGGGATGAACAGCAACGACGAGAAATGCGTTCCCAGTTCCCGAGTTTCCCCGTCGGGAGAGACGGCATCATGCCTCGATAGTATTGAAAAAAAATAAAAATAAAATAGTAATAATAATTTTTAAAAAGGGCCCCGAGAAGCCTGGGTTCGGCGCAGGGAGGAAACCATTTGGTTATGTAGACGACCGTGTGAGGGGTCGAAATAGACGCCGACGAAATAGACGCGCCAAGGAAGGGCTACGGCAGAAGCAGGTTAGCGGGGTTATTGGCGGGAAAAACGAGGGGACGTCTGTGATACTTTCAACAATAATTTATTTTCTTTTATTTTTTTGTTAATAACGATATTTTTTTGCATTGATTTTTTTTAATGACAGCGGCCGGGCGGAAGGAACGGGAGAGAGACGGAGACGGGACAGAGGCACCTCGACGGGTTCCCTCCCGCACAAGCCCCCACCGGGGATCAAACGCTCAACCCGGGCGCCTGCCCCTCGGCGGGGATCGAACCCGCGACCCGTCTTTTCAAAAACGGGAATAAAAAATAAAAAAGGAATCCTTTATAAGCTTTAAAGCGCTTCTGCTGATTCTAGAAAGACAGTTACTGAGCGGCGTGTTAATATTATGAAACCGCGTTAAAAAAAAAAAACGCAAAAAAACTGGGTCGTGACCACGCACTTGCCTTAAATTGATTTCTAAGACCAGAAATGCAGCCACAGAGGCGACGGGAGGGAGACGCCCGGGCCTGGGGAGCGTCCGGCCTGCGCGGGCCACGGTCCCGACGCATCGTCAGGTCTCGGCGACCGCAGGCCGGACTCGAAATCCAACAAATCCAGGCGCTTTTCTCATAGCTCACTTTTTAAAATTTTAAGCGGATCCCTGCGTGCGGCCCGCAAACGACGCTCCTGAACATCCGAAGGGCCCTCGGCCGAAAGCAAAGCCCCCCCGGGCCCGGGCCCCCCGACGTCGGTTCACCGCGTCTCTCTGTTCTCTGTTCCAGGCGTCCTGAAGTGTAAGAAAGACAAGGCCTACGAGGGCGGCCAGTCCTGCGCGGCCTGCGCCAGTCCCCGGACGCTGCGGGGACAGGAGATCCACAGGCTGGCGGACGTCCCCTGTCGGAAGCCGGCCATCGAGTCGCCCCTGAGGCTCAACGACAGCCGCAGCGACGCCGAGGAGGCCGAAGACGAGGACCCGGACGGCGTCGGCGACGGCGACGACGGCTGGGTCCCCCCCGACGGCTTCCCGGCCCCGCCGTGGCACGTGGCCTTGAACATGACCGACGAGCACGGGAACACGGTGAGCCTGGCCTGCGGCATCCGCAAGCCCCGCGGCGTCTACAGGGTCCGCGTGAACCAGACGGAGTCCCAGGAGCTCGACGTCAACGCCACGGTGGCCTTGACCTTCGCGTGCCCCATGACGCGGGACAACTACGAAAAGCTGTGGAAGCTCATCGCCTACTACAGCGAGGTCCCCGTGAGGCTGCGCCGGGACGGCCCGCCCGCCCAGGAGCCCGGGGACGCCGCCCGCTACCGGCAGGACGCCGAGGACCAGGACGCCCTCTACTACACGGGCGTCCGGGCCCACGTCCGCGCCGAGCCCGCGTGGGTCCTGCAGCCGTCCATGGAGCTGCAGCTCAACCGGCGCCAGAGCAGCGCCAAGCAGGTGCTCCTGTCCTACTCCTCCCGCGTCGCCCTGACGGCCCCGGGCGGCGACGCGGGGCAGGCTCGCGGGCGCAGCTGGGTGATGATCGAGCCGGGCCCCGCCGGGCGCAGAGCCCAGACGGTCCTGGAGGGGGCGACGTGCCAGCTCAGCTGCAACGTGAAGGCCTCCGAGAGCCCGTCCATCTTCTGGGTGCTGCCCGACGGCGCCGTCCTAAAAGCGCCCGTGACGGACGCGGACGGCAGGTTCTCCATCCTCACCAGCGGGTGGCTGAAGATAAAGGCGGCCGAGCCGTCGGACTCGGGCGTGTACCAGTGCGTGGCGCGGGTGAGGGACGAGACGGACCGCGTGGCCTACAGGGTCCTCGTCCAGCCTGCCGACGCCCCGCCGTCGGGCGGGCGCCCCGTGACGGTTCGGAAGAACCCCGGGGACGCGGTGGCGTTACCCTGCCGCGCCACGGGCGTCCCCGAGGCCCAGCTCAGCTGGATTCTCCCCAGCAGGAGGATCGTGAGCGACTTCGCCAACGCGTCCCAGGCCCACATGCTGCCCGACGGGACCCTGTCCATCCCCAACGTCCAGCCCAGCGACAGCGGCTACTACACGTGCGTGGCCGTCAACCGGCGAGGGGCCGACCGCTTCACCGTGGCGGTCGCCGTGAATCATAAAGGGCCCGGGAGGTCGTCGAAAAGAGGCCGACGCCCGGGCTCAGGCGGCACCGGCGGCGACGGGAAGGCCCTTTCGAGGCTCCAAGGCGACGTCGTGGACGAGGGCGGCTCCGGCCTCGACGGGGACGATTTCGCTGCGAGGAAAGTCCCGCACCCAAAGGACCCCAAGGCGCCCGTCCAAGGCGCCGAAACCAGGAAAGGGCGCAGGAAGCTGAAGCCCTGGAAGAGTTCGGAGAAGGAGCCGCCGGAGACCAACGTGGCCGAGGGCCGCCGCGCCTTCGAGTCCCGGCGCAGGGTCAGCATGGCCAACAAGCAGATCACGCCCGAGCACTGGGCAGATATTCTAGCCCGCGTCCGCGGGAAGAACCTCGCCAAGGGGACAGAAGCGCCCGAGGCCGCGACGACCGCCGCTCCTCCGTCCGACGGCCTGCATGTCACGGCCGTTTCCCCCGTCGCCTCGCCCCCCGAGGTGTCCCCGGCGCGGACTGCGGGCGGCGCTGACGAATCCTCAGCTGATGCCCTTTTCTTTGGGTACGAGGAGCCCCTTTCTAGTTTGGCGCCCTCGCCCAGTGTGCAACGCGGACACGGCCAGGGTGGCAGCCTCGGGGCTGAAGCCAAAGCGACCAGCAGCACGGACCTGGGAGGATTCACCGGCCACGGCCACGACCACGAGCACGACCACGACCACGACCATGACCACGGCCACGAGCACGACCACGGCCACGAGCACGACCACGACCACGATGACAGCGACACGTCTCCCGAGGAGACCGACGAACGTCCGCTTGTCCCCGACGTTCACGCCACGGGGACCGTGGCCCCCACGTGGACACCCACCGAGGTGCCTCACGCTCCTTCCAAGCCGCCCATCCTGGACGCTGTCGACGAAGAGCCCGTCGGTGAGCCCGTCGCCACGGAGGCCCCGTCCCCGGTGGGCGCTGGACCCACGCCAGAGCCTCCCTCGGGCGCCGTCTCGTCGGGGGAGCCGGACGCCGAGCGATCCGTCGAGCGAGAGCCGGGGATGAACTCGCAACCGGATGGCGAATCGATGAAAGCGGCGGCCTCCGGGCGCCTCGCTGGAACCCCCGCCTCGTCCGCGGTGGACGCCCGGACACCCGAGCCGTTGGCAGACGTCACGTTAGGGGCACCGGACGTCCCAGGACAGGGACAGACGGACGAGCAAGCGGGTGGCCTCCAGCTTCTGCAAAACACCTTGAGCACCGGAAGCAACCCTGTGACAAAAGCGGGCGCAGAGGGAAGACCCCCAAAGCTCCCGGGGGGAGATCGGCCCCAGACAGGGCCCCCCGACCCCGGGAGGCCCGAGAGTGACCGTCGGGGCGTTGAGTCTAACACTCTGCCCGGCCCGGGCCTGGGAATGGACGGCAGGGTCACCCCGTTTCCGAGCCCCGGGGGAACCGCGCGAGGTCGTCTCCTGGACCAGGACGGCGCCACGGCAGGTGCCACCACGCCCGCCCTGAAGGCCTCTTCGCCGTCGTCGGCGCCCGCCCTTCACCCTTCCCGAAAAAGACCCAGCGGGAGGCGGCGACCACGACCCCACAAACCCCGACAGCGACACAGACAGACCCCGCCCACGGCGCCCGCCCCGGCGGACACCCCGTCGACCCGGCCCCATCGGCCGCCTGAAGACAAGACCCGCGAAGCGCCGGGTGGCCTGCTGGTTCCTACGGTCACGGTCCCCGGATACATGGCGACAGGGAAGCACGCCGAGCCCGTCACCGGGGGGTCCCCGCGGAGGAAACACGGGAAGAGGCCGGGCAGACACCGGTACGGCACGTCCACCGCGTCCGTGTCCAGGCCCCGCCGTCCAGGAGACGAGCGTGAAGATCTCACCACCTCCAGCCCGGAAGCTGTCCTCGTCTCTACGGCCGCGTCTCCCCGCACCGGGGACCCCCGTGAGCGCACCGGAGGGGCAGAGCGCGGGACGGCCACCCCAAAAACGCATCTATCCCGTCACGCGTCCCAAGAGATGACGCCCGCCGCATACACGCCCGCATCAGGCACTTATACTGTGGCCGATACAAGTGACCGTCAAACTGACCGTTTCGTCCCCGGGGAGTCGCTCACCGACGTCCCGTCGCCGTCTGGCTCCGAGGGGTCCACTGGCGGAGAACTTAAGAAACAGCCCCCTTCTCCCCACTTTCCAGGAACAGGCGGCCCGGATCCCCCGCCGGCGAGGCCGCAGACAGACGCGCCTGTGACCGGCCCGTCGGAAACCCTCCCAGACCCATCAGCCCTTTGGAAAGAGCCGGGGGACCCGGGGGTTCCCTCGGAGGCGTCCCCTTTGGCAGCGGCGGTCCCCACACGCTTCCCACGGGAAGAAGTTGTCGCTTCGACGGCTCCACCTGGCGCAAACGGAGAGTCAGCATCCACCGTGACGGCCCGGGGTGATCCTGGAACCGCCCCAGCAACCGTTCTTTCCGAAATGAGACCCCACGGCCCGCCTCCCGCGCCCGCGCCCACAGAGGAGCCGGTGTCCCAGTCCCCGTCCACAGCTCCCGTGTCTCTGGTCACGGCCGAGGCGAGGCCCACGCATCGCCCTCCGGGAGCGTCTCCGGTGCCAACGGCTCCCGACGAGAACGCGTTCCTCAATCACGTGGGGATCCCAGACGCCCCGACCCTTCCCGCGAGCAACGAGGGGACGCCGCTGGTGTGGAGCGGCAACGAATTATCCACCTCGTCTCCCAAAGGCGACGGATTTCACGTCACCCCAAGGCAGGAATTGGGGAAGGAAGCTTTCGACGATGGGACGCAAAACAGCCTCCTGCGCGGCCCGGGGGGGCCCCCCCAGGATGGGAGAGTCCACGTCTCCCACCCGCCGGCCAGAGTCCCCTGGCAACCGAGAGGGACAGCGAGACCCCTCCAAAGGACCACACAAAGCCCCTTGGGGTACCCAGTGACCCTCCAGCCCGCCCGTCACCTGACCAACAAGCCGGGGATAACCGCGTACCCCTCGAGGGTCTTGCCAGACAAAAAGCACCTGGCGACCCCAACACTGTCCAGCCCGACGACTCCCGTTGGCCCGTGGCGTCCCTCCAGGCCGGGTAAGGTCACGAACCGCGGCACGGGCTGGTTCCACGCCGAGTCCAAGGCGTTCGGAAATAACGACATCCCGGACCTGCGAGACGTGGCTGGCTGGCTTCCCGGCTCCCGAGTTGCTCGCCCTTCCGACGGGAGACTCCCTTTCGTGTCCAACGGGACCGTCTCCTTCGCACGGTTCAGGGTGACGCCAAAGCCCCAGGCACCCACCTCTCCGGCGCCAGGGGTGAGAGACAGAATCGTCAACCCGGGCGCCTACAATAGGATATATTCTCAGGGCATCACCCACGTGGACTTCGGTCCCCCAGCTCCCCCGTCGTCGCACCGCCCGAGGACCACGTCGCCGCCCTCACCCGACACCCAGCACGTCCCCACCCGGGGCGCCATCCCTTTCGTGACGTCCGCGGGCCCTCCATCCAGGAGCCACCACCCCAGCAGCGCAAAGCTTTTCTCGGCGGCGGGGGGACCGCCCGCGTCCAAGTTCTGGACCCTCGGCGAAAGGCCCCAGATTATCACGAAATCCCCTCAGACCGTGACCGTCGCCGCGGACACGGACGCCATCCTCCCGTGCGAGGCCACGGGGAAACCCACACCTTTCGTGACGTGGACCAAGGTTTCTACAGGTAGGGCGCTGAAGCGTCGGCATTTCCACCGGGGCTTGGTGTCGGGGGTTGAACCCGCAATCCCGGGTACGCGGGATTTGAACCAGGGACCCTTCGGTCCACAGGCTGATGCCCGAACGGCACCCGCTGGGGCTTTGATTTCAATCTAGAGATGGGGTTGTTTCCGTTGCCTATGGATGGGGCACCGGACCCCAATAGAAATGTATATGTCTCCCCGTCTTGGACGCGGGAAGCCTGAGATCCAGACGTGGGTAGGGCTGGTTACCCCGGAGGCCCGTCTCCTTGGCGTGTAGACGGCCGTCCCGTCCCGTGTCCCCGCAAGGTTGACCTTCTGTACGTGCGTCTGAGTCCTCGTGTCCTTTGCTCCTAAGGACCCCGGTCCCATGGGATCAGGACCCACCGTAAAGACTCAATTTTACCTTAGTTACCTCTTTAAAGACCCGTCACCGAAGACGGCCCCACCCTCGGGCCTTGGAAGCGAGACATCAACCTATGATTTTATTTATTTACTTATTTAATTTATTTTTAAATATATCTTTATTGATTTCAGAGAGGAAAGGAGAGGGAGAGAGAGAGAGAGAAACATCAATGATGAGAGAGTCATTGATCGAGCCTGCAACCCGGGCATGTGCCCTGACCAGGAATCGAACCCCGATATCCTGGATCCTAGGTCGATGCTCAACCGCTGAGCCACGCCCGGCCGGGCAAAAATCCTTTTATTTTAAAATCCTTACCCGACGTTGTGTTTTTCATTGATTCTAGAGAGAGAGGAAGGGAGTGAGAGAGAAACAGATCGATGGCCTTCCATCGAGCCCAAGACCCCTCAGTGCTCCTGATGTTGCTCCAACCCACTGAGCCACACCGGCCCGGCTGTCGTTATTATTATTTTTGATGCATTGATTTTAGAGAGAAAGGCACAGAGAGAGAGAGAGGAAGAGAGAAACATTGATTTCCACTTATTTCCACTTATTGATGCATCATTGGTTGATTTTTCTATGTGCCCCGATTGGAGATCGAACCGGCAACCTCGCTGGATCAGGACGACACCCTAATCCATGGAGCTATCCGGCCCGGGGTTACAGAAAATTATTTAAAAAAAAAAAAAAAACGCAGAGAAAAATTTCAACATTAAAAGAATAGGCCATAGTGCTATCGACCCAAACACCTCGCAAAGGATGTCTTAAAAAAAAATAATTTAAAAAAAAATCAGGCTTTTCTAGTTTTTAAATACGGGATTTATTAGTCTTCAGGCCCGGGGAGGCCAACCGGTCAGGGATGAGTGACATAGAAAAGGTTGTTGGTTCCTCACTGTTCCTGGAGCAAGGGACACACCAGGACGTGCAGGGCCACACGGGGAAGCACCAGGGACGGTCAGATGCCACCTGGAGTTTCCACCCAATGCTCAGCTCCAGCAGATGGAGCAGAGGATGGTCGGCCTCGTTGGCTCCCCCGTCAGCCTCAGGAGCCGGGCCAGGCAGAGGCGGATGGTGGCTGCAGGCCTGGGGCGTCCCTGCGGCCAGCCCGGGGAGCTCAGCGGGGACAGGAGCCATGCAAACGAGGCAGAGGCCGGGCAAGCAGGGATGTACCTGCAGTGACGGAAATGAATGGAGGGGCAGCCTTGGGAGCACCTGGGGTCAGGAAGGCTTCTAGAATCTTCTATGAAATCTACACGGGCTGCCCGGGTTCTGGGATTCAGTGTCAGGGTCAAGTACAGGGAAAGAAAATATTTTCTCTGCCCCGCGCCGGAGGTGGGGCCGGCCCTTGCTTTTGTGGTTTCGGACGTGAAGAGAATGATTATTTTTTTTTTATTGAGAGCATTACGTGGCCCTTTACTCCCCACTGACCTCTCCACGTCCACTCCCACCCCTCCCTTGGCCTCCCCTATACTATTGTGTATTTCTGTGGGTTTTGCATATTTGCATATAAGTTCTTTGGTTCATCTCTTCCAGTCCCCTCTGCCCTCTGAGACCCCTCCGTCTGCTCCATGCTTCCATGTCTCTGGTCCGATTTTGTTCAGTTTATTTTGTTCATTAGATTCCACATATGACTGAGACCATGGGGCACTTGTCTTTCTCTGCCTGGTTATTTCACTCAGCATAATCCTCTCCAGGTCCCTCCCTGCTGCCCCTAAGGGTACGAGATCCACCTTTTTCTCAGCTGCATAGTATTCCACGGCATAGATGTACCACAGCTTTTTTTATCCGCTCGTCTACAGATGGGCACTTGGGCTGTTTCCTGATCTTGGCTACTGCAAATTGCGCTTCTATGAACATCGGGGTGCCTAAGTTCTTTCTGATGGGTGTTTCGGGGTTTCTTAGGATATATTCCCAGAAGTGGGATCCCGTGAACAGAACTGTGGACAAGCCATCGTTGTTTGGTCTTTACCGAAAAGCCGTGTGTCTCAGGAACCTCACTGTCCCTGTGTTTGGCTTCCAGGAGCCCTCATGACCCCCAACACCCGAGTCCAGCGTTTCGAAGTCCTTAAGAACGGCACCTTCGTCATCCGGAAGGTGCAGGTGCAGGACCGGGGCCAGTACATGTGCACAGCCAAGAACCTGCACGGCGTGGACCGCATGATGGTCCTGCTGTCCGTCTCGGTTCAGCAGCCCCAGATCGTGGCCTCCCACTACCAGGACGTCACCGTCTACCTGGGGGACACGATTGCCATGGAGTGTCTGGCCAAGGGGACCCCGGCTCCCCAGATCTCCTGGATCTTCCCGGACAGGAGGGTGTGGCAGACCGTGTCTCCGGTGGAAGGCAGGGTCACCCTGCACGAGAACCGCACCCTGTCCATCAAAGAGGCGTCCTTCGCCGACCGGGGCGTGTACAAGTGCGTGGCCAGCAACGCGGCCGGAGCCGACAGCCTGGCCATCCGCCTGCACGTGGCGGCCCTGCCGCCCGTCATCCATCAGGAGAAACTGGAGAACATCTCCCTGCCCCCGGGGCTCAGCATCCACATTCACTGCACCGCCAAGGCCGCGCCCCTGCCCAGCGTGCGCTGGGTGCTTTGGGACGGCACCCAGATCCGCCCTTCCCAGTTCATCAACGGGAACCTGTTCGTCTTCCCCAACGGGACCCTCTACATCCGCAACCTGGCGCCCAAGGACAGCGGGCGCTACGAGTGTGTGGCCGCCAACCTGGTGGGCACCGCACGCCGGACGGTGCAGCTGAACGTGCGGCGGGCCGCGGCCAACGCCCGCATCACGGGCACCTCCCCACAGAGGACCAACGTCCGCTACGGCGGGACCCTCCGGCTGGACTGCAGCGCCTCCGGGGACCCCTGGCCGCGCATCCTCTGGAGGCTGCCCTCCAAGCAGATGATCGACACCCTCTTCAGGTACGTGCGTCCGGCCCTTTGCGTCCTGGGCACAGGCCCGGGTCACCTCTTCGTGGAGCGAGGGACCTCGGCCAGGACGGACGCGCCCAAACCAACCTTTATCACCTACGCTCCCCGCTTTCCCACCCAGCACCCCGAACAAAACAAACACGTGTGTGTGTATTAACCCGCACCCGCGGGTATTTTTTTCCGGTGATTTTTTTTTTGTTTTAAGACAGTGAAAGGGACAGAGAGAGACAGAGAGAGACACATGGATCGGTGGCCCCCCCGAAACCTGCCCGACCAGGGCCCGGGGATGGCACCTGCCACCCAGGTACATGCCCTTGACCAGGAATCGAACCCGAGACCCCTCGGCGGGCAGACCAACGCTCTTAACCACCGAGCAGCACCCGCCGGGGCAAATAGCTCCTGTTTTAATCATAATTTTCAACTGTCCTTTTAACGACAATATCGGCTGAAGCGATCGACGTTCGTAGGTAATTTCTACAGAGCACACGGGAGCCTCGGGTGTTTAAATGGCAGCGATGAAGGGGCGTCGAGCGAAGTGTTGAAGGCGGGACATTTCTGTCGCCTCGGCTGCTTTATTTTTATTTATTTATTTTTTAATATGTTTTTATTGATTTTTATTTTATTATTTTATTTTTTTTAAATATATCTTTATTGATTTCAGAGAGAGGAAGAGAGAGAAAGAGAGACATTGATGATGAGAGTCATTGATCGGCCGCCTCCCGCATGCCCCCGATTGGGGATCGATCCCGCAACCCGGGCCTGGGCCCTGACTCGGACTCGAACCCTGATCGCCTGGATCCTAGGTCGACACTCAACCGCTGAGCCACGCCCAGCCTGGCTTAATTTTTAAATTTTTAAATTAGAGCTGATGCACAGTGTTAGGTTCGTTTTGGGTGCACAGCCTCGGGATTAGACATTCATGCAACTTACACAGGGATCCCCCCGATTATTTCCTTCCACTCTCTCTGCAAAGCAATGGAAAAAATATATATATATCCTCAGGTGAGGCTTTAAAAATGAACAGAAAATAAAAGAGCCCGGCTGGGCGTGGCTCAGCGGTTGAGCTTCGACCTAGGATCTAGGCAATCAGGTTCGATTCCTGGTCAGGGCACAGGCCAAGGTCGTGGGCTTGATCAATGAGTCTCTCATCATCGATGTTTCTATCTCTCTCTCTCCCTCTCCTGTCCTCTCTCTGAAATCAATAAAAATATATTTTAAACAAATATAAAATAAAATAAAATAAAATAAAATAAGATAAAATAAAATAAAATAGGTGCTAATTGGCAAAACAGAATGAAAGAAACACCCTGGGTGCCACGGGGGAGACGCCCCAGGTTTACGGAGCATCATCAGCATCCACGGACCCCCCAGCTCAGGCCGGAGGGGACCTGTTTCCCATTGCCTTTGGCGCGGCCGGGGTTGAGTTCGCCGTGATCAGATGACAACCGTGTCCCGTTATCGACTGGTATCTCCCGGTGAATCAGAAATCATCTCAGCAGGTCCGTTATTTCCATTTCATCTCCCGCGTGAAGGCCATGAAACAAGCCACGTGGGTTCCACAAAAGGGCGGCCTCCCGGCCCTGCCGACGCAGGGGAAGCCGTTTAAAATTCACGTGTCACAGCGCCCGGGGGACGCGCAGGCTTGCGTGCGGCCCCGAGCTCCTCGGTTCATCCTGATTACAATCGGAACACGTTGGTTCACGTTTCAAAGTGTTGACAGAAACAGGAGCCTCTGTCCAATTTTTTTTTTAATTTTTTTTTATTAATTAATCCGAAGAGCGAGGGTGTTTTTTCCGTTGATTTTTATAGAGAGTCTAAGGGAGGGGTCAGCAGGGGAGAGAGAGATGCTGACGGGACAGACGCACATCGACGGACGGCCGCCCGCCAGACCCTGCAGCCGAGACTCACGCCCTGGGCCAGAATCGAACCCGAGACCCCTCAGTCGGGGGGCCGACGCCGTAACCACGGAGCCACCCCGGCCAGGGCTGGGCAGATCTTTGGCTTCCGACCCCGAGACGTATTCAAAACGATCTTTCTCGGCTTCACCGCCACCCGACTGCACACTGCAGACGGGCTCCGCGCGCAGCCCAACGGTTTATTTCATCGCCGTTAGTAGTTGCTTTTTTATTAACGATGAACCTCCGATGACCACGTGGAATTCAATCCTGGGCAGGGGACGTGCTGGGTTTTTTGGTTTTTTTTAAAAAAATAAATAAATCCAGCACAGTTCCAGACGTAGAATCACATGGTGTTGAGAAAGGAGTTCAGAGATCACGCCCTGGCCGGCGGGCTCCATGGTCGGCCTCGCGCATGGGGAGGTCCTGGGTTCGAATTCCCGGTCAAGCGCAAGTACCTGGGTTGCAGGTTGGATCTCCGGGCTCGGTTTGGGG
This sequence comes from Miniopterus schreibersii, assembly GCF_964146895.1. NCBI lineage: Eukaryota > Metazoa > Chordata > Mammalia > Chiroptera > Miniopteridae > Miniopterus > Miniopterus schreibersii. The sequence continues at coordinate 1,178,153 of NC_138120.1, read as the reverse complement.
GGGGGGCGCGCGTGCAGGAGGCAACCAACGGCCGTGTCTCTCGCACGTCCATGTTTCTCGCTCTCCCCCCCTTCGCCCTAATAGAGCTGAAGACCTTCACTGCATTTCACGTTTTTTGGGTTTTATTTTTCTCTCAAGATTTTTTATTGATTTTTAGGATCAGAGGAAGGGAGAGAGAGAGAAACATCGGGGATGAGACGGACTCACGGATCGGCTGCCTCCTGCACGGCCCTTTCCTGGGGTTTGAGCCCGTAACCCGGGCACGTGCCACCACCGGGAATCGAACCCCAACCTCCCGGTTCCTAGGTCGGTGCTCAGTCCATAGCCCGGCCACCCAAAGGTGACTCGGCCAGGGAGCTCCTATTTGCAGTAAACGCGTAATTTCCATATTGGGATGAGGCCCCTCTACCCCGTCCAGGCCGCAGAAACCACCGGGCACGTGGCAGGAGCAGGTGCGCGCGGTTACCGTTCTGGGACCCGCGCGGTCTGCGTCCCAGACACGGCCACGGGGGGACTGACGCCTCGTTTCTTTTCTCTGTGCCCATCAGCTTCGACGCCAGAGTGAAGGTGTTTGCCAACGGGACGCTGGTGGTGAGATCGGTCACCGAGAAGGACTCCGGGGATTACCTGTGCGTCGCCCGAAATAAGGTCGGGGACGACTTTGTGGTCCTCAAGGTGAACGTGGTCATGCAGCCGGCCAAGATCGAGCACAAAGAAGGCAACGACCACAGGGTCTTCTACGGCGGCGACCTCAAGGTCGACTGCGTGGCCTCGGGGCTGCCCAACCCCGAGATCTCCTGGAGCCTCCCGGACGGCAGCCTGGTCAACTCCTTCATGCAGTCGGACGACAGCGGCGGGCGCGCCAAGCGGTACGTGGTCTTCAACAACGGCACCCTCTACTTCAACGAGGTGGGGCTGCGGGAGGAAGGCGACTACACCTGCTTTGCCGAAAACCAAGTCGGGAAGGACGAGATGACCGTGCGCGTCAAGGTGGTGGCCGAGCCCGCCGCCATCCGCAACAAGACCTACGCCGTGGTCCGCGTCCCCTACGGGGACGTGGTCACCGTGGCCTGCGAGGCGAAAGGCGAGCCCACGCCCAGGGTCACCTGGCTCTCTCCGGCCAACAGGCCGATCCCCGCGTCCTCGGAGAAATACCAGATCTACCAGGACGGCACGCTCCTCATTCAGAAGGCCCAGCGCTCGGACAGCGGCAACTACACCTGCGTGGTCAGGAACAGTGCCGGGGAGGACCGGAAGGTGGTGTGGATCCAGGTGGACGTCCAGGCGCCCAGGATCAACGGGAACCCCGATGCCATCACCACCGTGCGCGAGATCGCGGCCGGGGGGAGCCGGAAACTCATCGACTGCCGGGCCGAGGGCGTCCCGACCCCCAAAGTCTTGTGGGCGTTCCCCGAGGGCGTGGTGCTCCCGGCCCCGTACTTTGGGAACCGGGTGACCATCCATCGCAACGGCACCCTGGACATCAAGAGCCTGCGGAAGACCGATTCCGTGCAGCTGACCTGCATCGGGCGCAACGAAGGAGGCGAAGCCAAGCTCGTGGTCCAGCTGACCGTCCTGGAGGCCGCCGAGAAGCCCGTCTTCCACGACCCGGTCAGCGAGAAGATCACCGCCATGGCCGGCCACACCATCAGCCTCAACTGCTCGGCCGCGGGCACCCCGACCCCCACGCTCGTGTGGGTGCTGCCCAACGGGACGGAGCTCCCGAGCGGCCAGCGCCTCCAGAGGTTTTACCACAAGGGCGACGGGAAACTGCACGTCAGCGGCCTCTCCTCCGTGGACGCCGGGGCCTACCGCTGCGTCGCCCGCAATTCCGCCGGCCACACGGAGAGGCTGGTGTCCCTGAAGGTGGGGTTGAAGCCGGAGACCAGCCCGCAGTACCGCAACCTGGTCAGCATCGTCAACGGGGAGACGCTGCACCTGCACTGCCTCCCGCCATCGGGGGGCCGCCCGGGGCGCCCCTCTTGGACGCTCCCCAACGGGATGTCCCTGCAGGGTCCCCAGACACGGGGACGCTTTTCCCTCTGGGACAACGGCACCCTCACCGTGCGCGGGGCCTCCGTGTTCGACAGGGGGACCTACGTGTGCAGGACGGACACCGAGCACGGCCCGTCGGCGGTCAGCTTCCCCGTGATCGTCATAGCGTACCCCCCGCGGATCACCAGCGAGCCCACGCCGGTCATCTACACCCGGCCCGGGAACACCGTCAAGCTCAACTGCATGGCCATGGGCATCCCCAAGGCCGAGATCACCTGGGAGCTGCCGGACAGGTCGCAGCTGACGGCCGGAGCCCAGGCCCGTCTCTACGGACACAGGTTCGTCCATCCGCAGGGGTCGCTCACCATCCAGCAGACAACGCAGAGGGACTCGGGCTTTTACAAGTGCACGGCCAAAAACATCCTGGGCAGCGACTCGAAGACGACCTACATCCACGTGTACTGAGTCGGCGGCGGAGATGGGGGGCCGGGGGACCCACAGGCGTGGCCTGGGAAGCCGGTCGGGACAAAGCCTCACGTGTCGGGAGCCCTCGGGTGCAGAGTCTGATTCTAAATGCCTTGGTCACGGGGCCCAGGGGCCCCCAGGTTGAGCTGCATTTTCTGGTGGATTCTGACCTTGACCTTGACCTCGACTGGTAGGTGTTGGCTGAAGGAAGCAACGCGTAGACCGGGAAGGCGGACTCGGCCTCTCATGTTTACAGGACACCGCGTGCAAATTGGAGATTTTCCGTGGGACTGACGTCGGGGCCCCTCGGATGCCCGAAGCGGTGTCTGGAGGGCCCACGAGGACCGTTTGCCGAAGAGGAACCACCGGAGGGATGAACGGCGCCTGATGGTCTCGCCTCGTTAACCCGCTGCAGTTGGACGCGTCGACCTTTCGAGAACCAGTGCCCACCTTCCTGTTACGGCACCCGCCGCTTCCAAACTCCAGTCGGCCCCAGAAGAGCTTAGAAAAGAAAAATTTTTTGTTTTAAACGTACAAGTTTCCTACAATCCAGCTACCGTTTTATATGAACAACTCTTTTCTACGCCCCCTCCTGGAACTCTCTTTTTATATAAATATATATATATTTTTTCGGTTTCTAATTAGACCATGAGCCTAGAGAGAGAGAAACGCTCTACGTCTCATGAAAAATAATAAATTATTGGTCTTTACAAGACTTGAATACGCTTAGAGCAGCCCTGGAAATGCAAGTAGGAAATTCTTGCCCGAGTTCCTTCTGATTCCGACGCACCTTGGTTCTGTTACCTTTTCCAGGAACGTGGGGGGGATATTGCGTTTCCCGATTTATGAAGTTGAAGACCTCTCGTGGGGGTGCAGGGCTGAGGGGCAGGCGAGAGCTGAGACGGGACCCCAAAGAACCAACCCCGAGACGTCACCCCGCAGAGCAAACCCCGAGACGCCCGAACGAGCTCCCCAAAGTCTCTCCCCCTCGACCGTGTGTCCGCAGCAGAGGGTAGCAGGCCCCGTATTTCCGCGGCTGCTTGACTGTATTTTTTAAGGCCCACACCATGTACATTTGGATAATAAAATGACATTTTCCAAATTACCAGGCAGTGTTGATATGGGTGATTTTTCAAGTACAAAAAAAAATGGGAATTTGGGCTTGAATCAGAGGGGCTGGGCCCACCTGGCGCGGCTCCGCGGCTGAGCATTGTGCCATGAACTGGGAGGTTGGGGTTCGATTCCCGGCTGGGGTTGTGGGGTGAGGGGATGGATCCCCAATAGGGGGCGTGAAGGAGGCAGCCAATCAATGCCTTTCTCTCTCATCAATGTTTCTCTCGCCCTCTCTCTCCCTTCCTCTCTCGCTCTAAAAAAAATTTTAAAAATCAATTAAAACGTATGTTTTTAAAAATAATACGCTAACTACCTGCTTTGTGATCGCAAACGCAGCCCTTCTGGATGAAGCTACCAGACGGGAAGCGATGGCTCCAACCTGGAACTGGACGGAAAATGCAAGATGCGGGGGGCCCTGAGGGAGCTTTTTCTGAGCTTTTTTTTAAATCATGAAAATCCCAAGTGCATGTAAGCAGTTTGGTGAGTGGGTGGCTGCCAGCAGGACCGGAGGTTTCTCGGGGTGCGAGCCAAAAAGAGGGGAGAGCTCAGGGTCCCTGTCACAGGGCAGACAAGGTTTTGAATGCATGTGACATGGGCCTGCCCCTTAAGGCTGGTGGGTGCCCACAAGGAGCTGCCTTTTATGTGGGCGTCAGATCACAAGGGCACCACCCGCTTGATAGGATTATCGAGAAGACCACTGAGATGACCTCTGGATGGTGGTAAAACAAAGGCCAGAAATCCTATTTAAAAATTTTTTTAAAATCCTGCAATTGTGCCCAAGACCTAGTGACGTAACACAAGTCGTCTGGGAGAAAAATATACATTTGTGGGTGATATTTTTTTGTAAATCCTAAACTTAGGATATTTTTTTTCCATTCTTTTTCCAAAAGAGAGTGGAAGGGAGGGAAGGGGGAGAGAGAGAGAGATGGGTTGCCCCCTGCGGGCACCCCAACGGGGGGGCGGAGAGCGAACCTGAAACCCAGGGCCATGGCCTTGACCAGGAATCGAACCCACGACCCTTTGCTGCGCTGGGCTGATGGTCTAAGCACCTACCCATGCTGGCTGGGGGCTGCACAGTTTTATTTTGTTTTGTTTTGTTTTTAAATATATCTATTGATTTCAGAGAGAGGAAAGGAGAGGGAGAGAGAGAGAAACATCAATGATGAGAGTCATGGATCGGCTGCCTCCTGCACGCCCCCGACTGGGGATCGAGCCCCCAACCCAGGCCTGTGCCCTGACCAGGATTCGAACCCCAATCATTTGGATCGGAAGTCAATATTCAACCGCTGAGCCCCTCCCGGCCGGGCCACAATTTTGTTTTTGAAAACCCTCTACGAGGCAACTTCGTTACGTCAAAGGAGAGCCCGTCCCCGGCCGGCCTGTGGGAAAGATGTCAGGCGGGGAGCGTGCAGACAGGAAAACAGAGCCCAGGGGTGTTAGCAGAAGGTCCCGATGGCAGCGCGTCTTGTGCTGACGGAGATACGGAGCCGAGAAGCTCCCCGGGGCAGGCGGCACCCGAGACAGGGGTCCCCCAGGGTTAAGCCGACGCGGGGAGGCCGGTGGCCACGGCTGAGAATGAATATCTTCTCTTCTGCCCGCCTCGCTTCCACGCTCTTGTTCATCCATTTCATTGTGCACCCCAGCCAGGATCTACCCGATTCGGGGACCCTCCTGGGGACCCTTCTGACATGCAGAAGGTGAGACTCAAATGCCCGGGAGGGGACCCAGCTCCCGGAGGTTGCCCTGGAAGACGAAATGGCCCCGAACGCACAGGCAGGGACGTTGGTCTCCTTTCTTTCCGGCTGCGTCCACCGAAGGCCAGGGCCGGACACACTGGAGGCGCTCGAGCAGTGAGTCCAGCGGCCGTCATGAAGGGGCTTGAGGTTCCCCTCGGGCTGAAGGTCACCCTGAGGTTGGCCTCACTCTGCCTTCCCGCCCGGGAGGCGCGTGGATGCTGACTTTTCCCGGCGCGGGAAACAACGGGTGCGCCTGTCCTGCGGTCCCTCCTGAGTTTGCCCCGTCGGACGGGCCACGTTCACGCTCAGTGACCCTCAAAAAAAACCCGGGACACAGAGCCGACGGGGGGTAGGTGGCGCGTTGGGCAGGAAGGAGAGAGAACTTTGTCAGGGAGCTGAGACGAGCGTCGCAGGGCCGCGCTCCGACGTGGGATCCAGCGAACGCAATAAACCGAGGCGCAAAATAGAAACCGAGAGTCAGAGGCGGGGGACAGACGGATGGAGGTCAGAGGATGGGGGAGACGGGCGAGCAGATGGAAGCAAGTGGGAGGATTAGCTGAAGGACATGCAGAAATAAATAAAATAAAAAATAAATCATTATAGGAATATATATGTGTATCTATATATCTATATCTATATCTATATCTATATCTATATCTATATCTATATATCTATATATCTATCTATATATATATATATATATATATATATATATATATATGTGCTATGCATATAAAATAAAGGAACAAAATATATGATGTTTCCAGATTCTTAGGATATATTCCTAGAAGTGGGGTCCCTGGGTCAAAAGACAGCTCTATTTTTAATTTTTGGGGGGGCCCTGCACACTGTTTTCCATAGTGGCTGCACCCAGTGTTCCCAGCAGCAATGCACCAGGGCTCCCCTTTCCCCTCACGCTCGCCAGCACGTTTACTCCGGAAAGTATTGCTTATTACTTAATAATGCTCATTTTGCGAGTCTGAGGGTTTTTTTGTGCCTATCGCATAGCCCCACGTAAGACAGGAGGCCATAAAAAATGTCGTGACGTTTAAATGAGATGATACTTGTAAAAGGCTCCCCGTGGAAATGCAAAAAAGCAGTTGTTATTATAATTATTATTTTATTATCATTATCACTGCTTTAAAAAATATATGTTTTTATTGATTTTTTTTTTTTTAAGACAGAGAGGGAGAAACGCCTATCAGCTGCCTCCTGCATGCCCCCGACTGGGGATCGAACCCAGAACCGGGGCACGTGTGCCCTGAGCGGGAATCGAACCCGTGACCTTTTGGTGCACGGGATTACGCCCCAACCATCTGGATGGAATGATCGTGTGATTCAAATGAGCACATGAGCTATAATTTTCAGCTGCGATGTAAAATATACAAGACTTTAAGCAAAGTATGACTCCTGGATGGTGGAGCTCATGGGGTTTCACGACCACCCCCAGCTCCCTGGCCCGCGAGCGGCGGAGAAAAACTGCCTGCAGTCGGGCCAATATTTTCATTGGAGTCTTAAACACGGCAAATATTAAATTTTTTTAAATTTTTTTTTACCATGTTCCAGTGAAGACATCCAGGCTCCAAAGCCTCCTTTGTCATTGAGGAGACAGAAAGCACAGGGCCTATTTCCCTTTTGTAGAAAGTCACCGGGAGGCTTGAGAGCAGTGATGTGTCCTGAGGGGAAACATTCAAATTTCTCTTAACATCTCTATGGACACAGAATCAATAAGAATCAATATAAATTTATTTTTATAGAACAAAATGTGGATGTACTGATTTTGGAAATAAAAAAGCAAAGCTAGTTTTGTGTTTTGTTTTGTTTTTAAATTCATGTCCATTGCCCGGCCGGATGTGGCTCAGCGGTTGAGTGTCGACCTGGGATCCAGGCGATCCGGGTTCGATTCCCGGTCAGGGCACATGCCCGGGTTGTGGGCTCGATCAATGACTCTCTCATCATTGATGTTTCTATCTCTCTCTCTCCCTCTCCTTTCCTCTCTCTGAAATCAATAAAGATATATTTTTAAAATAATAAATAAATAAAAATTAAAAAATTAAAAATTATAATAATAAAAATAAAAAATAAATAAATGCATGTCCAGCAACACAAATTTATATATTTACAATAACCAAGATATGGAAGCAACCCAAGTGCCCATCAGTCGGCGAGCAGACAAAGAAAACGTGATACCTTTCTTTACACGATGGAATATTACTCGGCCATGAAAAAGAATGAGCTCTTACCATTAGCAACCACCTGGATGGACCTAGGGGCTATTATGCTCAGTGAAATACGTCGGACAGAGAACAACAAACGCCACATGAGCTCACTTATATGTGGAATCTAAACAACAAAATAAACTAACACACAAAACAGAAATAGATTCATAGACACAAAGGACAGACGGATGGTATCGGGGTGGCTGGGTGAAAAAGGGGAACGGTATTAAGAAGTAAAAATTGGTCATTATGGAATTATCCCAGGGCTATAAATTACAGCGTAGGAAATATAGTCAATAATGTCGTAATAACTACGTATGGTGCCGGGCGGGTACTGGAAATATCGGGGGGGGATCACTTTGTAAAATATATGACCGTCTACTTTATAGACAAACCAACCGAATGTCATTGAAAAATATTTAACACATTTAAAAATATTGAACAAAAAATAAAAATAAAATTATAAGATAAACAGAAAACCTTAGAGATTCCACGCATGACCCGAAGGCTGGTGCAGCCCTGTGGATTATTTTATAATTTATATTGTAAATTGGATTATTTTATAATTTTATATTGTATGAGCTTCGGTGAAATGTGTCGGAATAATTCCGCGATTCATTTTTTGGGTCCGGACGGGGCGTTGGGGTTTGGAGCCGTCCTCGGGACTTGGCTCCGGGTGACTGTGAAAATAATGATGTGAGAAAACGCTCTTTTCTGTTTTTCTTTCTGGCTGATGGTCGGAGGTTGAGCTCTTTTAAATAAACGGTTAAAGGAAGATATTCAGAAACACACTTTTGCGGGATCCAGGATTCATTGCTGATTCTGCAAAATGAGATTTTTTTTTTTGGTCAAGCCAGGGCTTAAACTAATTTTAAAAAAAATAATAACCACTGAGATTTTTTTTTTTAAATACAGAAAATACTGCATTTTGGACGTTTGGAGAAGCACGGAAAGAATCTTTCCTAATAGTCTTTCAGCAAGAAGCGGAAAAAGTGCAGAAAAGACCACCCACCCAGAGGCTCAGAAAGAATTGGTCCGAATAAAAATGCATCGGGGGCCGTTTGGGAGAAAAACGCCAACTTTCTAATGTTTTCACCTGTTACGTTTTTTATAACAGCCTTTGTTTCTTTTATTTATTTTCATTTTTTTCTTAATCTTTGCTGGAGGATATTTTTTCCATTTATTTTTAGAAAGAATGGGAGAGAGAGACAAAGAGACATCGATTGGTTGCCTCCTGCCCCGAGACCGGGGCCCGGGATCGAACCTGCAATCCAGGTATGTGCCCTCGACTGGGAATCGAACCCGTGACCCTTCCGTGCGCCGGCGGACGCTCTAACCCCAGAGCCCCGGCCAGTGGGGCTCCTTTTTTTCTTAGTTATAAAGAACCACCTTCATTTCTTACTTATAAAGAACAAACTACGGAAACATTCAAAACCACGCGAAACCATGAAAACGCTCCTCGGACCCATCGCTCCAAGACAAATGCTCTCCAAACGGCTCGCGTTGGAGGCCCGTCTGAAACCGACCCAGTTTATCCTCTCGGTTCTGTTCATAACCCAAACCCCGCGGATCCCGCCCCGTTTATTCTCCCCGCGGCAGCCCGCGGGGGGCACGGGCCCGCTGTCCGATTGGCATCGGGTCACGTAACCGGGCATGATTCGCATCTTGCCCTTTAGTGCGACGGTCATCGGGCAAACGGATGGGTGGCATCTCCCCGTTGCTAGCGGGAGCGGGGGCCCTTGGGATACCTCTGGAATAAGCGTTTCGGGGAGACCCCCCGCGGGACGGTGAGATGTGGTAGAGAGGCTTCATTTGGGGGGAATGTCATCCCTTGGTTTGCAAAGCGCCCCATGTCCCTCGGTCCCGTCCTGGGCGAGGTGCAGCCGGGGGTTCAGCAGAGCCGGAAGCAAAGCCAGTGTCCAGTGTCCGTCCAGCATCAGGCTCCTTGCAGCCCCTTCGTCCAACGTGTGTGGGGTCTGCAGGGCCGAGGGGTCATGTGGGCAAATGCAGGGGACCCCTGCAAGATGAGCCCCAGGATATGTGGCCGATGACCTGTTTCCAGGGGTGACTAAGAGGCAGGTACCTTCCCTGGGTCACCCAGGCTTCACCGGGCCGGCCTATGATATGTTCCTTCCCCGTTAATTAACGACCAGGTTTAATTACGACGGAATCAGAGCTGTTATCCGACGACACCGACGTGCAATGAAAGGTGGGACCCCAGCCCGGCCGGCGTGGCTCAGCGGTCGAGCGTCGACCCACGAACCAGGAGGCCACAGGGTTCGATTCCCGGTCAGGGCACAGGCCCAGGTTTCGGGTCCGATCCCCAATACGGGGCAAGCAGGAGGCAGCCGATGGATCAATGTCTCTCTCTCTCTCTCTTTAAAAATCAATTTTTTAAAAAAAGAATATGATCCGATCTGGGCGCGCATCATGGTTGGGTTTTTTTTGTTTTTTTCCCGCCGCACTTTTGGGTTGTCTCTGCGTAAATTTATAACATCCTCAGACGCTCAAATGGGCCCAGCGAAGGGTGTGCCAAATATTTGGAAAGCGTCGTCCGAAAAGGGATTTCCAACGGCCCCCACGGCCGCGGCCGGGCCCACGGCGGGCCTTCCGGAGGAGCCCAAGGGTGGTCGCTCGACTTTCCCTCTGCCTTTTGGGTTGCGGAGTTAATCCCCCAACCGCCGACCTTTGGCCGTGTCCCGGGGGAATTTCATTTATGAGCTTGTTCCCACATTTCCGTGTTGCTGTTTAGAGTTTGCTGCTTGAGGAGCAGGAATCATTAACATAATGAGGCATTAGCAGGTCGTAAATATACCAGACGCATGACAAGGCGTTAATACTTGTCCCAAATCCAACAAATACTTTCTTTTTTTACAGTCGGATTTGTTTATTTAACTGTGTTTTGGTGGTTTTTGTGTTTTTTTTTTTGAAATACAGACTTTTTTAAATTGATGGTAGCTGTCTCTCTCTCATTTTCTTAAAAAAAATATGTTTTTATTGATTTTTGGAGAGAGAGAAACGTCAATGGTGAAAGAGTCATGGATCGACGGCCTCCTGCACGCCCCCCGACTGGGGCTCGAACCCGCAACCCGGGCCTGTGCCCTGAAAGGGAATCGAACCCTGGTTCATACGTCCATGCTCAACTGCTGAGCCACACCGGCCAGAGCTGGAATATTTTTTATTTTTAAATATTACAACTTACAACATTAGAGCTTGACCGCACGGCATGAGGCGAAGGCCGACCTTTCTTAGACCCGAACGTGAAACCGATTCCTCTAATTCCGCGTCTGAGGATATTCCCCACATTCGTCACAAAAGCGCCCCTTGCGTTAAGAGCCTGTGCAGGTGTCTGCGCTGGCTGGACGTAGGGGTTTTTATAACATATTTGAATATGATCCTATGTGTGTGTGTCTGTTTTTAACATTTTCCATATTTTCATAGGTATCCTGTCCTATTTTGCCTTTAGATAAATTTCATTTGCTGATGATTTCATCAGAAAAGGTCCCTGAGATTTCAACGTGGGTTTTTAAAAATGTGCAAATTGGTTTTGCAGAGTGATGTTCCCATAGCAGTGTCTGTCTTCCCAAAGGTGTGCGTCGTGTCCGGCCCATGCTCCGGGCTCGAGCGTCGACCTAGGATCCAGGAGGTCACGGGTTCGATTCCCAGTCAGGACACAGGCCCGGGTTGCGGGTTCGATCCCCAGTCGGGGGCGTGCAGGAGGCAGCCGACCCATGACTCTCATTATGAATGTTTCTCTCTCTGTCTCCGTGTCCCTGCCTCTCTCTGAAATCAATAAAAACGTATTTTAAAAGAAAGAAAGCAGCCGCTGAGTGCTCTCCAACGTCGCAGGGTAAATAGAGCAGGTCCAGGCTTGGCCAGCGGCTCGGGGTGAAGCCCATAACAGGGGCGACTCCGTCAAAAGCTCTTTGCAAAGGCCTGCGGGCGTGAGTCACCTTAGAGCTCCAAGCGCCATAAGAGCGCCCGGCAAGGGAACGAATTATGCCCGAAGGCTGGGGCGTGTCTGTCGGGCTCTCATTTTATTTTTTTTTCCCCCCCGGGTGACCGTGGCCATGGCAGCATTTGGAAAACATTCCCTTACGATCCTCTCGGTTTACGGCGAGGCTCGAATCCTGTGTCATAAAAAAATGCCAACAGGCGGGGAAAGGCTGAGCCGGGATAAAGGAGGTGTTCAGAGAGACAGAGGGGAACCACGGAGACAAAAAATAACAATAAAAATTAAAAATAACACATAGAGCCCTGGCCGGTGGGGCTCAATGCTTAGAGCATCGGCCTGCTCACACCCGAGAGTCCTGGGTTCGATTCCCGGTCAAGGGCGTGCACCTGGGTTGCAGGCCCGATCCCCAGCCCTGGTCGGGCCGTGTGCGGGAGGCAACCCATCGATGCGTTTCAGTCACATCCACGTTTCTCTCTCTCTCTCCCTCCCTCCTTTGCACCCTCTCTAAAAATCAATGCAAAAAATAAATAAATAAATAACAACCCTGGGCTACAATTAACACAAAAATAAATTTAAATAAATTTAAAAATAAATGAATCCCTTCTCCTGTCCCCGCTCATTTTATTTTTTAGGTGTCGGTTGACCCATCCGCCTGAGGTCTGACTTCTCAGAAGCCGACCCGGACAGAAAGGGCGTCCGACAAACTTGTTTTGAGAGCAACATAGAAGGAAAAAAAAATAAACCAGGAAAGGCCAGACCTCAGGCCCATTCTGCAGAGAGATTCCGCTTGGATGTCCCGAGGGTACGTTGGATCCTGAAGCTTATTTCTATTTTTTTTTAATATATTTTTATCGATTTCAGAGAGAGGGAGAGAGAGATAAACATCAATGATGAGACTTATTGATCAGCTGCCTCCTGCATGCCCCCGACCGGGGATCGAGCCTGCAACCTGGGCATGTGCCCTGAGCAGGAATCGAACCCTGACCTCCTGGATCCTAGGTTGACTCTCAACCGCTGAAGCCACGCCGGCTGGGCCTGACCCGTGGATTTCACGTGCGAACCCAAATTGGCTCCAGAACTGCCGCGATGGAAACGCGAAGACAGCTCGAGAGCACTTTGCGGACCTGGCTTTTACCCGCACAGCAGGCTCGCCGGGCCCCCAACGGCAGCCGGGGAGACGCGCAGGAGATGACAGCCGACTTCCTCCCTCCATCGCTCGTTTGGATGAAACAATTGAAGCATCCCAAGCCCCGAATGACCCAGGGGCCTGCAGACGCCCGGTCGGCCTGAATTCCGCCGTCTGTCTCCTCTCGGGCGGGTTCCAGGTGCCGCCGGGCCGCGGGATCCGAAAACGCTTGTCAAGACGGCTCGGCAGCAGCTCCTCTGACCTGCGTGTTTGACACTCGGCGTCTCCGGGGAGCCAGCATCTTACCCATTTTTTTTAAACGTGTGTAGCCCGGTTGGGGTGGCTCAGCCCTTGAGCATCGGCCTAGGATCCAGGAGGTCCGGGTTCGATTCCCCGGCAGGGATATGCCCAGGTTGCAGCCTCGATCTCCAGTCGGGGGCGTGCAGGAGACAGCCGATCAATGACTCTCTCATTATGGATGTTTCTATCTCTCTCTCTCTGAAATCGATAAATATATATATATATTTTTAAAAAAACAAACAAACAACAAACATGCGCAAAACGGCGTCTTCCGAGGGCAAGATTCTGGCCCAAGTGCCCATCTGTAGACAAGTGGATAGAAAAGCTGTGGTACATCTACACCATGGAATACTACGCAGCTGTGAAAAAGGTGGATCTCACACCCTTTGGGACAGCATGGAGGGACCTGGAGGGTATTATGCTGAGTGAAATAAGCCAGTCAGAGAAAGACAAGTGTCCCATGGTGTCACTTGTAAGTAGAATCTTATATACAAAATAAACTGATGGACGAAATCTCTCCGGGGACATGGAAGCATGGAACAGACGGACGGATCTCAGAGGAAAGGTGAAATTAACCAAAGAACTTAAATGCCTCAATGCATGACCCATGGACACACACAACAGCATCGGGAAAGGCCTGGGGGTGGAGGGGTCAATGTGGAAAAAAACAGGACGTCTGTGATACTTTCAACCATAAAGCTATATATTTTTAAAAAAAAAAGAAAATACTTTTCGATCATAAATGCAAGTTTAGGCAAAGAAATGGAATTTCAGGTACGACTTTTAACAAAGAGAAGTTCCTAGCAGGAGGTTTCATCTGCGTGTGGAGGGTGAATGTCAGAGCCCAAGGGTGTCCCTGGGGTCTAAGACCCATCTAGCTCCCCAACTTCCAGGTAAGGTGGGGGGCGGGGGGGGCGTCAGGCCAACATTTTTGGACAAGGGCAAGATCCAGGAGGACTGATGACAAAGGCCGTCCCGAGTGACTTCGGATTTAGACAGTCGGCGTGGCCACCTGCTCGGAGCCAGGTGTGGGCCACCTGGAGTTTTCACACCTGGACACCGGGTCCTAATGGTTGATAGAAAAAAAAAAAAAAAAAATCCGGCTTAAGGGACCGATGGGGATGTCGAGATTGAGGATTTCGGAAACAGCAAAAAATACCAGGCAAGGGTTCTGATTTTAGGGAGACGCAGCGGGCCTGCCGCGCTGTGTACGTTTAAGGCGTAAAATGTGATTAACTTGACTTAATACGTCGTGAACAATAGTTTGATGAGCTCATGATAAACGTCATAAAAACGTACATCACGGGCGCACATGGGATTTTAAGAGGCGGCGAGGGAAGTGGTTCCTTGCAAAGGCCTTCTCTGTGCTTGGCGACAATGAAATTTTGGACTATGTTCCGTTCGCTCGGAAGAGCTAGACCTGATTTTTCCCACTGGCCGGTTCATCCGGTTTTCCAAGAAAAACAAAAAGAAATAATTTTACTTAATCCAGGGCAGTGTTTTCCTAAAATAAAAAGTCACGGGGCTGTGGGTGGGACCTTCGTCTGTTATTGGAAACCCCTCCGTCGTGCTTTTAGTTAAGGTGTCTCCTAACACGGCTTATGGGGTCGCAGAAAAAATCATTGAAATGGTGAATATTAGCAGGAATATTTTAAAAATATTCCAGTTAATGAAACACGAAGAAAGGCCGGCTGCAAATGTGGAACGTAGCCTCCGCGTTCTAGCTTTCAACCTTTTTAACACTAGTTGACAAGGTTTTCCATTTCGAAGAGTACTGGATTGACTTGTCTAATTGCTTTACTTTTTAAAAAATAAATTTATTTTTTAAATTTGTCTTTATTGTTGAAAGTATTGTCTAATTTATTTTCTTTTTTGGATTAATTAATTTTTAAATCTATCTTTGTTGTTGAAAGTATTGTTTAATTTATTTTCTTTTTTTCATTAATTTTCAAATTTATCTTTATTGTTGAAAGTATTGTCTAATTATTTTATTTTTTAATTAAGTGGCTTATTTTTAAATCTGTCTTTATTGTTGAAAGTAGTGTTTCATTATTTTATTTTTTAATTAATTGGCTTATTTTTAAACCTATATTGTCTAATTTATTTCTTTTTAACTTTTTTTAATTTATTTTCTTTTTAAAATTAATTTATTTTTTAAAAATCTATCTTTGTTGTTGAAAGTATTGTCTAATTTATTTTCTTTTTAAAATTAATTTATTTTTAAAAATGTATCTTTATTGTTGAAAGTATTGTCAATTATTTTATTTTTTAATTAATTGGCTTATGTTTAAATCTATATTGTTGAAAGTATTGTCTGATTTATTTTCTTTTTAAAATTAATTTATTTTTTAAAATCTATCTTTGTTGTTGAAAGTATTGTCTTATTTATTTTCTTTTTTAAATTAATTGATTTATTTTTAAATCTATTTTTATTGTTGAAAGTATTGTCCAATTATTTTATTTTTTAATTCTTGGATTTACTTTTAACTCTGTCTTTACTGTTGAAAGTATTGTCTAATTTATTTTCTTTTTTTAATTAATGGATTTATTTCTAAATCTATCTTCATTGTTGAGAGTATTCCGAGGTCCCCTTTCCCCCCATTGCCCCCTCCGCCCCCCAGGCCCCCCCAGGCCTCCCGCACACTATTGTCTGCCTCCCAGGGTTACGCACAGATGGGTGCAGATTCTTTGCTTAATCTCTCCCGTCCGCCCTCCCCGCCCCCACCTCCCCTCTGAGGCCCCTCAGCCTGACCCCTGCTTCTAGGAGCAGAAAATAAACACACGGGGCTGCAGCAAACTAAAAGGCTTCTGCGCCGCAAAGGAAAACAGCATCGACAGGCACAGGGGGGGCCCACGGCCTGGGGGATCCTCTTCGCCAAGGATGCATCGGGTTAATTTCCAAAATCCATGAGGAACTCGCACAGCTTCCCAGAAGGAAGACAAACAATGCAATTAAAAAACGGGCAAAGGACCTCAACGGACGCTTTTGCAAAGAAAAGCGCACAGATGGCCGAGAGACAGACACAGAAACACGCTCAACGCCGCTAATCATCCGAGGGATTCAGATGAAAAACCACAGTAAGATACCACCTGACACCTGTCAGAGGGGTTACCGCCCGCAAATCCGCAAACGACAGGCGCCGGAGGGAACAGAACCCTGGGAGACGCGTCTAATTTCTTTCCCTCCGTCTCTCGAAATGCTGAGCTCATCCCGTCCTTACAATTCTTCCACTCGGGTTCGCTCCCTGCCACCGACCCGACCGTTCACCCCAAACGACTCCAGGAAACTCACCATGTCCGCGTTGCCCAGAAAACAGTCAACACAGACGCGTCCAGCGACGCTTCCACACTCTCAATTTTTTAAAAAATTTAAAAAAATGGTTTTAGGCCAAAAAAAAAATCTATGTGCTCATCAAAAAAAAAAAAAAAAAAAAACGGAATGGAAAAAACAGACACGAGAACCCCGGATGGTGGACGCGTTTCGCCATAAGAATGTCTTTGCTTTGGAATGTTAAGTGTTGGCAGAAGCCCCAACTGCCATTCTTTCAAGTTTTTTTTTGTTTTTTTTAAATGCTTTGAAGGGCTCATGTTTGCAGAGTCGGAGGGAAGGAGGCTGCCAGAGAACAAAGATAAGGAACCTCCCCTCCCTGCATCTACTGGGGGAAAATAGGGCTCCCCTAAAATTCCCCTGCTTCAGTGGGAAACACACAGCCCTTCCGACCCCACGATGCAGGATTTTTTTTGCTCGTATTTATTTTTCAATTACAGTTCACATTCCGTATTGTCCTGCATTAGCTCCAGGCGTAGTGATTAGACGTCTGTATAATTTATGGAACGACTCCCCCACCTCCCGTAAGTCAAATACCCGCCCGGCACCGTCCGTAGTTATTATAATATTAACCGACTACCTTCCCTGAGCTGTACTTTTGACTTTGGGGGGGGCACTATCCTGTAACCCCCCCGACGTGAGCTTGAAGCTACTTTTTTTTTAGAGACTGAAGTCATAGTGATAACCATCAGAGGATGGCAGAGAAAATAAACCTCTCGACTTGAAAGGGCCCGGCCTAGGCTGGGACCAGAGCAGATGTTTATTTGCTCGGAGCTTGCGGTTTGCTAAACCCCTTAAGGATCTGGGGTGCCGTTGAGGAGGGCAGATCTCTGGGTTGCTATGCATTCGGTCCCCGACCACCACGTGTTCGGAGCCGGGCTGGTGCCTACCTCTCAGCTGCTATGTTGAACTTTGCTAAAGAAAATACTTGGGGGAAGACCAAAAAAAAAACACAATAAAAAAATGGTCTTAAAATATGGTGCAGATTTTTTGTCTGTTTGTTTTTTTAATCCTCACGTGGGGTATTTTTTTCCCATTGATTTTTAGAGAGAGAGAGAAACATCAATGACGAGGGAGAGTCATGGATGGGCTGCCTCCTGCACGTCCCTGACGGGGCATAGAGCCTGCAACCCGGGCACGTGCCCTGAGCAGGAATCGAACCCTGACCTCCAGGTTTATAGGTCGACACTCAACCGATTGAGCCACACGGGTCGAGCTCAAAAAAACGCACGTTGAGCCATCTCAGTATAAAGAGCGTGGGAGGGCCCTGGCTGGTGTGGCTCAGTGGTTCATGCGTCGAGGGTTCGATTCCCAGTCAAGGGCATGTACCTGGGCTGCAGGGTCCATCCCGGGTCGGGCACATGGGGGAGGCAAGCAATCAATGTGTCTCTCTCTCCCTCTCACATCAATGTTTCTCTCTCTCCCCCTCTCCCTCTGTTCCACTCTGTCTAAAAATCAATGGGAAAAAGATATCCAGGTTGAAAAAAAAAAAAAAGAGCTTGGGAGAGATTTTTTTTGACACGTGTCTTCAGTCATCGAGTCGGGCCCGGCCATTCGGGAGATTATCATCTCGCCCGTTCTTGCCACTGTTCAGAAAGAAAGTCCGAGGGATTCAGCTCCTTAAACTCAATGCCACAGTCGAAGGCTCACACTGGTTTACGGCGGTCACTGCAAAAAAAAAAAAAAAAAAAAAAACCACAAAAAAAACGCCTACTTCATGAAAATTCATGCCGTCCAGCGATCCTGCTGCTGCATTGCCGAGTGAATTCCTTGGTCCCTTGCACGTCGCCTCCAAAGAAGGGACTTTGTTTACTCGGTGACATCTTTGGAAGCCAAGAGCCAAGGGATTCAGAGCCGGTTTCTTACAAGGGCTGCTAAGAAGCGCCCGACACCAGGCCATTTTCCCCCTTAGTCATCTGCTGCCAAACTCTTGACAGCGGGCGTCTCAAGTGCATCCATCTTATTTTTATCCGCCCTGGGTGACAGCTCTGGCTGGACGCCGGGCGTCTGAGCCTCCCAGGCAAGAAATAAGGCCGGGTTTTTCTCCTCGGCGTTGCTTTGAAGGCGCTGGAGTGACCCCGGTGTATTGTTCTTGATTTCGGACACGTCACGATCAACAGCTGTGGTCCATCGCGTGTTGTGCTGGAGGCAGACACAGTTGTCTTTGGAGGGCCAGTCGGACCCGTGGTTCTATACGCGGAACACGCCACAGTGGGAAGACAATAGTGCAGGACTTGCCCGGCCGGTGTGGCTCAGTGGTTGAACGTCAACCGGTGAACCAGGAGGTCAGGGTTCGATGCCTTAGCAGGGCACATGCCCCGGTTGCGGGCTCGATCCCCACGAGGACATCTCGGAATCATTTTCTTAATTAATTAATTTATTTCTTTAAGTATGTTTTTATTGATTTCAGAGAGAGGAAGCGGGAGAAAGAGAGAGATGTGACCTCCAGGTTCACAGGTTGACGCTCAACCACCGGGCCGCACGGGCCGGGCTCCGTTTCTTCACTTATTCACCATGTCTGTGGTTCAGCGCCGCTTAGCGAATTCTACTTATCTTTACGCTCACTGAGCAAGTGAATTTGAAAGACAAAGGTCCAGAAAACCTGCCCTGCGCACGTAATGATACAAACGCCGTGACGTCTTCTGCATGTCGGGACGGAGTTTGCCCCTGTACAAGGGCACCCGCTCATTCCCGGGCCCCACGCTTTAATTCTAGAGGCCCGAGGACACCTTCCACAACGGGCAATAAAATCCTCGCTGACCCGATTTTCCTGGAAAATGGGCTTTTATTTTCCCCAAGCTCGATTCACGGGAGACTTCCGATGACCCAGCTTGCTCTCGACTGTGATAAAAGCCGACTTTCCACAACTGCTCCTTGTAACATCCACTCTGGGGCTACGTTTCCTGTGTTATTTTTTTTGTTTGTTTTATTTTATTTTATTTTTTTAATCTTCACACGATAATATTTTTTCCATTGATTTTAGAGAGAGTTGAAGGGACAGATGGGGAGAGAGAGAGAAACATCGATGGGTTGCCTCCTGCAGGCGATTGAATCTGCAACCCAGGCACATGCCCTTGACCAGGAATCGAACCCGAGACCCTACCGTGCATGGGTTGACGCTCTAACCACTTATCCACACCAGCCAAGGCTACGTTTCCTGTTTTAAATTAAGCACCAGCTTTCCTCGATTTTTTTTTTTTTAATTTATATAAGCCAGTAGCCCGTGGCTGAACCAGGGATCCCAGTGACAACTCCCTTGTGTTTCAAGGGGAATTTCCATGAGCCGCTTTCTTTGCCAGGAGAAGCTTTTATAACTCATGTTCCCCAAGGAACATTTCCACAGACGCGGCCCAAACTCCCTGGATCGGGATATAAATTTCGCTTTCAGAGCGTCCTGTACCGTCGGGCTTTCGGGAAGTATCCATAGCCCTGGGCCCCGCGGTTGCGGGATTGAATCATAATCTTCAGCCACGGACGCTACAAATGGACGGCCAGTCCACACCTAAATAAACAACACTGCCCGGCCGGCGTGGCTCAGCGGCTGAGCGCCAACCTAGGAACCAAGAGATCAGGGTTCGAGTCCCAGTCAGGGCACATGCCCGGGTTGGGGGCTCGATCCCCAGTCGGGGGCCTGCAGGAGGCAGCCGATCCGTGACTCTCTCTCATCATGGACGTTTCTCTCTCTCTCTGTCTCCCTTCCTCAATAAAATAAAATAAAATAAAATAAAACTCATAATAATAAAATAAAAAATAAAATAAGTTTTAATGACGTCCTACGGGTGAAGCTCTAATCTGATAGGACTGGTGTCCTTAGAAGAGAAAAATCTGCGCCCAGGCTCCTTCCATCGCTCTCTCTCTCCATATACACAGAGGTTGGATCATGCAAAGAGAAACTGAGAAGGTTCCGTCTACAAACCCAGACAGGAGCCCTCCCCAGAAACCAACCCTGCCAACACCTTGATCCTGGACTTCCAGCCTCCAGGACCGTGAGACGATAAATGTCTGTTGTTCCATCCGCTCAGTCCGTGGTGTTCTGTAGGGCAGCCTGGGCCCCTCAGTACCATAGCCTGTCCTCCTCTGAAACCCTTTTCTCTCCATCACCACCGGCATCTACACCTTCGTCGGCTCCGGCGCAGCTAGTCAACCGTCAGCAATCTTCCCTGTTTCCTGTGCGGCGGCTGCCAAGAGGACTTGACTGACCCGCTGAGAATTTCCTTTTTTAATTTGCAATTTTATGGCCCGTTTCTCTGGACTCCGCTCAGTTGCTCAGAAGCGGAGTCAAGGCGACTCTTTTAATCAGTTTTATTTCCTCCCAACATTGGTTGTTGTTTCTGTGGATTTTTTCTTCTTTTTTCCCCCTCTTTGGATATATTTTACAAGCCTTTTGCCAACAGTCATCATCTTGGTGTTTTTTTGTGGGTTTTTTTTTTCCTGGAACCTCCCCAACGTGTCCAGCTCTCAGATCCCTCTGGCCTGCCTCTCAGCTGGGAGTCTGCAAGCTGACCCTTCTCGGGATTGAGATCTGAGGACACGGGAGGTGTTTAGGAGTCCACGAGAGCACTAAAAATGGGACTTGGGTACGCATGTGGCTGGGCGTGTTATACTTCTACTCCAAAAACAGCAGCCTGCCGCTGATATGAGACGGTTAAAGCTCGACAGGCTCATTCAATTTGTATCTGGAGCCCCGGGATAGCTAAATACTTAGGAACTGAGTTTAGGCCACGTGTTCTACGCATTGAGGTCAACCCAATGGACTCCAGTGTCAGGTTTCTACAAATCTATGCTGTTAAGGCTGGCGTTTTGTCTCAGATGCCTTTTATTTTTTAAATTTTATAAAAATGTATTGTTGAAAGTATTACAGATGTCCCTTTTTCTCCCCATTGCCCCCCTCCCCAGGCCTTCCCCATGCCGTTGATTGTGTCCATGGGTTACGCATAGATGCATATAACTTCTTAGGTTCATCTCTTCCCACCCCTTTCCCTCTGAGATCCCTCCATCTGTTCCATGCTTCTATGTCTCTGGATCTATTTTGTTCATCAGTTTATTTAGGTCATTGGATTCCACATAGGACTGAGATCATGGGATATTTGTTTATATACTTTTGATGCATTGAGTTTTATCTTCGTAAATATATATAGAGAGAGAGGTCCGAAGCCCTTCTTATCTGTGAATGTGACCTAATTCATAAATAGAGTCTTTGTAGATATAAATAAACCAAGATTTGGCGATTACAGTGGGCCCTAATCCAATAGGGCTGGTGTCCTTCAATGTAGAGTAAAATATCATGAGAGGACCCAAGCACATGGGGACAAACGCAGAGACTGGGTGATGTGTTGACAAGTCAAGGGACACCAAGGATAGCTGGCCACTACCAGAAGCTGGAAGGTTCGAGGAAGGACTGTCCCCAACAGGCTTCAGAGGGACTCTGGCCCCGCTGACACTTTGATTTTGGACTTTCAGCCACCAGGTGATCCATTTCTGTAATGTGAAGCCATTCAGCCTGTGTTATTTTGTTATAGCAGCCCTAGGACACTCCTACAATATTTCACTATTACTAGGTTCAACTCAGTTTCATTCAGTCCCATCAAAGCATTTACTAAAAGTATCTTACACCCCCCACAAATTGTCTAACTATCATTGGTGAATATCAAATATCAATTCTTCCTTGGACTCTGGTGGCGTGAGATTAATATTTCATTCATCGTAGGCAAAATAGGAATATTACATATCTACCCAACTAGTTACCTATGCGTTCACCTACCCTCTCTTCTAAGGGTAATGTAGCCCGTTGATCTTTGGCGAAAGACTGTTATTTCGTTTGGAGAGATATGTTTCCCCTCCTTTTGAGTATTAGGTTGGTCTTATATAGCACGTGCTATCACATACAACAGAGGAGAGATTAATGATCAGTCAGTAAATGACAATACATAGACCCCAGCCCGTGTGGCTCAGTGGTTGAGCATCGACCCATTAACCTGAGATCACCTTCAGGGTTTTTTGGGCTCGATCCCCAGTAGGGGGCATGCCGGAGGCAGCTGATCAATGACTCTCTCTCATCATTGATGTTTCTCTCTCTCTCCCTCTCCCTTCCTCTCTCTCTAAAATCAATCAAATAAATACATTTAATAAAGAATATACGGATGATTGGCTCTCCATATGGAAAAAAATGAAAACCATATGAACACACACCCACACATGCACATACATTCCAGATAGATTCAAGCTAAACTTTTAGAAGAAAATGTAGAAAAAAAAAATTTTTTTATCTCCTTAGGACCCAGAGGGATTCTTATAAGAAGACGCGAAAATGTTGACCATGGAAGAAAATGCCATGGGAACTATCACAAAAATGAAGACCTTCTGTAAATCAAAAAAACCCTTCATAAATGCAATGAAAAGGGAACACTAGCAATGGAGAAATAATTTGAACAAACTCTTTTAAAACAAAACAAAAAAAATTATGTGTTTATTGATTTCAACCCTGACCAGGAATCCGACCTTGACCTCCTGCTTCACAGGTTGACACTCAACTGCTGAGCCACGCCTGCCGGGCTGAACAAACTGTCTTGATGAAGGATTTAAATCATGCGTAGCCAGCACATACAGAGAACTTCAAATTTATATGAAAGATACAACTCATTAGAAAACTTGGTGAAACCAATGAGGAGGCATTTCACTCAAAAGGTATAGACAGATGGCCCCAAAACAGTGGAAATTATGATCAACTCCATTTGTTCAAGGAAACAGAACTCAAGGCTGCAATGTGATAAATATTAGGCTTATATCATCAGTTGCATTTAAATAGTATGGAAAAGTCAAGCATTGGAGAAAACGTGGATGTACAGAGAACACGTGTACAATGATCTTGGAATTATAAATAAATATCACATCTTTGGAAAACCATTTTACATAATCTATCAATTTTTTTTATTGATTTCAGAGAGAGGAAAAGAGAGGAGAGAGATAGAAACACCAATAATGAGAGAGTCATTGATCAGCTGCCTCCTGCACACCCCTGACTGGGGATCAAGCCCGCAACCTGGGCATGTGCCCTGACCTGGAATCGAATTGTGGCCTCCCGGTTCATAGCTTGACACTCAACCGATTTTAATCACATAGCCGTGAGTCAAGAATTCTTTTCTGGGGTGAATATTCTAGGAAAGCCACTCTAGCACGTCCCAAGTCCATATACCTGACTGTTCATACCATTTCTCTTGGTCAATAAAAACATATTTAAAAATAAAATTTTAAAAATCTGCCCACATTAGACAGCATCCTGAAAATTCTTCTTCCGTTATTATTCTCAGGGCAAACGTTAATTAAATATCCCCTTAAGAACAGGCGTTTTTATTAACGAGACTTTGCTTAAGATTTTTTGGGCAGACACGTGTTCAAATCAAAGCTCCTTGAAGATTCTCGCTCCACCTTGACCACGTTCCGCCAAGAAAATGATGAGCTCCGTATGTTACACGTCTCTACTCATTAGGAAAACGTTGGGCAGACTTTTCAGATGTCAAGAGGGGCCTCGCCTCCAAATCCTCTTTAGAAATTCCTGCCAAGAAAAACCTCAATCTGTTCTGATTACACATCCCCAGGAAGTTTCCACATGTCCGTGGAGTGGAGTCTGACATTTACCACGATGCTACCAGCGGCCCACATGCATTTTTCAAAAAGGCCGGAAAGGGAATCCGGAGAAGCCTTCAGGGTAACTGCCGAAGTTCTATTTCTTGGGTTTGCTTTCTTTTAAAATATTTTTCTTCTTATTATTATTGATTTCAGAGAGAGAGGAAGGGAGAGGGAGAGAGAGAGAGAAACATCAATGATGAGAGAGTCGTTGATCAGCTGCCTCTTGCCCGCCCCTTACTGGGAATCGAGCCCGCAACCCAGGCATGCTCCCTGCCCTGGAATCGAACCCTGACCTCGAGGTTCATGGGTCAACACTCAACAACTGAGCCACGCCGGCAGGGCCATAGGGTTTTCCTTCTAATTATTCATGAAGACATTTGTATTGTGCATTTCCTGCGTTTGTGTTTTATTTTAAAATAAGGTTTTGCCCGGCCGGGCGTGGCTCAGCGGTTGAGCGTCGACCTAGGATCCAGGCGATCGGGGTTCGATTCCCGGTCAGGGCACATGCCCGGGTTGCGGGCTTGATCAATGACTCTCTCACCATTGATGTTTCTATCTCTCTCTCTCCCTCTCCTTTCCTCTCTCTGAAATCAATAAAAAAGATATATTAAAAAAATAAAGTAAGGTTTGATTTTTATTTGATTCACCAATAAAAATCATTAAAATAAATCACAATTTAATATTTAAACATTCATCCAACGGGGATGGGATCGTGGACAAGATGCACAAAGACCCCCTGCTGTATGCCCTTAAGAGCAGACTCCTTTGGGAATGAGTCCGTCCAAAAAATATAGGGTGTTCCCGGGGTCAGCTGCAATCCTCATACAACCTTCTTTCAGGCAGAATCATTACCGATGCTTTTGCCTTCTTACCTCCCGATCTCCCAGCTCAGAATCCTTACCTAGGGGCTCGCTCTAAAGAGGTGGGGTCCCTGGATCACGCAAGCCGATGAGAAGGCACCGCTGACACTGATGAAGTCGGATCTCATGAGAAGGTCCAAGTCCGGCTTCACCCGTGTGGACAAAGAAGACAGTGGCCCCCTCCCAGGGTTCATCGCCATCGCCAGGCCTACTCTAGGAGGCTGCGAGGAAGCCGGCAGACATTTAGGGAGGGTTCCCAGAATTAGGGGGAGATGGTATGACGGATCCTTGCCCAAGAGTTGCTGTGGACCCTGTTCAGTGCTCCTATGAACTTGGATCGTGTAGAGACAAGGGTTGGCGATAACTTGGGCATAGTATTCCACGGTGTAAATATCTACCTGTAGCACAGGGATGACCTCTCCCTGGAGAAGGGCGGGGTCCCCATTACGCTCAGTGTTTTGGCCCTGGGAAGGAGCCTGGGTGTTCCCCTTGTGACGAAGCCCTATTAAAAGTGTTTTGAACGTGCACAAATGTAAGCAACTGCCCTGGCTTGGCAGCGTCCACCTTCCGTTACCTTCTGTTTGATAAATCATTTGCCCGTCGGCACAGCTAAGAACACTCAGCCGGAGCAAGCGAGTCTGCAGGTGTTTGGCCTAATGACTCCTTTCCTTTAACCTGGATTTCCAGGCGCACCTGCAAATCAGGAGAGCGCGCAGATGACCTCATTTGCATACCCAAAAGGTGAGTCCCCTGGGTGAGCTCCTTCCAGCCCAGCCCTCAGTGTGGACCAGCCTTCCCGTGGGTCAGTCGTTGACGGATGAATTCCACGCTCCCAGGTGGCTTCCAGGAGAGTCAAACATCGCCAAGGGCGGCCTTTGCATTTTGTCCTGGAATCCCGTAGACAACGCCACGGACGGGTGAGTCAGGGAAGGCATTTTGGTGCCGGGCTCAGCTTATCCATACTCAATCTTGTGTTAGGATCGGCTCTCATCCTTCTCACTGAGATGGCAAGATGCCCTCGGCGATAAAACACGAGGAAATTATGACAGATGAGTGTTAATTATTTACCGGGCCTGGAAGCGAACACAGTGCACCTGAGAGGACATAGCGATCTGACCAGAGAGAGACAGAGAGAGAGAGATGGGCACGGGGCTGGGGTTCGGCCTTTCCTAGGGTCTCCCCACCCTGTATTGGTGAATTTAAAATATGAGAACAGGAATTTAAAGGGTGGTAAAATGAAAATCAATTAGCAACAATGATCCTTCAAGGGAGCCAGCCAAGGTCTCCAGGGTGTGGCCGGCAATGTGTGAATTCCAGGTCACAGCGGCCACGGGGAAGCAAAGCCGAGCCCACCGCCAGGGCTCACACGTGGAAGTCGTAGGAGCAGGGACCTTCTGGGTCCTCTCCTGTTTTTTCTCTCTGGTGTAACAGGCAGAGTTCATGGGCTCCACAGGCTGAAAGGGTCCAGCTTGACTGTCAGTTTCCCGGGACTCAGTGAATCAGCCCTGACACCGAGCCGTTGATTCCAAGCCAATTTTCCTGTTAGTGACCCCACTCTCCACCCCCCTCCTCCCTCCCTCCTTGCCCCCATCCCTTCATTCCCACTTCTGCACCAACAAGCCCGTTTTCTGTGTGCGGGTCTGTGCTTTTTTCATTTTGAGCAGGATGGATATTTCCTTTATTGTTGACACTATTACAGATGTTCCCCATTTCCACCCCCTGTGCCCCCCTCAGCCCAACCCCCACCCCTCCCCAGGCCTTCACCCCACTACTGTCTGTGTCCAGGGCCTATGCGAAGATGCACATAAGTTCTTTGGTTAATCTCTTCTCCACCCCCTTCCCTCTGAGACCCCTCAGTCTGCTCCATGTTCAGTGTCTCTGCATCTATTTTGTTGGTCAGTTTATTTTGATGATTAGATTCCACATATGAGTGAGATCCTGGGGTACTTGTCTTTCTGATTGGCTTATTTCACTCAGCATAATCCTCTCCAGGTCCCTCCTGAAGGGTAAGGTCCTGTCCCAAAGGGTACGAGATCCACCTTTTTCACAGCTGCATAGTATTCCACGGCATAGATGTACCACCGCTTTTTTATCCGCTCGTCTATGGATGGGCACTTGGGCTGTTTCCAAATCTTAGCTATTGCCAGTTGCGCTGCTGTGAACACAGGGGTGTGTGTCTTCTTCATAGTTGGTGTTTTGGGTTCTTAGGGTGGACTTTTGAAGGAGGAGCTTAGTGTTCTCTATCTAGTCTTACTTTAAGGTTCAAGCGTGGATAATAAATTTCAGGGGGAAGGTGAGTGTTTGTTTCTATCTTCCTTTGCAATGAGTTTTGCTGTCATGTCCCTTGGTTATCACAGAGCATCCCCCAAACGTACACAACGATTACTCTCCCTAAAATCACCAGAAAGGGGCCTGCCTTTGGACTCATGGACAATCAAAGAAGGAGATTAAGCCTTTGTCTCTCTTTAGGGGACCGAAGTTCCTTCCACGGAGACTCGGTGAGATTAAAGCCTTAGGCTCCGCTCCTTCCTGAGACTATATCCTCATGAGCATGTTTGACGGGAAGTTTAGGGCCTGAGCCGATTATCTCACAGCCAAAAAAAAGAGCCAGGCGGCTCTGGGACTTGGCCCAGCTCACGCTCTTCATTTATGGGCCAAGAGCTAAAAACGACCGAGAGCCCAGGGTTTACACCATTAGAGAGTCAGAAAACCTGTTTTTAGTGGACGGAAGCAGAGGAAAGTTTTCCAAACAAAATGGGAGCTGATTTCATCGACCCAAAGATAACACACTTTTCTCTTCAGGAGCTTATCTCTTTGCCCAAGGAAAAGAGGAGGACACTCAGGTCTCCAAGATGACGCTCAGGTAAGGAGGCAACTAGGCCCCAAGCAGACACGTGGAGGCTGGTGGACAGTTTTGTGGGGTCTGGGAACTCAGCTGGACAGCCAGAGCCCTCCGATCTCACGCTTCCCTTACGTGCTTGGCCGCCCAAGTGTAAACTGATATTCTGGGTTCAGCAAGTCTATACTAATAATAGTAAAGTAGAAGAGATTTAGACCATTGATACAAATTTTATTTTTATTGATTGATTTTAGAGGGACAGGAAGGGGGAGAGAGAGAGAGAGAAACATTGATTTGTGGATCCAACTAGCCAGGCGTTCATTGCCTGAGTCTAGTATGTGCTTTGATGGGGAATCGAACCCACAACCTTGAGGTATCAGAACGGTGCTCAGACCAGCTCAGCTACCCCTGGACCTCCTGTATTATTTTAAAACGTTGTAAAAGCACGAATTGACAAAGGCAACTCATTCAGTTTGGGAGACACGGAAAGCGTTTCTGTAATGTTATGATTTGTCCATAGAAAGAGTCCTGGATGTAGAGTTGTTGTCTCCAAGGAGTTAACAGTTTTTTGGGGGGAAAGTTTGGGGAACGCAGGGTGTCAATCTCGGGTCGGTAGTTGTATCAGAATATTTTTAACGGGTCTGGGGCCAATGGTTCAACTATCCAACATCCATTACCTGATACCTGGGTGGGGACCCAGTGGGAAGATATGTATTTTTTTTGAGAAAACGGGACTTGAGCAAAATTAAGACTCAGTGAAGGACCAGATTCCAGACGGCATCCTTCCCAGAATCCAGTTCTGTCCCAAGCCCCGCTTTTCGTTTATTCCGTGGTGACTTTGTCTTTGTTTGGGTTTTTCTCAGCCAAGCTGGGACACCACACACAATGACATTGTCACGGGAAGGCCATCGGCCGCACAACCCCCCCGTAGCCTCCTAAGTCTTAGCAGCAGAACCACAGGTCAGCAGGGGAACCGGGGACATGGCTTCATAGGTCTTGGCCCGGTCGCCATAACCATGGGTCAGAAACCACAACCCTAAGTCAACAGCAACATCACCACCCACACAACCTCCCAAGTCTTAGGGCCTCTCACCCAGGGAGAAAGGCTTGGGTCTCTGGGTGAATTCCTGTTTTTTGGGACTTCACCCCCTAGAATAGCAATGGGTTTGGGTGCATTGAGGAGCCAGGATAGCCGGACGTTGGGCACCATGGGTGCCATTCAACAGCGATGGCCAACGTTGACTTGGAAAGAGAAATCCGTAGGCCTGTCTGTTTTTTTGGGGAGATGTGCTTGGTGTCCCACAAACCCTGGTGCCCTCAGAGGAGATGACGGGGGTGTGGGATGTGGCCCCTGAAACCATCCAGAAGAGGGTGTTTCCAGCTAAGTCTGAGCTTGTTCCTCAGGAGGCGCTGGGTGGCCCTGTATTGGGTGTGGTTGCTCTTCCACGTGGGCTGGGCCCAAATGGCGGCTGATGACAAGCCGAATATTGTCCTGATAATGGCAGACGATCTTGGGATCGGAGACCTGGGCTGCTATGGCAACGACACTTTAAGGTATGTGGTCCTTCAGCCGGGACGGTGGATGCACCTGCTGACCGCTGCTTCACCCAAAACCCAATTTATTCTTTCTGAGAAAGAGGGAATATTAAACTCAGGGTTACATGCATTTGGATCCGGATTCTGCGCTCACGGCTGCGACCCCTCGGGCAACTTGCCTCACCTCCTGCACCTTGATTTTCTGGGCTGTTGAGCGAATAGCACATGCCTGTGAGTCCCCCGGGCAAAGTGCTCAGTCGTCACCCATCACGAGGGAGCCTTCTGAGACGGAGTGTTGATTTTTATATGTATTTTTAACGTTTTTATTGCCTTATCGAGGTGACACTGGTTAATAAAATTATGCAGGTTTCGGGGTACAATTCGTCAATCCATCATCTGTACATTGTGTTGGGTCTTTACCATCACAAGTCTCCTTCCATCACCACGAGCCCCCCTTTCCTCTCTTAGGTCCCCACCGCCCACCCTCTGGTGATAACCACGCCGTGGTCTGCGCCTATGAGCTGCTGTTTTCTCTGCTGAACCCCTTCTCACTGCTCACCCAGCCCCCCAACGCCCCTGCCCTCGGACAGCCGCCCGTCTCTTCTCTGTGCCTCTGAGTCTGTTTCCGTTGAGTCTGTTTCTTAATTTCCTTCATGAGGCTCCCGCCGTCCGTGAAGTCGCTTCACCCTTGTCTTTACGGCCGGGCTGACCTCACTTGGTGGACGTCTCCTGGGCTGAGTCGATCGGGCCGCGCTTCCCAATTTGGGGAGCAGAGGCCTTGTTAGGGGATGGGTGTCAACAGTGGGCTTTCGGAGACAAGAAAATCGAACATCAGAGCCTCCTGCTGGGTCATAAGATCCGTCTGCCTGGGCCGGGCCTCCCAAAGCTGACAGCACCTCCAAATAAGACGTGCGGTTTGGACATGGCTGGTCCCGCACGATCCCTGCTGGTTTTATAGCCAATCCCAAGGCAGGTGTGTGACCTGAGTGCAGAGAAGGGACATTTATCCACCAAACGCTCATCCTCAGGTCTCTAAGTGGCTGGGCAGAGCCATGGTTTCTACGCCAAAGACACTTAAGCACAGATTGTTACCTTCAGATCTATGTGTGTGTCTGCCTGTCTCCCTCTGTCTCTCTGTCTCTGTGTCTCTGTCTGTCTCTCTCAATCTCTCCCCCTCCCTCCTTCCCTTTCCTCTTTATGTCTCTGTGTGTGTCTGTCGCTCTTGGCCTCTGTCTCTCTCTGTCTCCATGTCTCCATCTCTCATTCCATCCCCTCCCTCTCTCTGTCTCTCTCTCTCTGTCTCTCTGTCTCTGTCTCTCTGTCTCTCTCTCTGTCTCCATGTCTCTGTCTCTCATTCCCTCCCCTCCCTCTCTCTGTCTCTGTGTCTCTGTCTCTCTGTCTCTGTCTCTCTGTCTCTGTCTCTGTCTCTCTGTCTCTGTCTCTCTCTGTCTCTGTCTCTCTCTCTGTCTCTCTGTCTTTGTCTCTCTCTCTGTCTCTGTCTCTGTCTCTCTCTCTGTCTCTCTCTCTCTGTCTCTCTGTCTCTGTCTCTCTGTCTCTCTCTCTGTCTCCATGTCTCCGTCTCTCATTCCCTCCCCTCCCTCTCTCTGTCTCTCTGTCTCTGTCTCTCTCTGTCTCTGTCTCTCTCTCTGTCTCTCTGTCTTTGTCTCTCTCTCTGTCTCTGTCTCTGTCTCTCTCTCTGTCTCTCTCTCTCTGTCTCTCTGTCTCTGTCTCTCTGTCTCTCTCTCTGTCTCCATGTCTCCGTCTCTCATTCCCTCCCCTCCCTCTCTCTGTCTCTCTGTCTCTGTCTCTCTCTGTCTCTCTCTCTCTGTCTCTCTATCTCTATCTCTGTCTCTGTCTCTGTCTCTCTCTCTCTCTCTGTCTCTGTCCATCTCTGTTTCTTTCCTCCCATCCCCCTTTCTCCAGTTTTCCCTCCGTCTCTCCTTCCAGGACCCCCAACATCGACAGCTTGGCTAGAGACGGCGTTCAGCTGACCCAGCACATCTCCGCAGCCTCCATGTGCACCCCCAGCCGATCCGCGTTCCTCACGGGAAGGTACCCCATCCGGTCAGGTCTGTGAACTGGGACCCTGGGCCCCCCTCTGCTGCCTCATTAAGGTGGGAGCCACGGGCCCTCCTGTGACGCCCAGAGGTGCCCACACACCCCTGTTCTTGAGTGGACAGCTACTGATGCCGACGTCCAAATCCCTGTGCCCCTGAGTGACCCCGATCGCCTCAGGCGGCTGAGGGACGCCTTCACCTGGGCTCGGGGACAGTTTTTTGAGGATGCCCCGAGGCCCGGCATAGCCTTGACTCTCTGCCCCAGGACACAAATGAGACGTTGCCTTGCAAGGGGGTAACTTACAAAACCCGACGACCTTGAGGAGGTTCCATGAGAACGTCCCAGACCATCCACGCTGAGCCGACAGATAGGACGCAGGAGCTCGTCTGCTCCGTGAAGACCAACCACTGGGGTCGTTTCTCCCTTTCAACTGCTATGAGGACTTAGCTCTGCTTTGAATGCGTCTGTACAAGTTTTTGTTTCAACACCTTTTTTGTTGCTGCTGATTTTCACCCAAGGGTATAGTTTCCATTGATTTTTTTGTGTTTTTTTTTTTAGAGACAGAGTGGGAGGGAGAGACACAGAGAGAGAGAGAGAAACATCGATATGAAAGAGACACGTTGATTGGTTTCCTCCTCCCCTCGCCAGGATGGGGGTCCAAGGATCAACCTGCATCCCAGGTCCATGCCCTTGACCGGGAACCGAACCCGGGACTTTTCAGTTTCCAGGCAGACGCGGTACCAACTGAGCCAAATTGACTAGGGCTGAACAGACCTTTTAAATTATTTTTGGACACGTACCTAAGAGCGGAATTGCTGAGCCATAGTTATGATTTTAGCGGTGAGCTCTTCAGGGGGTCCCTTAATCTTTACTACGCCCTGAGGTTTACGACATCGACCTTTAGCTGGTGATCAGGTTAATCAGGTCCAGTGAACAGCAATTTTTTTTTTCCCCTTGGAGTAAATCTGCATGTGTTCAATTTTTTTTTCTTTTCCCCTTTGCTGCTCACTTTATGTTAAATGAGTATTTTAGGAAGAAATATGTTTTGTGTACAGTGCCCGGTCTTAAAAATCTAATTTCAAAGAGCTTTCTCTTGTGTCCCATTTGAAGTTCCTGGTGTAATTTGCTCTCCTGATTGTATCGGAGCAGCTGGCTCGCTGACAGTTCCTGCCCGAGTTTGCTCTCCTGATTTTATCTGGATGTTGTTGTTTTTCTTTTTTAACCTGCTTTGTCTTGTCATATTCAATTTTGTTCCCACTCCCTGAGACTGCTTCAGGTTAGGCCCTATTTTAGAAGGAAGGCAGAATGGATCCATTTCGAGAGTTCACCAGGGCTGGATTGCTCAAAAATGTTCAATATACCCAGGATCTTGGCATCACTCCCAATGGGACGGAGCCAAGTCCCCCCAGTTTCAGCTACTCACCAGGGACACCTGTTGGGTATCTCGGGGTGTTCATCTCTCCCTCGGTCCTTCAAACACTCGTTTGCTTTTTTCTATTCCTTTCCCATAATTACATGTCTTTGGAATCAGAATCACTGGTCCCCCACCTACTTGACATCAACTTTAGTCATAAGAGTTTCAAAACAGATATATCTACTCTGCCCAGATGCCCCGACTTCAGGTTCTGGGCAAGGATTGAGCACACACACGTGTCCTACAAACAGAACTACATTCTATTGTCAGAAAAAAATCAAGTTTAGTAGGAACAGAAGAGTTTGAAGTTCTCATAAGATTTCATGTTTCGACTTCTTTTCTGAGGCATAGATTTCCCCAGTTGGGGGCAGGAACCTGTTAGATGTTCAATCAGCAATTGCCTACTGAAGTTGGGCGGTGGGTTTGAGGACACCTGATAGTGTCATGTGTGGGTGCACACAAGGGTTTAAAGGGGTTTTGCATTATGGACCAGTGTGAGTTTTGTCTTTGGAGGACATAATTTCCTCCCCCACACGATGGCATCTCCTCCTGGTTCATCCTCTCTCCACCTCCCAAGCTCTGAACTCTCCAGGTCTCTCTCCCTCTTCACCTGATGAGCACCGACCCACTCACCATGTGTACCAGGGTTGTGTTTCCACTTTACATTTAGGGATGGTTTCGGCTGAAAATGACCGTGTCATCTACTCCCTCGGGGCCCGTTCTGGACTCCCTCTTAATGAAACGACATTTGCAGCCTTAGCCAAGAAGCAAGGATATAGCACGGCGATTATCGGTAAG
Source organism: Miniopterus schreibersii (assembly GCF_964146895.1). Taxonomy (NCBI): domain Eukaryota; kingdom Metazoa; phylum Chordata; class Mammalia; order Chiroptera; family Miniopteridae; genus Miniopterus; species Miniopterus schreibersii. The sequence goes on along the minus strand of NC_138120.1, from coordinate 1,144,785 downwards.
AAGCCATTGTTCTCTGTGTCCTCCAGGACTCTCTGTCATTACTGTGCTTTGCTCACATGGGACCTGCTATTACCAAGCACCCTTCACACACACACACACACACACACACGTACATGCACACGCTCCATCCTAAATGACACCTATCCACCCTTTGCAGACAAAACTTGGTCATGACGAAGACCCCTTCCCACCTAATCCCCAGGTCTTTCCAGATGTCCATCCCACATGTTTCCATATCACCCTGCGCTGTTCACCTTGGCACAGGTGCTCTGTGCAAAGACGCTCTATGATAAAGATTTACAACGGCGCTCTCTTTCCGCATTATCCCGTGAGAGCTCTGAAATCCTGCATCTCACCCACCAGGCATAATTCTGGACATGTAATGTGTCCTCCCAAGAGCTCACAACTTAAGTCAGTGTCATGAGTTTTTTATGGAGGGTCAAGTTTTGATTGTGTAAAAATGTCTGCACCCCATAGCAGTCGTCCAAAATAAGATAAGGACTGTGTGCATTGCTGAGAAATTTCCATGTGGCCCTGCCCAGTCCACCACTGTGTTGTTTTAGAACAGAGAAAGCCTACTCCTGGAGCATTACCTGTCACCTCCCTACCCTCTCAGGCACTCAGCGATGTCAGCTCATGCATTCTAGATGTGGTCCTAATGGCACACAGGTAACTACTAAGGTATTATGGATTCACATCATTATAGTCGTAGTCCAAATGCCTGTAGGGCTCACCTGGATCATTGGGTTACCATTCAAGGGGTGGCAACTTTTGCCAAATCAACCTCTTACTTCATTGAAGTCTAGTGGGAGACTCTTGAATTTCCATCCATCCATTCATTCATTCATCTCTGTTCCTCCATGCTCAATACAGCCTCTGTCATTTATGTATGTCTATTATCTATGTATCTGTCATCTATCATCTATCTAATCTATCATCTACCTATCCACCATCCATCCATCCATTGATCCATCCATCCATCCATCTATCATCCATCCTTCCATTCATCCTTCCATTCATCCATCACCCATCCATCATCCATCCATCCATCCATCATCCATCCATCCATCCATCCATCCATCATCCATCCATCCATCATCCATCCATCTATCCATCCATCATCCATCCATCCATCATCCATTCATCCATCCATCCATCCATCCATCATCTATCCATCCATCCATCATTCACTCAACATCCACCCAACATCCATCCATCCATCCATCATTCATCCATCCATTTATCCTCTACATATCTATCAATCCTCCTTCATCTTCTCTCTATCATTTATCTACCTTTGTGACTATAACTTACATCTAGCTAGCTAGCTCTCCATCCATTCACCTAGTCATCCATCCACTACTGGATGGCTGTCTATCTATCTATCTATCTATCTATCTATCTATCTATCTATCTATCTATCTATCATCTATCTATCTATCATCTATCTATCTATCTATCTATCTATCTATCTATCTATCATCTATCTATCTATCATCTATCTATCTATCTATCTATCATCTATCTATCTATCATCTATCTATCTATATCTATCTATCTATCATCATCTATCATCTATGTATATCTATCTATCATCTATCTATTCATCTATCTGTATCTATCATTTATCATCTATGTATCCATCTACCCTCTATATATCTATCCATCATGTATCATCTATCTTCTCTCTATCATTTATCTATCTTTCTGCCTATAACTTACATCTATCTATGTATCTAGCTCTCCATCCACTCACTTAGTCATCCATCCACCACTGTTTTTCTTTCTCTCTCTCTCTCTCTAACAGCCCACCTACCCACACAATTCACGTATCCATTCATTTATCCACCATTTATCTCTACCTATCATCTATCATCTATCATCTATCTATCTATCTATCTATCTATCTATCTATCTATCTATCTATCATCTATCTATCATCTATCTATCTATCTATCTATCTATCATCATCTATCTATCATCTTTCTATCTATCATCTATCTATCTATCATCTCTCTATATCTATCATCTATCTATATCTATCTATCATCTATCATCTATCATCTATCTATCATCTATCTATCATCTGTCATCAATCATCTATCCATTCACTCAACATCTCTATTACTATTCATTGTGTGTCATCCATGTTCTCTCTCTTATTTATCTATCTTTGTGGCTATAATTAACATCCATCTATTTATCTACCTACCTATTTGTTTATCTCCATGCCTATCTACTTACCCATCCCTCTGCCCATCCACCCACAAATTCATCCACCCATCCCTCCACCACTCATCTATGTATTATTTTTTGTATCTATTTATCTATCCATCTATCATCTATCACCATCTCTCTAACTGTCTATATATCCATTCATTCTTCCACCCACTCATCCATCTATCTTCTATCATATCTCTGTCAGTATCTAAGATCTATCTAACTACTTACCTGCCAACCAACCTACGTATCCGTCATCTATACTCTGCCTTGGCTCTATCATACACCTATATTTGAGTTTATGACTTGTCCTGCTAGAAACACACAATTGTCTTTTCCTCCCATTATTTTTTTATCCCACTTGTTCACACACAACCAGATCTTAGGACAGAGAGCTGCCAGCTAAAGAAGAGCAAAAACTGAGTCTATGCCAAGCCTCAATTTTTAAAGAAATGAAATGTATTTGCTACTCCATTTTTGTGCATTAACTTATTGTTTCAAGTGAAAAATCACCACATGGTCTTTGTGATATGTGAGCTTATTATGTGTGATCTGTGTGTGTTTAATTTCAGGGAAATGGCATCAGGGCTTAAACTGCCGCTTCCGAAGTGACCACTGCCACCATCCGTATAAGTATGGTTTTGATTACTTCTATGGCATGCCACATAGTCTGTTTGACACCTGCTGGCCAGATCCTTCTCGTGACACAGAATTAGCCATCGGGAGGAGAGTCTGGATCTGTGTACAGCTGCTCGCCTTGGCTGTGCTCACGCTCACTCTAGGGAAACTGACTCACCTGACCTGCATGCCCTGGTCCGTCATCTTCTTCATGATTCTTTTTCTGCTCCTCCTGAGCTACTTTTGGTTATCCAGTTATTCGTCTTCACTGTACTGGGATTGCCTCCTCATGCGTAAGGAAGAAATTACTGAGCAGCCCATGAAAGCAGAAAGAGCAGGGTCCATCATGGTGAAGGAGGCCATTTCGTTTTTAGAAAGGTAAAGTGATTTTTTTTTAAATATATATTTTTATTGATTTCAGAGAGAGGAAGGTAGAGGGAGAGAGAGAGAGAAACATCAATGATGAGAGTCATTGATCGGCTGCCTCCTGCACGCCCCCTACTGGGGGTGGAGCCCACAATCCCGGCATGTTCTGGGACCAGGAATCGAACCACGATCTCCTGGTTCATGGTTCGATGCTCAACCACTGAGCCACCCACACTGGGTTGACTTATTTATCTGAATGCATATCTTCAGTATATTCATTCAGAATGAGAAATATGTCCGATGGGACTAGACGATAGAAAAAATTGGCCATCACCTTGTTTCTGAGGGAAGGAAACCTACTGAGAAAAGAAAATCAGAGGGCTTACTGTTGATCACCTCTGGCAACCATCAGTCTGTTCTCTGCAGCTATGAGCCTGTTTCTGTTTGGTGGCTGGTTTATTTTGTGATTTAACTTCCACATATAAGTGAAATCACGTAGTATTTGTTCTACTCTGTCTGACTTCTAGTACCCTCTAAGTCCATCCATGTGGGCTGTCGTAAAGGGTAATATCTCATTTCTTTTTAGGGCCAAGTAATACTCCATTGTATATATGTACCACCTCTTCTTTACTCAAGCACATTGTCTGATCTGATCATTAGCATTGTGTTTACCCCATGGCCCAAGCGGAGACGACGCACATGTAGAGTGTGGGAGAAACAGGCTCATGTTTGCCTTGTAGATGCAGCTCTGTGGCTGGTTTCATGTAGGTCAAACTCCTTTATCTCCCGGTGCCCTTCCCAAGGGGCCGAGTTCTAGAAAGACTGACCGAAAGAACATTAGCTAACCCTTCAGATATCTCCTACAGGAACATGTAACCTCAATCGTGATCCACCTGTATACCAGTTTCCTAGGGCTGCCCTAAAAATGTGCCACAAACGGGGTGACTGAGAACAGCGGAAATGTATTCTCTCTCTCATTCCGGAGCCCAGAAGTCCCCAAACAGGGTGTCTGTGTGGGTGTGACCCTCACCTGAGACGTCTGAGCCAGGGGAACGTGTACTGAGCACAGCAGGATTTTAGACTTAGCTCTGTGGTGATTTTTGAGTGCACTGGGGCCAGGTTCCCTCTGAAGGCTTCAGGGGAGGGTCCTTGGTGCTCCTTGGCCTGTGGCCACATCACTCCAGTTTCTCCCTCTGTCTTCACAAGTCCCTCTTTCCTCTCAGGGTGACTGTGTAGCTCCTAACTGTGCTCTTCCTATAAGGACCCCAATGGATTCTGAGCCCCCTGGACCCCAATACACTCTTTTCTTAAGTAATTCTATCTCCAAAGACCCTATAGTGAAATAAGATCACATTCTGAGTGTCTTTGTGGACAATTTTGGAAGGACACCATTCAACCCAGTAAACCGTGGCACACTTTTTTTTAAAATTTTCATTTTTCACCCATTCTTAATTCTTTAATATCCCATGAGACAGAGCAGAAATTTCCCCAAGACTGGGTGGAGTTGTGCGTGGCTGCCCTGGTTAGCTGAGTGCCACTGATTGCTGCAGACAGATTGTCAGGCCTGGGAGGGGGTCCCCCTCATTCCCTGCACCCTCACATGGGAATCGAAGGTGTGTGCACAGATTGCCAAGGCGTTTCTGTTCACGCTGGCTCTTGGGTTGTGAAAGCGCTGACATTTCTTGGTAACCACCCCAGTGACACCATCTCTTGTGCGCCTTGGGCTGTGACTCTAGTCGGAGACGTTGTGCGCCCTGGGAAAGTGCTCCAAGCAGAGCTGGTTTGGATCATAACCCTGTGTGACCTCTGAGAGCAGGATGACCGACCCGCGTCCTGGCATCTGAGGGGCAGCATCACCCTAAAATTAAGGCAGAGTCCAGATGCTGGGGGATCCTGGAATCCACTCTGCCCAGGGGACCCTCTCCAAGGGGCTGTCTTTGCACGCGTCTCCTCTCCTGGGTGTGCACAGGACGGAAAGGAGCCTGTCTGTCTGTCTAAGAGCAAAGTAGCCCCGTTCGCAGAAGTTGACAACTCAAAACCGATGGGATCCATGTCTCCTCAGGCACCGAGAAGGACCGTTCCTCCTTTTTTACTCCTTCCTGCATGTCCATTTTCCTCTCCCCACGGCCAAGGATTTCATGGGCACCAGCCAGCATGGCTTATACGGAGACAACGTGCAGGAAATGGACTTCTTCGTGGGTAAGTGGCAAGAAGGAACCTGCGCACATCAGCACTGGCCTAGCAACAAATCCGTGTCCACGCTTAATTTACCAGAATCGCCCCTTCCACATGGGGTGCTGAGGGGGGTTCAGGAAACAGGCTCACTCACACCTGCTCCTGGAGTGTAGGATTTGGGGAACCTCAAGTGAGCGAGATTTTTGCAACGGCTCCCAGAGGAATGTGCACCTATTGGGACTAACAGGGATGCCCGGAGCTCGTAACGTCATCAGTGTCACGGGTCCCTCTTTCTTCTTTCAGGCAAGCTCCTTGCTGCCATTGACAACTTGGGGCTGAGGAATCGCACGCTTGTCCACTTCACCTCAGACCACGGAGGACACGTGGAGCAGCGGGTGGGCCACGTCCAGGCTGGTGGATGGAATGGGATATTCAAAGGTGAGGAGCCAAGGTCATGCCTGGGGTGTCCTTGGGTCTAGGGTCTCTTAGCCTCATTGTCATAAAAATCCGGGGCATGAAGCAGGAGGCCGATGATGCGTGAAACACCCAACGAGATGATTCTATTGGTAAAAAATAAAGTGTAGGACTGAAATCCAAGGATATTGACCTTAACTGGCTAACACCTCCAGGGAACACTAGACATCGGCCTTCCTGGTAATCCTGTGGGATTAAAGAGTGTTAAAGTCAGCAGGTGATTTAAGCAAGTCGTTCAATAAGTTGAATATCTAATCATTGCTTCATCTACAAAGGGAGAGGGTGCAGAATGGGTAGAAACGTGGTCTACAGGTTGGGCACAAAGAACAACAACCCAACTCTCCTTGGACATTCAGAAAGCTTGGGCGCCCTTCTCCAGATACATGGCCAAGCTCGTCTGAGGTCTTACAGTGAAATTCACAGACACTGCTTCCGAGTTGTGCCCGAACCTGTGGCCCATGAAGACACAGCCGTCAGCAACCTCTCTGATCTGGTCTAGTGACAGGTGTCCTGAGGTTATAAGAGGATTACCTGTGACGGGTTCAGTACATTTGAACCTATGAACCTGAAGAGATGCTAAAGCTGTGTGGATGCGAATGTGTCATTACTCATGCAAATGTGGGTGTTATAGTCTTGCATCCAGGAGGACAGGATTCCTGTGTAAATGAGATAAAGACTTGGCATCACTCTGGCAAAAGGGAGTGAGCCTTTCCAGCTGAGGCCTTGCCCAACCCAACGGGGTGCTGAGGAAGCAAACCGATCATCAGAAAGATTGTATAGTTTTGCTTATGAGAGCTTTAAAGTATCTCCATGTCTGAGCACGTTATGACTTCAGTTGCGTTGAGCAATTTAATGTGTCTACATAAGACATGTCCTAACCTGTACAGTGTATTTATAACAGTTCATTTGAACCCAACTGAAGACGTATGTCAGGGAGCAGAATACCAAAGCCAGCTTCTTTTCTGCATTTGAAATTAAGGATGAGCCTAAGGCCGGTTAGAGAAAGCAAGGTGGGGATCGGATCACAGGATAGTTAACAAGATTACATGCTGTCTTGAGGGGTCATATCCCCTTTAAGGGGTATTAATTCTGACATTTCACACGTGTGTTAACCTTGACGTTCAAGCACAATGGGCAGAGCTCGCTTAAGCCCTTTCACTAAAGAAGTTATAGGCCTGGGAGTGACCACCCCCCCTGACCCGCCCAGTTGGAATCTATGATCAGATAGCCCTGTGAGGACACTTTCCATAGACTCTCCTTTCTTATAATCCACCAGTGAAAGAATAAAAATCCATGAACACTGCAGGATGGCCATTCCTTCTTGTTGGCTCAAGGAAATTGTGGTGTGTGCTGGTCATCCTGGTGTCCATTTATCACCTCCTGCTTCCTTTTAGATAAATTCCCTGGTTTGCACAAGAAATTAGCATCGACCTTTACTATTCCACTCAATTTTCAGCACGCTGAGTTCAGCATGGAACAAAACAGGCCCAAATTTCCACCTTCGTGGCATTTGTATTCTTGTGGAAAGTGCCACACCAGGAAAAATAAAATGAATTATCTCATATGTTACAATTAGATGCTATAGACAAGTAGACCAGAGAAAGATAAATGAAGATAAATAAAGTCTTCATTGAAAAAGTACCGTTGGGCAGAAACCTACGAGCAGCCCAAGAAAACTCTGTTCCGTGGACGTGTACTGCTGACCCCATCAGGTGCCTGCACATGGGCCTTGAGCAGAGACGGACTGACTGATGTTAATTTACATTTTTGACCACACTTATCACTGTGACCGTATTGCTTTACCCTGTAGGAGGAAAAGGCATGGCCGGCTGGGAAGGTGGGATCCGTGTGCCTGGACTTTTCCGATGGACCGGGAGATTGCCAGCCAGAAAGGTCATCAATGAACCTACAAGCTTGATGGACATCCTTCCGACTGTCGCAGCTCTGATGGGAGGAATTGTCCCTCAGGACAGGTGACGTCCTATAACCTGTTCACAGAGCTTGTTTTTATCTTTGTCTCGGGAAGATTCAGGTCACAGGGGGTAAACCCTATTCTCACGGGGACACTTTCTCTCCGGTACCCAGGTGATGTTCACCTTGGTCTATGGCTTTGCCTCTTGAGTGTGACTCACACACCACAGGCCTCAATGGTGCCGGCCTGTGGCCCGTCTGAGACACTTTGTATTTTTATTTGGGAGGAAGATGGAGACAGGAAGGTTTGTTGAAGAAACTATGGCCAAACTCAGTTATCCATGTAGGAGGAAAAATCATTCCCTAATATGAGAAAGTACAAAATTGATTTCCAAAATGGATGCACCATTTGGCATTGTCACCAACAATAAATGAGAGTTTCAGTTACACCACCTCCTCGCCAACACTTAAAATGCTCTTTTTCATTTTAGCCATAACTATGGACTGGAATCCCAATGGGTATAAATTTGTGTTTCCCAATTGACTAATGATGTTAAACACTCCTGTGTGTACTTATTTTCTATCTGTATCTCTTTTTTTGTGAAGAGTCTCTTCATATCTCCAGTCCATTTATAAATTGGGTATTTCGTTTTATTATTGTTGATTTGTAAGAGCTCTTTACATATTCTGGATACAACTTCATAAGATATGAGTTTTGCTAACATTTTCTTCTAGTTTATGGCTTGTCTGTTCATTTTCTGACATTTTGTCATTGAAAAAGCAGATTTTAATTTTTGTAATGGCCAATTTTTCACTTTCTCTTTTATAGATTAGGGTTTTTAGGCAATATCATAAAAGCATTTTTCTAATCCAAGGTCACAAAGACTCCTCCCTACATTTTTTTGTAGAGGTCTTACAGTTTCAGGTTTTTCATTTAGCTTTGCTGTTGACGTTGAGTTAATTTCTTATACAGAGTGAGGTACAGGTTGAGATTTATTTTCCTTGCATTTAAATATCTAATGTTTCTAGTGCCATTTATTGAAAGACTGTTCTTCCTCTACTGAATTACTTTGTGCATTTGTTGAAAATCAACAGACAAGATATGCCTGGGTCTATTTCTGGACTCTCTCCTGTTCCATTGGTCTATATACCTATCCTTATGTCAATGCCACATTGTCTTGATTAGGTTAACATTATAATAAATTTTGGAATCATGTGGTGTGAGTGGGAAAGCTGTTTTTTCTTTTTTTCAAAGTCATTTAAGCTATTCTAAGTTTCTTGTTTCCCCAAAAAATTATAAGAAAAGATTTCTCGATTTATACAAATGATGCTTCTGGAGTTTTTTATTCAGATTGCATTAAATCTATACATCAATTTGTAGAAAACAGAAACTTTAAGAATTTTTGAGCCTTCAAATCTGTGAATTGATTTATCTGTCCATTTATTTCTCTGAGGTGCTTTGTGCCTTTCAGCGTACAAACGCTTAACATTAAAAAAACAAGGTACCCCTGGATGTTTTCTAATTTTTGATGCTGTAATAAATGGTGTTTTTAAAAGAGTAATACCCAGTTGTTCATTGCTAAAATATAGAGGTAAAATAGATGTTTTTTTACAGTTAGTCCTGAATTCATGACCTTGAAAAAATTTACCTATTAGTTCCAATAGTTTTTTGGAAGGATTATCAATAAAAGTAATGATTTCATCCGAGAATAAAGACAATTTTATTTTTTTATGATCATTTTTTTAGGATTATCTGGGACTTATTTTATTTTCTCCTATGAGGTAGGTTTTATGATTCTTTCTTTTTCTTATAAGGTATATGATATGTTTTCTGACGTAAGATTAAAATAATACCATTTTTTAGAGGTTCTTTAAAATCCCTTTGTCAGGGTAGTAATACAATTGCAAATGGAAATCTGATTGAGCTGGTGAGACCTTCTGTGGCCATGACCACAGCGCTCATGAGATGGCCTATGGATTGACCCATCCCTCCCTTGTGCTATTTCACTGGAAAAGCTGTTTTCGGTTCCTGTTTTTCTCTCCTTGAGAGCCTGCACGATGTTCCTACACCCTCAGCACATTGTCCTCTGGGCCCCAGGGATGCCACGAAATGCACCGAGCATCCTTCTAACAGCCCGATGACCGGATTCCCTTGCCTGACCTTCTTTGTGTGTGTCCACAGGGTGATTGACGGCCGAAACCTCATGCCGTTGCTTCAGGGTGAGGTCCAGCAATCAGAGCATGAGTTTCTGTTTCACTACTGCAGTAGGTTCCTCCACGCCGCACGTTGGCACCCGAAGGACAGTAAGTACACCTGACCCTGCACCCTCCAGGTGCCAAGAGCAGGGTCCCTTTAGTCAATTCTCGATGCTTTCTTCCATTTTATCCCCGAGCCCAGTCCTTTTAGTCTCGGGTTACCACTGAAAATACCTTCTCCAGAACATTTCTAAGAATTTCTCTCCTTTAGAAAGACGGAGAGATAACTTTAAGAAATATCCATTTTGAGAAACACTTTGTTAGTTTATTTTGTTCATTAGATTCCACGTATGAGTGAGATCAAGTGATACTTGTCTTTCTCTGACGGGCTTATTTCACTTAGCACAATACTCTCCCAGGCCCTCCATGTTCTCTCAAAGGATAAGCGATCCACCTTTTTCACAGCTGCATAGTATTCCATGGTGTAGACATACCACCGCTTTTTTTTCTGCTCATCTACTGGTGGGCACTTGGGCTGCTTCCCAGTCTTGACTAAGTGGAGACAGGCTCATAGATACAGAGAACAAATCGACAGCTGTCAGAGGGAAGGGGGTGTGGGCTGGGTAGGAATGGTGAGGGGACTCAGCAAAGAAAAAATTAGAAAGAAAGACTCACGGGCACCAAGAGTAGCATGGCGATTGCTTGGGGGACGTGTGGTAGGGGAGGTAGGAGAGGGTAAAGGGGAGATTAATGGCAATGGAAGGAGACTTGACTTGGGGGGTGAACACACAATATAATATACAGATGATGCATTATGGAATTGTACCCCTGAAACCTATATAATTTTATTAACCAATGTCACCCCTATACATTTAATTGAAAAGAAATATCAGTTTTGAGATGTGTAACGTTACACTCAGGGATTCTGATGGTCTCAATGTTCTGAAGATCGATTGATATTTAAGTTAACTTGTGGGGCAAAGAGAAAGACCAGGAAACGCTCGAGAAGACAGAAGAAGACGTCAAGTGGGCACACGGGGATGGATGTCTCTCACGTCTCGTTTCCTCTCTAGGTGAGGCCGTGTGGAAGGTTCATTACGTGACACCCACATTCCAGCCTCCAGGAGCTCAGGGGTGCTATGAGGAAGGCTTGTGCCAATGCACAGGGGACGCAGTCACCTACCACGACCCTCCCCTGCTGTTCGACCTGTCCCGGGACCCTGGCGAGTCGACCCCGCTGACCAACGACACGGAGCCCCTCTATGACTTAGTCATCAGCACGGTGGCCGACGCCCTCAGGGAACACAGGAAAACCATCACCCCTGTTCAGCTGCAGCTTGGGACCGACCTGAATCGGCGGTTTGTGTCGCTGATGCCCTGTTGCGGGGTGTTCCCCTTCTGTATGTGTGACAAAGAAGGCAGAGACTGAAAGTGAGAAGCGGCAACCGATGCAGAGCCGGTGGCCGAAAGCCACCAACCTTGGCTCTTTCAAATACGCAAGGAATGGATCTGAAATGAGTAAACACTGATATTGAAACATGCAACCGACTGATGAATTTCAGCGGGAAAGGGGGGGCAGCGAGCCAAGAGGTTAACCAAATAACTCGTATGCATCTGTGCATAACCCGTGGACACATACAATAGTTCAGTGAAGGCCTGGGAGCAGGTGGTGGAGGGGTCCAATGGGGTGGAAAAAGGGGGTTATCTGTAATACTTCCAACAATAAAGATAAATTTTTAAAAAGATTGAAACTATGAAAGGATGCCGCAAAATAAACTAAAACGAAAGCCAATACATTGCCTCTACCAGTGCAGACTATTAAATGTCCATGGGTTGTAGCGCCCCCCCCCCCTTTAACTTTTTGGGGGACATTTTCGGTGCTCAATGCCTAACTTCCAACTTTTTTTAAAATTTATATCTTTATTGATTTCAGAGAGAGGAAAGGAGAGGGAGAGAGAGATAGAAACATCAATGATGAGAGAGTCATCGATCGAGCCCACAACCCGGGCATGTGCCCTGACCGGGAATCGAACCCCAATCGCCTGGATCCTAGGCTGACGCTCAACTGCTGAGCCACATCCGGCTGGGCCTAACTTCCAACTTTTAAACGTGGCTCTCAGAGCTGGAAAACAAGCATCCACGGTCATTTTCCTCATTGGCCCTGTGCCTACTCAGAGCAAACTGTAGAAGCCAGCACTGTGTGCATCTAAGTTGTTGATTAGGAGAGTAAAAGATTCCCTTTATTTAGATAACCGGTCTGCAGATTCTTCTCGACATATGATGGGGTTACATCTCAGTAAGCCCGTTGCCTGTGGACCATATCATATGCCGAATGTGCATTTAATGCCTCTAATCTACCAAACATCATAGCATAGCCCAGCTCACCTTCAACGTGCTCAAAACACTTCCATTTACCCCGCATTCGGGCCATTTCCCCGAGGTTCCTCTCCAGAGCCATTACGTTTCCCCGCTTCTCACCAGAAGCAGGAGACGCAGATGGGCATCTTGTGAGTGTGATGGGATTCGACGGCACAAAACACAATATCCAAAAATGTTGGCAATGCAGTTGGCTCAACTGTCTGGCTGTTGACCCTCAAAGAGAGGGGCCTGAAGGAGAGCTATTGCGGGGTGAATCTGTCGAGAAGCACGAGAGAATGTGGGACCGCACGCCCCTATCCCAGGATACAATCAGAATAAAAAAAAAAAAAATTGAACAGCAGTGTTGGCCGGATGAGCATCCCCTTTGTACCATCGTCAAGTCAAACAATTGTCAAGTCCGACTATCGCCCGTCAGGGACCATCCGTACTCTAAAGTAGCCATTCAGCCTCCAAAAAGATATTTTTTCCCCAAAAACAAAAACAAAAAACCTAAATCAACGTGTTTCCTTTTTTTTTTTAAATTGAACTTATTGGGGTGACACTGGTTGATAAAATTATTTAGGTTTCAGATGCGCGATTCTATAATTCGTCATCTGTATTTCTATTGTGTGTTCACCACCCCAGCTCAAGTCTCCTTCCATCACCCCCTTTACTTCTCCTACATCCCCTGACCCCCCCTTTCTCTCTGGTAATCACCACACGGTGGTACCTCGGTTTTCGAACATCTCTGTTGATGCACATTTTGGGTTTATGAACGCCATAAACACAGGAGGAAATGCTTCGGTTTTCAAACCCGCCTCGGAAGTCAAACGTGCCGCGTGGCTTCCGCTGAGGGCAAGATCCTGGAGGCCCAGCTGTCGGCTGTTGAGTCCTGAGCACCTGAGCAACACCCAGGTGAAATTTGGGCTTATTTGGTGACTGTGTGCAGTCAATCTGTGCTCATGTCATCTCAGGAGCCCTCCGCCCATCAGCCTTTTATTTTGTGGAAATGCAAGCGGTGATTTTACATTTTGAAGCCTCTGCTGGATAAATGCTCCAACTCAAGAGAATCATGAACAGAACAGCGATCGAGGTGGTGAAGGAAATTATTTCCAAACCTGAAAGTGGTGTCCATGCGTGGGGCCTGGCAGCGCAGTTCGGGATGGCCAAGTCTGCAAGTTGCACCGTCTTAAAAAAAATAAAGAAGCCTTGAAAGGAGCCAATGGTTGCAAGACGTCTGAAAACACTTACAAGACAAACAACACAGACAGCTGAAGAAGCGGAAAAATTGCTTTTCTTCCGGATAAATGAGAAACAGTTGGCCGGAGACGGCATTTCTGAGAGCGTGATTTGTGAAAAAGCTGTTTCGTTGGCATGCTGACCGCCTCAAAGTTGCATGCTGACCTCAAATCTGCATGCTGACCTCCTCAAATTTGCATGCTGACCTCCTCAAATTTGCATGCTGACCTCAAATTTGCATGCTGACCTCCACAAATAAGACACCCTTGGAACAAGCGCTGAGGGCGATATTTTCAAGGCAAGCAGAGGGTGGCTTGAAAACTTGAAAACAAGTGGCGTACTCAGTATGGCGAGACGTGGTGAAACGGCCAACAAAGACCCCGCCGAACAATTTGGGAATTTAAAGATTATGCGGAGGCAGAGAGTTTCCTTCCCCAACAAGTTTTCAGCTGTGATGAGCCAGGCCTGTTTTGGAAGAAAACGCCAAAGAAAACCTGCGTAACAGAGGAGAAATCATTACCCAGGACACAAGCCCACGAAAGGCAGGCTGACCCTTTTATCTTGTGGGAATGCACGTGGGGATTTTACATTTTGAAGCCTTTGCTGGTCCACCAGTCTGAGAACCCAGGGTGTTTAAGAAAAACAATGTCATAAAAAGCCAATTGCATGGGATGTGGAGAGCACATAGCAAAGCTGGGGTAACCGGGCGATTTTTTTTATTGAGTGGGTTCATGAAGTGTTCGGGCCAAGTGCGTCCAAGACAAAAATCATCCAATGAAGTGCCCGCTTGTTATGGAAAATGCTCCAGCTCACCCTCCAGGCTTGGAGGACCAGTTGATAAAAGAGTTTATTTTTATTGATGTAAAGTGTTTGCCCCCCAACACGAGTCCGCTCATCCAGCCCATGGACCAGCAGGTCTTATCTAATGTTAAGAAGCTTTACGCCAAAGCTCTGTCCCGAAGGTGCTTCGACGTGACCTCGAACATAGGGGTAACCCTCAGAAATGATTCTGGAAGAATCTTCGATATCCCACATTGCTTCCATCTCATAGACAGAGCAGGGAGGGGGGTGTCTCCCAGAACAGTGAGGTCAGCGTGGAAGAAACTGTGGCCAGAAGCTGTCCCTGGACGTGCATTTGAGGGTGTTGATGAGGATGCTCCTGTTGCTGAGGATTCTGTGTCTCTGGGACAGTCCACGGGCTTGGAAGTGAGTGGCAATGACGTGGAGGGGTCGGTGGGGACCACAGGCCTGAACGCGCCGCAAAAGACCTTCCAGACGTTCGTTCTGACGGAGCAGCCACGGGTGGCCACTGAGGAACTGTCCTCGGAGGAACAGGAGGGAAGAGAGAGCGTTTCTATCGCACTGATCAGAGACACGTGTGCAAAACGGGCGGAAGGGCAAATTTTTGTTGAAAAAAATATCAAGGCCGCTGTATGTCACACCAATGGCCCTGTCGAGAATAACACTCTGTCTCCCTTTAGACTAATTTTTAAAATATGGAAAAAAGCAAATATCAGTTGGCAAAATCTTTAGTGATGAAAAATCCAGTGCGTCTGAACCAGGGGTCGGTGGTGGAAAAAAATTAAAGGGAAGGAAACGGCAGGAGAGGGGTCACCTGTAGTGATTCTGTAAGAGGACCACAGACACCTGAGCAAGTCACCTGCTGTGATTATTGAAGGGGAACCCCCCCCGGCCAAACCATGACTATCATCATTGCCGGTAAGAAAAAAATGACATTTTCATTTTTATCATCTACAGTGCAGCACTGTTTTTACGCTGTGTTTATTTATTATTGCTTTTACACTACAGGGTGTGGTGTTTATTGCTTTCACTGGGTATCATTTAATGGATCCGCGGTAACATTCGATAGTGAAAATTCACGTGAAATCGCTGTTTTAGGGGTTGATTTTAAAAGCCTGGGGCGGGTGCGTCCGTTTTGCATTGCTTCCTACGGGGAACCGCGCCTCCGTTTCCGAACGTTTCAGAACTCGGACCACGTTTGAAAACCGAGGTACCACCTTATGGTAGCCTGTGTCTAGGAACTTAATGCAATCACCTGGGTTGCGGGTTCGATCCCTGGGCCCTGGTAGAGGTGCTTCTGGGAGGCAAACATTCAATGTTTCTCTCCCTTCCTTCCACTCTAAAAAAAAAAAATCAATGGAAAAAAATATCTTTGGGTGAATATTAACAAAACAAAAACAAAAACAAAAAAATTCCCAAGGGTCGCTTAACTCACTTTATAAACTTTATAAACCAGGAATGAGCGAACTCTCAGAGCCAACGAGCAACTCTTTTCAGCTCTGCGGGCCCTTTGGTCTGTTGAAAATTATTTGCGTCTCTGCCTTGATAGCGAGAAAGCAGCCGCTCAGGATACATCGATGAATTTAGCCTGGCCGTGTGCCCCGAATATGGTGCGTCACTGAACATTTTCCTTCCTTGGAGACATTCAAGACATTTAAAAATGTGAGAAACCATTCTGAGTTCTTGGGCCATACAAAAAAATAAAATAAAAAACTGATGAATGAAATAGATCCAGAGACATGGAAGCGTGGAACAGACTGAGGGATCGCAGAGGGAAGGTGGGAGGGCGGGAAGAGATTAATTAAAGAATATATATCCATCTGTGCGTAACCCAAGGACACAGAAAATAGTGCGGGAAGGCCTAGGAAGGGGGCCGGAGCTTGGTGGAGGGGATCAATGGGGGGAAAGGGGAACCTCTGTAATACTCTCAACCAGAGTATTACATTTAAAAATACATTTAAAAATAAATGAAATACATTTAATTATTTTTGTATTTAAAAATAAATTAAAAGATACATTTAAAAATAAATTTAAAACGGGGGAAGAAAAGAAAACAACCAACAGGCAGTGACTGATTCCACCCACAGGCCATAACTTGGCAACCGCTGTGACTTAACTGACAAAGATTTAAACGTTTAGGAAGTCGGGCAAAACCTCAGAAAATTAAATACATCAGTTGCACTTGGGTTTTCTTTCAAACCATGCTATCGTGTTGTGTGTTTTTTGTGTGTGTGTGTGTGTTTTTGGATCGTATACTCTACCCCTTCTCTTCATTTCTTTAAATGTTAATAAAGGGCCATTGTACTTGTGGCTGACAAAATCCATTCCCAACCAAAGTTCGCTTTCCAGGCATGTTTTACATTTATTTTTGCCTGTAATAGACGCACAATATTAGATTCGCTTCGAGGGTCCAACGTAGTGATTCGACAGTCACACGCCTTGCAAAGCGACTGCTTCAAAAAGTAAGATTCTATCCCAGCTGGTGTGGCTCAGGGGTTGACCGTCAACCTAGGATCCAGGTGATCGGGGTTCGATTCCCGGTCAGGGCACAGGCCCGGGTTGTGGGCTTGATCAATGACTCTCTCATCATTGATGTTTCTATCTCTCTCTCTCCCTCTCCTTTCCTCTCTCTGAAATCAATAAAGATATATTTTTAAAAATTTTTTTAAAAGTAAGATTCTAGCCTGGCCGGTGTGGCTCAGGGGTTGAGCGTCGGCCTGTGAATCGGGAGGTTGCTGATTTGATTCCCAGTCAGAACACAAGATCCCCAGTAGGGGGCGATGAGGAGGCAGCCGATCAATGACTCTCATCATTGATGTTTCCCTCTCTCTCCCTCTCCCTCCCTCTCTCTGAAATTAATAATGTTATCAAAGGGCTAAGTCAACGTCGGTGCACAAATTTATTGTTTTTGTTCGTTTGTTTGTTTTGGGTTGTTTTTTTGGGGGGGACTTTTAAACATTTATTATTTTATTTTATCTTATCTTATTTATTTTATTATTATTTTATTTTATTATTTTATTTTATTTTATTATTTTATTTTATTTTATTATTTTATTTTATTTTATTTTATTTTATTTTATTTTATTTTATTTTATTTTATTTTATTTTATTTTATTTTATTTTATTTTATTTTATTTTTTAATGCTTGATGCTGTCAAAATAAGCACCTTCAGGAGAAACATGAAAAACAACCTGCCCTGTCTGGGTTGATCGGTTGGTCGGAGCATCATCCCGATACCCCAAGGTTGCAGGTTCAATTCCTGCCCAGGGCCCACATGTAGGTTGCAGGTTTGATCCCCGGTTGGGGTGCATATTGGAGAAGCCAATCAATCTTTTCTTTCTCTCTCTCTCTCTCCCTAAAAATCAATGTATCCTTGGGTGGGGATTAGATAGCACAAAGAACATTCAAACAAAAAGCAAGAACAGTCAGAGGAGCTTGCAGTGATAAGACAAGAGATATGCTGTCTTTTTTTTTTTTTCCCTCTGGGTATGTAAACGGAAAAGAAACCTCTAGCCAACGGCTTCCACCGTTCGAATGAAGGAAGGTGCTTGCTGAAAGGTAACGGTCGGATAGAAGCTCCCAAAAATTGTTTCCTGCGTCCAATTCTTTGAGGATATCCCGTTTGGCCTTTCCTTGTATCGTAAAATGTAGAAAAATATTATCCCATCAAGAGCCTTTCCGGGTCAACCATCTCCATTCCTATCATGTCCACTTTATATTAAAGCTCTACCCCCATGTGATAGATGGTCATGCATTAGAGGCCGCATTACTTTCTGAGAAAGAGCATCACGATTCCCAAACTTCTACAGATTTTCCTTATTTTCTTAAGTGATTTTTAGAGAGCGAGGAAGGGAGAGGGAGAGAGAGAGAGAAACATCAATGATGAGAGTCATTGATTGGCTGCCTCCTGCACGGCCCCTACTGAGGATCGAGCCCACAACCCAGGCATGTGCCCTGACCTGGAATCGAATCCTGCCCTCCTGGTTCGTAGGTCAGCGTTCCACCCCTGAGCCACGCCAGCCGGGCATTTTCTTTCTATTTTGTCAACTTTCACAGTCGTTGGCCTTGAAAAGGGGGACAATTGTTATCATAAAATAATCGGTGCCTTTTATTTTAATGAGAGAGCTGGTGCTTGGTGCCTGGGGAATGGAACAGGCCTTAGAAGCCAAGGTTGGCTCAGAGCAGACGTGCGGTGTCTCAGCTTTGAGACGCTGCCCACGGAGTTAAAAAAATGAGGCCAGAGAGAGAAGCCCGTCCCAAGAAATCCCTTTGAAATGGTTCCGCAGGGTGACGTCAGCACATAATGGAGAAGAAACTTAATATCGTAACATAAATTCCAACCGCGGCGACGATGCAGGGGAGACAGCTCCAGAAACATATCCGTCTTACCAAAAATAAAATAAATAAAATTAAAAAATTAAAGATGCTGGTGTTACGTATGCCTGCTTTGGAAACTCCCCTTAAATTCACAAATTTGACACTCCATCCATCGGAAATCCCTGAGCTGCACCCACACAAGCTCCCTCTGCCTCCTGGCTTTCCATAGCCTCCTGTGTGTAAGGGGTTGGAGGGCAGGGGGGTGGGTGGGTGGGATAAAAGCAAAAGCTATTTTGTGATGTGTGAAAAAGGGTATGAAACTCAAATTTCAGTGTCTATAAAGTTTTATTGGAACACAGCCGTTCATTTCTGCAGGGTCTGGGTAGCCGTGGCGGGACTTCCAAACATCGTAAAATAAATAGCTGGGCAAAGGAACATGGAAAACCTCAGGCTCTGGCGTGAGTAACCTGCACGTCAATAATTTTAGGAGAAGGGTTATTGTTAGCTCTGCAGTGTAATCAGTTAAAACAGCATCAGAAAAAAAAATACAGGTTTATGGGTGTTTTTTTTCCTGAATTATGCATCCCATAGGGCCCAGCAACTCCAAACACACAAACTCTAGGGTGTTCCCCCAAAAATGTGTGCGCACACTTTCAATGATGATAACGTCCGTCTTTAGAAACACACGGTTCATTCTCAAAATTTAAAAGAATCTACAGAAATGAATCATTTTTGGGGGTCAAGGCCTGTTTTCAAACAGACGACCGTTCTGGTCCAGGCTCTGCTGATACCACGAAGCGACGGAATCGCCAACATCCAGGATCATTTCGTTGGACATGTGGGCGCCCTCGATGCGTCAGCGGTTGCTGGTTTTTTACCATAAACTTTATCTTTTATGTGCCCCCTTGAAGTCTAGTGGATACATTTTCTTGGTTCAAAGCTTAATCTGGCTCCACCTATTACTTCCAATCAGATAAATCTGAACAGGAGCCAAAATTAAGTGAGTCATCAGCTGTTAAAGTCTGTATATCTTTTTTGGGGGGACACAGACTGTCCAAAAATATATATATATTTATATATATTTATATATAATATAATATAATATAATATTTATTTATATTTATATAGAAATATGTATATTTATAAATATAATATTTATATATATTTATATAGAAATATATTTATATTAATATAATATAATATTTATATATATTTATATATTTATATATTTTTCTATAAATATAATATTATATTTATATATTCATATAAAATTATATATTTTTATATTTATATAAAATTATATATTTTTATATTTATATTTTTATAAAAGTAATATATATTTATATATTTATATATTTATATAAATAATATATATTTATATATTTATATAAAATGATATATATTTATATAAAAATATATTTCTATATAAATATATAATTATAATATTATATAAATATATATATATATATATATATATATATATATATATATATATACACACTTTGAATAACTATAAGGCCATGTTTGTACTTCAGCTGCGTTTTCAAAGTTCCAGTAGCATTTTAGGACGAATGTCCCTTGTTCAAATCTTAGTCTGGCTGAAAAGAAAGAAACATCCATTGAGCTACCAGCTGTCCAGGTGTGTACACATGTGTGGGTTTTATTTAAAATATATTTTTATTGGTTTCAGAGAGAGGAAGGGACAGGGCGAGAGAGAGAGAGAAATATCAATGATGAGAGTCCTGGATCGGCTGCCTCCTGCAGGACCCCGACTGGGGATCCAGCCACTGCCTGTAGTTTCTCCTCCACATTAAAGTCCAGTCCAGTGTGGCTCAGTGGTTAGAGCATCGGCCGGAGCATTGAAGGGTCTCGGGTTCGATTCCCGGTCTCCAGGCCCTGGTACGAGAGCCTGTGGGAGGCAATAGCTGTGTCTCTCTCACATCGATGTTTCTGTCTCTCTCCCTCCCTCCTTTCCATTCTCTCTCCAAATCCAATAGAAAAAATATTCTTGGGTGAAAATTCACAAACATAAATGAAGTCTATTCTTAAAATTTCAAAAAAGTAAATAATAATAATAATAATAATAATAAAAGGGTTGCCGCCGACGTGCAGAGTTGTATTTTTCCTAGAACACTTAGCTGACCTCGGACGTGAAGATGCCGAGTTCCTTTCATTCCGGGCCTCCAGTGAGTATAGATTCTCTGCCCGGAAACGGGTTTTTACGTCTCGTTTGCCCTCCTGTGTACACAGCAGCCGTCCTTCCCCTTTCCCTGCAGGCGGTCGGGGTTCCTGGGTGGTCGAGTCTTTATGTCTCGGACCCAGCTCCCCACCGGGAAGGCCTGTGACGTCCCCAGGAGGTCAGCAAGCAGAACCAAGGGCAGCCACCGAAGGAATCCTGCCCCAGGACTTAACCCTTTCATGGTCCATCCACAGAATCCTTAGCTGCTCATCTGCGTGAATTAGGAACATTGCTTTTGGGGAACCGGATTCAGTGGTCTTGACACACAAATCCTCCCCAACGAGCTTTCTCCCGGGGACGAAAGGCCGCCCTCGCTTTTGCATCTTACGTCCAAGTCATCAAAGCAAAGCAACGGAAATATATATATATATTTTGCATGCTTTGTTTGCACAACAAAAAAGGAAACTAGTCTTTGAAGGAAAAAAAAAAGAGAGAGAGAGATGCAAAATATAAATCGGGATTGTGACGAAAGGAGCAGCAAACCGGGCCGGGGACTGATGCACAGTGTGGGGACTGTGGACGCAAAAGGGGCCCCACGCTCACCTGACGGGCTCGAGGGAGGCCTGCAGGCGGCCTGCAAGCTCAGAGGCCTAAAGGAACCCCACGGGATGGTCTGAAATGAAAACTTTCCAACTAAAAGCAGTTTATGGAGGGTCGTCAGGTCCTAGGCTGGTATGTCCTCTGACAAAGGTCCATCTTTACTGGAACTGAGCCTGTCTGTTGTCTTTTTGCATCTACGATCACATGTCCTTGGGATGTCAGAGTAATTTCCCTTTTTCCGGACCCCTCAGGGCCCAGGCTCCGCTCTGCAGAGACCACAGGTCCCCTCATAGTCATTGAGTTAATTGTTGGCTGTTAACCGTCCTGCACCCACCTGAGTAAAAGACGTGTGTCCATCACTTTATTTTCTACCCAACCCCAGAGGTTTCCCCGCTTTGCTTCCTCCCGCCTCCCTCATCTGTCCCCCGTGGATATCAGGGGACCCCCTGACGTCTCTTCTTTGCATAAAACAAGGGACAAAACTGCCCTTCTCAGGAGCATCATCTCAGTCCGTTGAGAGCCTGCTTCCGGCAATGTCCACAGTTTGGCTCAAATACACCCACAAAAACTCTCTATAGGTTTGAACGTTTCTTAGGGTCACAGGGAAAATCCGTTGGTCTGGCTGCAGCCCTTCGCCCTCTGTTCTAAGTCTCGGTCTTTTCATTTGCAAAACCAGATGAATAATCATGACTCAGGCCTCCCGGGGGTTGTAGAGTTCGGGCTTAAAAAAAAAAATGAATACATTCCTTCCCAGCCTCGGAGTTCTCCTGGTCAGGCCTATCATCAAATAAACAGAAACAGATGAACGGTGGAAATGGAAAGCTTTTAATCCACGGGCCCGGGGAATTCACATAAGCACGAAAATGCCCGAGACGGTCAGGCAACACGGGGATATCAGAGGCTTTTGGACAAACGAGAAAAGGGCGTTAGATTTCGGAGGTGAGAACAGGCGATTGGCAGGCGGTTGAGAGAGAGAAACACACACACGTCAGGGAAATTCTTTGCCAGGTGACTCAGAAGCTATGGGACGCAGGAGACGTCGAGGTAAACAGGCCTGGAGTCTTCCTGAGAAATGCTCGGGAATGAAGACTTTTTTTTTTTTAATTTATTGGGGTGGCATCGGTTCCCCAAACCATGCAGGTTTCACATGTACAAGTCAACAAAACACCATCTGCACACTGCATCGTGTGCCCATCGCCCCAAGAAAACTCTCTTTCGGTCCTCAGTTTTTTCCCTTGGCCCCTTTTTTCATGTAAGCTTAGCACCGCCTTTCCCTCTGGCTACTTTCTGTCAGATTTTTTTTTTATTGATTTCACGGAGAGGAAGGGAGAGGGAGAGAGAGAAACATCAATGATAAGAGTCATGGATCGGCTGCCTCCTGCACGCCCCCCACTGGGGGTCATGTGCCCTGACCGGGAATCGAACCCGTGACTTCCTGGTTTCTAGGCCGATGCTCAACCACTGAGCCACTCCGGCTGGCCAGGCTGCCTAATGTTAAGGGGAAGAGTCTTTGGAAAGCGGTCAGTACGTTGATTAACGTGGGGTCATCTTTTGTTATTAGTCGTAACGCATTGTTTTGTCAAAAGGTAGAGGGCCGACAAGCCTTTCTGGGGCCCCTCAAAGTTTACATTGCATCCAAGGGCACCCCAGGCCTGTGCGTCTTCCCCACGGTCACTCTTCCTGGAGGGGTAAGGTGTCCACAGAGTAACATGCTCAGGCTCAGCGTTCCTGTGTTAGCCGGGTTTAGACAGACAGAGAGATACAGAGAAAGGTAGGTGATGATGATAGATAGATGATAGATTAGATAGATATAGATGATAGATAGATGATAGATAGATGATATAGATAGATAGATAGATAGATAGATAGATAGATAGATAGATAGATAGATGATAGATAGATAGATAGATAGATAGATAGATAGATAGATAGATAGATAGATAGATAGATAGATAGATAGATAGATAGATTAGATAGATAGATGATAGATAGATAGATAGATGATATAGATAGATAGATAGATAGATAGATAGATAGATAGATAGATAGATAGATAGATAGATAGATAGATAGATAGATAGATGATAGATAGATGATAGATAGATGATAGATAGATGATAGATAGATAGATGATAGATAGATAGATAGATAGATAGATAGATAGATAGATAGATGATAGATAGATAGATAGATGATAGATAGATATAGATAGATGATAGATAGATAGATAGATAGATAGATAGATGATAGATAGATAGATAGATAGATAGATGATAGATAGATATAGATAGATAGATAGATGATAGATAGATAGATGATAGATAGATAGATAGATGATAGATATAGATAGATAGATGATAGATAGATAGATAGATAGATAGATAGATAGATAGATAGATAGATAGATGATAGATGATAGATAGATAGATGATAGATAGATAGATAGATAGATAGATAGATAGATAGATAGATAGATAGATAGATAGATAGATAGATGATAGATAGTAGATAGATAGATATAGATAGATGATGATAGATAGATGATAGATACATAGGTAGGTAGATAAATACATAGATAGATAGATGATAGATAGATAAATACACAGATAGATGATGGACAGATGATAGAGATAGATGATGATAGATGATAGATAGATAGAATAGATAGATGATAGATGGATGATAGATGATAGATAGATAGATAGATAGATAGATAGATAGATAGATGATAGATAGATGATAGATAGATAGATAGATAGATAGATAGATAGATAGATAGATAGATAGATGATAGATAGATAGATGTAGATAGATAGAGATAGATAGATAGATGATAGATAGATAGATGATAGATGATAGATGATAGATGATAGATGATGATAGATAGATAGATAGATGATAGATAGATAGATAGATAGATAGACAGATGATTGATTGATAAACACAGATACACAGGGTGAGGCAAAAGTTGGTTTCCGGTTGTGAGTATGTGCACAGTTTATTCTTGTATTATTTATTAATTACTACATTATGTTCCATATGAACAACTGTGAACCTATTTTTGCCCCACCTGGTACAGAGACGCTGAGATGAACGTGTCTAAGGAGACGGCGTTTGGTCATTACCTAGTTACGTCGATCGGTCACAGCGGCCAAAGGGATCGTCCGGCTCTCACAGCATCCTTTCCGATCTCTCTGAAGGTATTACCCTTGAGAATTTTAACAGTTAAATGACGACAGCATTTCTCCACCACACGAGGAGAAGGTTTCGCAACCTTTGCTGGAACGTGGCGCTTTCCCCGAATCCCCGTTACATTTTCTGTGAAGTCCCTCACCTCCCTCATTCACTCCCCAGGCCCGACGTTCGCCCCCGGGGTTAATAATGTCAGTGAATGTTTATAGCGCCGAGGGTTTGGGGCTTGGGTTCGGACCCTGGAGCACCTTTAACCCTTTGCGGTCGTGTGTCTACTCTCAGCCACCAAAGCTTTTTTACCATTTCGGTCGTATGTCTGCTCTCAGCCACCACAGCCAGGAACCCTACGGATCTTAACTCCATTCATGTATCCGTCCGTAAATCTTGTTTATCCTTCCTAATCTTGCATGTGATGTATCACCGCCCTTTCCATGGAAATTCATTCCCACCAGTACGACACCCATGTCTGAATTTAATACGACCGCAAAGGGTTAATCAATCTCTTCGTAGGAGAATTCGCCCCAGTGATTGAAGTAAAACAATTCTGGGACATCCAAGCATTACCTCATTCTGCGCTGGAGTGTGTCATCCTGAAAAAAATGTTGGATGGTCGCAGTTTGCCGGGGCTCCTCCCCGTGTCGGGGGTTTACCTGGAGCTGAGAAGAAGTAGTTGAATTTTAACCCTGGCTGGTGTGGCTCAGTGGTTAGAGCCTCGGCCTGGTCACCGAAGGGTCGTGGGTCCAATTCCTGGTCAAGGGCATGCACCGGGGTGGCCACACCGGCTCATTTTTGTCATTTAACGAGCATTTATGGTCCATTCCCTCCGAGTCAAAGGCTCTGCACAAGACACCGAGGGATGAGAAACTGCTCGTGAAGACGCCGTCTCCGCTCCTGGCACAAGAACACATCTGTGGCTCCCGAGGCAATTTTCTGCGTGAGGGCCCTATTTCGTGTTTCTTGCTCACAGATCCTATAAACGCTGTTTTCCCAAAAAAAATCCACGAAAGGTCCAGAAAGAAGACGGATCCCTAACGGATACGCACGCAGCCGTCCAGGCCTTTTTCTGGCCCCCCAATTCCTTAGGAAGGTTTGCTCCTATGGAAGCAGGATGGACGCCAAGGACCCCGGCCAGCGAGGAAATGGATCCGCTCCTGGGACTCTATCCCTACTCTACTCTGAAATCTATATATATATATATTTTTTTTTTCAATGCTCTACTCTGAAATCTCAATTTTTTTTAATATTATTTTTTTTAGTCTCAGAAAAGCATTTGATGAATCAATAGCGTACAAATTCTCTTGAAAACAGCTCACACTCTTCAAACCTAATTATATTTTGAACCAATATATATATTTTTTTTCTGCAGGGACCAGTACATTCTTGATTACAGATTTCACACTTAAATTCAGCTGCAGCCCTGACACCATCATTGTCAATGTTTCCATTATAGTCTCACATGTGCTCATTTCTATTTCCTTCCCTCCCCACCCCACACCCCCACATTTTCTGGGTCTGATCGCCGGCCACCAGCGCCTCTTGCCCACCCTCTAGATGAATTTATAATCCGGGCATACACTTCTCCTCGCGTCTCTCACCTCCGCTACTTGTATTTCTGCACTTTTATCCCCACAGACTCGCCCGGGGCCCCTCCAGGGCTCACAAGGCAGGCCTTTGTCCTGTGAGTCCCGAGGAATGTAACCTGAAACTCGACCACACAAAGAGGTATTAAGGCCTCGGAGACGCACAGAAAGCCTCCAAAATACCCTGTAAACGCTTAAACACACACACACACATACATAGGGGCCTGACACATGGTTTCTATCTACAGGACAGAGCTAATTCAAAGGAGGTCAGCATTTTAAAAATTAATGAGGGTTCCGCCTCTTGGTGAGAAACCAAAGAAGCGTCTGTTTTGCAGCAAACTGAGGTCATCGTTGTCTTTTTTTTCCGGTCCCCCTCCCCTCTCTATTTTCTATTCAAGCAGATGGTTCGCATTGAAAAAGATACTTACGAAGGGAATTCCAGTCTTTGCGGAGATTCCTCAAAATGCAGTTTCATTAGACGCCTCCTCTCCCATCTCGGTGGGTGTGGAGGTGACAACTCCGCACAGTAAGGCGGCCGGCGATCCCTTTCTCCTCTGCACTGTGTTGGGCGACCACGTGTCAGAACGTCCCCCACAGGCAGCTCTCAACCTCCACGCAGATTCTGACAACAGCCCCGGAAGCTGCCTGATGGAGAACTTGACCATGAGGCCGCTGCCTGGACCCAGCGGGGCTCCCCCATCCCGGGAAATGGAACGGATTTGGAAGGAAATGTGATTCGACAAACAATAGAAGAGAGAAGACCTTCCCTGCTGCGCCTGGCCATGGACACTTACGGGTCTATCTATCATCATCATCTCTCTATGATCTGTCATCATCATCTAGTCATCATTCATCGATCGTCTGTTATCAATTATCGGTCATCAGTTATCTATCTATGTGTCCAAGTATCTAGTCTATGAATGTATCTTTGTATCTGCCTACTTTTCTATCACCCATCCATCCGTTCATCCATTTATTTATCCATCTATCCACTGTATCTGTCTTTGTATATCTATCAACTGTCTATCATCTATCTCTATCTATCTATCTATCTATCTATCTATCTATCTATCTATCTATCTATCATCATCTATCTATCATCTATCTATCTATCTGTCATCTATCATCTATCTATCATCATCTATCATCTGTGTATCTATGTATGTATGTATCTGCCTACCTACCCATCTATGTATGTATGTATGTATCTATCTATCATCTATCTATCTATCATCTATCTGTCATCTATCATCTATCATCATCTATCATCTATGTATCTATGTATGTATGTATCTGTCTACCTACCCATCTATGTATGTATGTATCTATCTATCTATCATCCATCTATCTATCATCTATCTATCATCTATCATCTATCATCATCTATCATCTATCATCATCTATCATCTATGTATATATGTATGTATGTATCTGTCTACCTACCCATCTATGTATGTATGTATGTATATATCTATCATCTATCTATCTATCATCTATCTATATCTATCTCTCTATCTATCTATCTATCTATCTATCTATCTATCTATCTATCTATGTATCATCTATCATCTATCTATCATCTATCTATATCTATCATCTATCTATCTATCATCTATCTATCTATCTATCACCTGTAAGGTTTCATCACTTTCCCTACCTACTGTTTGGACACACTGATGTGAAACCCAGTAGCTGCTGCATTTCCAACAGAATGTGCCTTTGCAAAGAGTTGACATTCCCCTCATTTCAGGAAGCGATCCGAGCCCTTCGGCACCAAAGCCAGCTAGGCTCTGGTTCCATCTGGACTTAAAAAAAAACAAAACAAAACAAAAAAAACACACACACAAAAACATTTCCACATAACTCCACAAAAATAACAAGTGAGTCTTGATTTCCTCCACAGTGTCACCAGAGCTGGGATACGCATTAACCAGAGGCCATGATTAACTTAACATGTGTTTGGCCTGAATAAAACTTGCCATAGGTTTTTCTTTCTTTGTGTGTGTGTGTGTGTGTGTGTGTGTGTGTGTGTGATCCAAATAGTTTCATCATCAATTTTTAAAATGACTTTCGAATACTTTCGGTAAAGGTCATTGACACCCCGTGGACGATGGAACATCCATCTGTTCAGGTTTTTTTGCCAGCATTTTAATGACTTCTGTGAATATTCTAACTCCACCACAGATGATGACAGTCAAGAGTTTAGAGTCTGGGTCCTTCCCACCGCTTCCAAAGCTTATAGTATTTGAAGTGGAAGAATTTTTATCGCGGGGAGTGGAATTTCCTCATGGATTTTGTCGTTGTTATTAAGCCTCACCGGAGAATATTTTTTCCATTGACTTTTAGAGAGTGGAAGGGACAGAGGGAGGGAGAGAGGGAGAGAGAGACAAACAATGATGTGAGAGATACATCGATTGGTTGCCTCCTGCACACGTCCCAACCCAGGCCGGGGATCGAGCCTGCAACCCAAGCACGTGCCCTTTATTGGAATTGAACCCTTGACCCTTTGGTATATGGGCTGATGCTCTAACCACTGAGCCCACCAACCAGGGCTCCACGTGCATTTTTACTTTTTATTTTTTTAAAGCAGCTACGACCCATGAACTGAAGCCAGGTGCATACCAAGCATTTGCAAACCCAGAAACCTACAATACCCAAGAGGTTTTGTTTAGTTTTACGAACAACCAGAATTTATACAAATAGGCCCATTCTCACTTCTGAAACTTAAGACCCTGTCCTCACCCCACCCTCTTTTCTTTCTTTGTCCAAACGTGTCTTATATACCCAGACCCAAAACCCAGGTATGTGCCTTTGATCAGGAATTGAACCAGAGACCCTCCAGTGCTCGGGAAGACGCTCTAACCACCGAGTGACACTGGCCAGGGCTGTCTCTGCTAATTTGAATTTCCGCCCCCCAATCTAGAAAAGTTTAGGAGGTAAAATAAAAAGCATTAATTTTTCTTTAGCCCCCATATTTTCTACTAAGATGGCAATTTTATATGTTATGCTGTTCTTTTGCTGCCAATCTCAGCCGGTTCTCTCTAAACCTTAGAATTTTTTCATTTACAAATAATAATAATAATAATAAATGCACCTTACTTTCCTTTATCTCTGAAATAACATGCTTTCTTTTTAAGAAAACAAAACCTTGAAAATGACTCTCTATTCATTCTCTTAGCTTTTTCCACCCGGCTCCTTTTTCCATGGACGTAGGCGTGAACGTGGTTTTCTGCTCTCTCGGAAATTACTTTTCTTTGGCTACTTCTGAGGCATCAAAAGGTGTCTTGTGAGTGGGGTGGCAGGAGGTTGTGAGATTTTAACAATTTTTAACTTTCCCCCCTAATTTATCCAAGACTTGAATCAAACTGGTAACAGCTGATCCTTTGCTATTTCCTGTAAAGATTCATTAAGCGAATCAATGTACGGCGCCCTCACAGAAATTAAAGAAATGTATACATTTAAAAAGTTGTTTTTATTAGGGACTGTGGGTCTACTGTGCAGGGGGAGCTATATTAGTGTGACCCCTAGTGGTTACATTAATCTAATGATTTTAAACATCTAGTGTTAAATAAAGCTTAGATTATTAGGTGTTACGGATGGAACAACAGAAAGAATGTTTTCATATAAAGACTTATTTTTTTAGAGTAATTTTAGGTTCACAGCTCTGTTGAGCGAAATGCAAAGATATTTCCCATATATCCCCTGTGCCCCCCATATGCATAATCTTCTTCAATATCAACTTAGAAAATAATTTTAGCCCAGCCAGTGTGACTCAGTCACTGAGCGTTGACCTATGAACCAGGAGGTCAGGGTTCGATTCCTGGTCAGGGCACAGGCCCGGGTTGCAGGCTCAATTCTCAGAGAGGGGCGTGCAGGAGGCAGCCGATCAATGACTCTCATCATTGATGTTTCTATCTCTCTCTCCCTCTCCCTTCCACCTTCTGAAATCAATAAAAACATATTTTTTTAAAAATAATAATGTTGCTACTATATATGTAGACAGAATTTTATAACTTACAACTTTACTTGGGTCAATAGTTAATTCACCAGTGGGGTGCTTGGACAAATGGCAAAGTTCTATATTGCTTTACTAGCTGACATATCGGCATACCTTCTCTATTACGCATTGCTTTGTTGTGCTTTACAGATATTGCATTTTTAAAAACTCTTTTTTAAAAAGATACTTTATTGATCTTTTTAAAGAGAGAGTAAGGGAGAGGGAGACAGGGAGACAGGGACATCAAGGTGAGAATGAAACATTGATGGGGTGTCTCATGCTCACCCCCCACTGGGGATTGAGCCTGCAACCTGGGCATGTGCCCTGACCGGGAATCGAACCAGTGACCTTTAAGTACAAGGGATGGGACCCAACCTACTGAGCCACACCAGCCAGGGCTGTTGGGGTTTTTTTAATATAAATTTTTTTTTAATATAAAACTTTAGCAAAAAGATTGCAACTCACTGAAGACTTGGGTGATGGTTAGTAATTTTTACCAATAAATTATCCTGTAATTAAGATATGTACATTGTTTTTACTCTTTATAGGCCACCATATAGTGAAAACAAAATTTTTATATGCACTGGGAAACCAAACCATTTTTGCGACTCCTTTTACAATGACATTCGCTTCCTTGCAGTGTCCTGGACCTGACTACGCAGAGTCTCCAAGGAATGCCTGTACCTTAATGTTAATTTTAAGGTATTTTTCAAAACAGCTAACAGAGAAGCAAATTTTTACCTACTGCTCTGGAGGGGGCTGTGGGTTAAGTCTTTCACAGGCATTATCTCCTTGAATTTTCACAAGAACCTTGGGACGTATATATGATCGTACACTGGCATCTTGCACATGGAAAAATTGGAGCATAGAAAACCTTAGGGGTTTCATTTTTTAAAGAGAGAGTAAGGGAGAGGGAGAGAGAGAGAAACATTGATGTGAGATGGAAGCACAGTTCGGCTGCTTCATGCACGCCCCCTACTGGGCATCCAGCCTGCAACCTGAGTATGTGCTGTGATGGGGAATGGAACCGGCAACCATTGGGTGCATGAGACGATGCCCAACCAATGAACCCTGGCTAGCAGATGTCCTACTGTTATTGAATTCACACTGTCAAACCCTGTGGACCATTATTATTATTTTTTTCACCTCTGTGGATACCACGGCACAGAAAACAAAAATGCTTTTCCTTCCAGCATTCAGCACCTGCCACGTGTGACTTCAGGAAGCAGAAAGGAGTGAGAGGTATTAGGTGCCAATGACCTGGGGTTCACACCTGGTGGTTAGTCATTTAGGATGTGGCTTTGACTGACCCCCTTGGTAGCTCTCTTTTCTTCATCAGTGAAATAAGGGCATTGGATGAGACAATCTCGGAACATCCTTCTCTGGCTAACATTCTAAAATTCGGTTCCAGGACATCTTCAGTTCACAAGGAACCTCTGCGTAGCCCATGGGATTGAAGTCGGATGTGTTGGGAACCTTAGAATGACTCAGCATCTGCAAGTTATCTTTCTGTGTGCAAATAAAGTCCAACATGGTTACCCAGCATCTCTTACGGGTAAAAAAATAAAATAATAATTTAATACCCAATATTAACACAATTATTTGTTTGATGTTAACTTTTCAGAGGACTCCTTAGTCAAGACCATGAAAGGATATTGTCGAAAAGAGATCAAACACATAATTCTGTTTCTCCTAAAGCAATACCTTCAAGAGGCGTCATGGGGTGGCTGTGTGTGGGGATTTTGGTTTGGCTTGGCCAAGGGTCCAGGCACATTGTCTGTTACAGAGGGAGCCAGTTGGTTGAGTTGCACCTCCCCTAGAAAGATAGCTTGGTGTCCTAAACCCTGGTACCTGCAAATGGAGCCTTATTTGGAAATAAGGTCTCTGCAGATGGGATCGAGTTAAGATGCATGGGGCTTTGGCTCCCTTCAAGGCAAGACAGGGTTGGAGAAGGGTCCATACACTTTATCTATTACAGAGGGGCCTAGTTGGTTGAATTGCATCCCCTCCAAAGAAGGTCCTAAACCTTGGGACTTATGAATGGATCTTGTTTGGAAATAGGGTCTCTGCAGATGTCATTGAGTTAAGATGAGGTTTTCCTGGACTAGGATGGGATCAGATCCAGTGACAAGTGTCCTTAAAAAGAGAGGGGATGTTGGATGAAGGCACGTAGAAATGAAAGAAGCCCATGAGAAGACGCAGGCTGAGATGAAAGTGATGCATCTACAAGCCAAGGAACATCAAGTGTTACCAGCCACCACCAGAAGCTGGGAGATGCCCAATGAAGAATTCTATCTAGGCCTTCAGAGAGCCTGTGGTCCTGCTGAGAGCTTGATTTTGAACTTCTGGCCTCTGGAACGCTGAAAGAATAAATCTCTATTGTTTTTAAGACACCACGTTCGTGCTGATTTTTTTTAACTCAGTCTTAGCAAACTCATACAAGACTTTCTATCTAAATCATGAAGGTGAGGTAAGGCAGAAATAATCTCCAACCAAGTTTTGGTATATCCTATGGGGAAGATCAATAAAGGCGTCCCTTCTGGGATTTTTATTTCCACTTCTTGCTGCTCTCAGGGGTCTCCTTGATGTGGACATTGTTCTATCAACAGTTGGAGAGCCTCAGACACCAATGGCTATGTGTATTTCCATGTTGCCCTATTGACACAATGGATTACTCCTGGGCCGTAAAAAAGAAGGAACTCTCGCCTTCTCAGACACCGTGAAGGGCATTACAACCAATAGACATTAAGTAACCTGGAATGGTAGAGAAGTTTATTGGTGTTCAAATCCATTCCTTGCATACATGAAAGTCCCAGCATCGGTGGTCTTTGGCCACCTGCTCTCAATCAGTAGCTGCTTCTCATTTGGATTCCTCACTCTCTTTGTCACACATACAGAAGGGGAACACCCCACAACAGGACATCAACGACACAAACTGATGGTTCAGTTCTTCCCGAAGCAGAGGCTCAACGGGGGTGATGGTTTTCCTGTGTTCCCTGAGGGCGTCGGCCACCGTGTTGATGACTAAGTCATAGAGGGGCTCCGTGTCGTTGGTCAGCGGGGTCGACTCGGAGGGGTCCCGGGACAGGTCGAACAGCAGGGGAGGGTCATGATAGGTGACCATGTCCCCTGTGCATTTACAATAAATTTCCTCATAGCACGCCTGAGCTCCTGGAGGCTGGAAGATGGGTGTCACGTAATGAACCTTCCACACGGCCTCACCTAGAGAGGAAACGAGACGTGAGGGACATCCAGCCCATGTGCCCAGTGGTGTCTTCTTCTGTCTTCTCGAGCGTTTCCTGATTTTTCTCTTGGCTCACTTATTAACTTAAATATCAATCAATCATCAGAACATCAGAACATCACCACCCCTTAGTGTAACATTACATGTTTCAAAATTGATATTTCTTTTCTTTTCAATTAAATGTATAGGGGTGACATTGGTTAATAAAATTATATAGGTTTCAGGGGTACAATTCTATAATGCATCATCTGTATATTATATTGTGTGTTCACCCCCCAAGTCAAGTCTCCTTCCATCGCCATTAATCTCCCCTTTACCCTCTCCTACCTCCCCTACCACACGTCCCCCAAGCAATCGCCATGCTACTCTTGGTGCCCGTGAGTCTTTCTTTCTAATTTTTTCTTTGCTGAGTCCCCTCACCATTCCTACCCAGCCCACACCCCCTTCCCTCTGACAGCTGTCGATTTGTTTTCTGTATCTATGAGCCTGTCTCCACTTAGTCAACACTGGGAAGCAGCCCAAGTGACCACCAGTAGATGAGTGGAAAAAAAAGCGGTGGTACGTCTACACCATGGAATACTATGCAGCTGTGAAAAAGGTGGATCTCTTATCCTTTGAGAGAACATGGAGGGACCGGGAGAGTATTGTGCTAAGTGAAATAAGCCCGTCAGAGAAAGACAAGTATCACTTGATCTCACTCATACGTGGAATCTAATGAACAAAATAAACTAACAAAGTGTTTCTCAAAATGGATATTTCTTAAAGTTATCTCTCCGTCTTTCTAAAGGAGAGAAATTCTTAGAAACGTTCTGGAGAAGGTATTTTCAGTGGTAACCCGAGACTAAAAGGACTGGGCTTGGGGATAAATTGGAAGAAAGCATCGAGAATTGACTAAAGGGACCCTGCTCTTGGCACCTGGAGGGTGCAGGGTCAGGTGTACTTACTGTCCTTCGGGTGCCAACGTGCGGCGTGGAGGAACCTACTGCAGTAGTGAAACAGAAACTCATGCTCTGATTGCTGGACCTCACCCTGAAGCAACGGCATGAGGTTTCGGCCGTCAATCACCCTGTGGACACACACAAAGAAGGTCAGGCAAGGGAATCCGGTCATCGGGCTGTTAGAAGGATGCTCGGTGCATTTCGTGGCATCCCTGGGGCCCAGAGGACAATGTGCTGAGGGTGTAGGAACATCGTGCAGGCTCTCAAGGAGAGAAAAACAGGAACCGAAAACAGCTTTTCCAGTGAAATAGCACAAGGGAGGGATGGGTCAATCCATAGGCCATCTCATGAGCGCTGTGGCCGTGGCCACAGAAGGTCTCACCAGCTCAGATTTTCACTTGCAATTGTATTACTACCCTGACAAAGGGATTTTAAAGAACCTCTAAAAAATGGTATTATTTTAATCTTACGTCAGAAAACATATCATATACCTTATAAGAAAAAGAAAGAATCATAAAACCTACCTCATAGGAGAAAATAGAATACTAAGTCCCAGATAATCCTAAAAAGTGATCATAAAAGAAATGAAACTGTCTTTGTTCTCAGATGGAATCATTGCCTTTCTTGAGAATCCTTCCAAAAGCTACTGGAAATAACAGGTAAATTTATCAAGGTCATCAATTTAAGACCAACCACTAAAAAAAAAAATCAATTTATCTGTATATTTTAGCAATGAACAGTGGAATATTACTTTTTTAAGTGCCATTTATTACAGCATCAAAAAATGGAAAACATCTAAGGATACTTTTTTTTTTTTTCTTTCAGGTTAAATGTTTCTACGCTGAAAAGCACAGAACACCTGAAAATATAAATAAATGGACAGATTAACCAAGTTCTAAGATTTGAAGGCTCAAAATTGTTAAGCTGTCCATTCTTTACAAGTTGACGTATACGTTTAATACGATCTGAATAAAAGAAAACCCAGAAGAATCTTTTGCATAAATTGAGAAGCTTATTCTAATAATTTGGGGGAGGGGGACAAGAAACTTAGAATAGTCTAAATTATTTTTGAAAAAAGAAAATAGCTTTCTCACTCATACTACGTGATTCCAAAATTTACTATAATGCTAGAGTCATCAAGACAGTGTGGTATTGACATAAAAATAGATAAATATATGGATCAATGGAACAGGAGAGAGTCCAGATCAAGCCATATGTAGTCCATTGATTTTCAACAAATGCACAAAGTAATTCAGCAGAGGAAGAAGAGTCTCTCAATAAATGGCACTAGAGACATTATATATCTAATGCAAGAAGAATAAATCTCAACCTATACCTCACAAGACTGAAATATTTAACTCAATGTCAACCATAAAGCTCAATGTAAAACCTGAAACTATAAGACCTCTACAGAAAAAAAAATGTAGGAGGGACTCTTTGTGACCTTGGACTAGAAAAATGCTTTTATGGTATAGATTAAAAATCACTGTCTATCAAAGAAAAGTAGTACATTGTCCATTATCAACATTAAAATCTTCTGCTTTTCAAATTACAATGGGAGACAATGAAAAGACAAGCCACGAACTGGAAGAAAACGTTAGCAGAACTCATATCTCACGAAGAAGCTGTATCCAGAATATGTAAAGAGCTCTTACAAATCAAAAACAACAAGAAAATACCCAATTTAAAAACAGACCAGAGATTTGAACAGATTCTTCACAAAAAGGAGATATAGACAGGAAATGAGTATGCACCGGGGTCCATAGGATCGTTAGTCACTCGGGAAACACAAATCAACACACAATGGGATTCCAGTGCACACTTATAATGGAACAATGCAGCCTAATGAAATTTAAAATAATCTCGATAAAGTTCAAAATATCCATCGAACGTCTGATTTCATCCCAACCTTCTGGACCTTGAACACCAGATATCAGGGAATGATTTTATCTCCTACGCAGATGAATGAGTTTGGCCATATTTTCGTCACCAAACCTTCCTGTCTCCATCTTCCTCCCAAATAAAAATACAAAGTGTCCCAGATGGGCCACAGGCCGGCACCATTGAGGCCTCGTGTATGAGTCACGCTCAAGAGGCAAAGCCATAGACCAAGGTGAACATCACCTGGGTACCGGAGAGAAAGTGTCCCCGTGAGAATAGTGTTTACCTCCTGTGACCTGAATCTTCCCGAGACAAAGATAAAAACAAGCTCTGTGAACAGATTATAGGACGTCACCTGTCCTGGGGGACAATTCCTCCCATCAGAGCTGTGACAGTCGGAAGGATGTCCATCGAGCTTGTAGGTTCATTGATGACATTTCCAGCTGGCAATCTCCCGGTCCATCGGAAAAGTCCAGGCACGCGGATCCCACCTTCCCAGCCGGCCATGCCTTTTCCTCCTACAGGGTAAAGCAATACGGTCACAGTGATAAGTGTGGTCAAAAATGTAAATTAACATCAGTCAGTCCGTCTCTGCTCAAGGCCCATGTGCAGGCACCTGATGGGATCAGCAGTACACGTCCACGGAACAGAGTTTTCTTGGGCTGCTCGTAGGTTTCTGCTCAATGGTACTTTCTCCATGAACACTTTATTTATCTTCATTTCTCTTTCTCTGGTCTATTTGTCTGTAACATCTAATCCCCTGTAGCATATGAAATAATTTATGTGTGTGTGTTTTTCCTGGTGTGGCACTTTCCACAAGAATACAAATGCCACAAAGGTGAAAATTTGGGCCTGTTTTGTTCCATGCTGAATCCAGCCTGCTGAAAATTAATGGAGTGGAATAGTAAAGGTCGATGCTAATTTCTTGTGCAAACCAGGGAATTTATCTAAAAGGAAGCAGGAGGTGATAAATGGACACCAGGATGACCAGCACATACCACAATTTCCTTGAGCCAACTAAGAGGAACGGCCATCCTGCAGTGTTCATGGATTTTTATTCTTTCACTGGTGGATTATAAGAAAGGAGAGTCTATGGAAAGTGTCCTCACAGGGTTATCTGATCATAGATTCCAACTGGGTGGGTCAGGGGGGGTGGTCACTCCCGGGCCTATAACTTCTTTAGTGAAAGGGCTTAAGCGAACTCTGCCCATTGTGCTTGAACGTCAAGGTTAACACACGTGTGAAATGTCAGAATTAATACCCCTTAAAGGGGATATGACCCCTCAAGACAGCATGTAATCTTGTTAAGTATCCTGTGATCTGATCCCCACCTTGCTTTCTCTAACCGGCCTTAGGCTCATCCTTAATTTCAAATGCAGAAAAGAAGCTGGCTTTGGTATTCTGCTCCCTGACATACGTCTTCAGTTGGGTTCAAATGAACTGTTATAAATACACTGTACAGGTTAGGACATGTCTTATGTAGACACATTAAATTGCTCAACGCAACTGAAGTCATAACGTGCTCAGACATGGAGATACTTTAAAGCTCTCATAAGCAAAACTATACAATCTTTCTGATGATCGGTTTGCTTCCACAGCACCCCGTTGGGTTGGGCAAGGCCTCAGCTGGAAAGGCTCACTCCCTTTTGCCAGAGTGATGCCAAGTCTTTATCTCATTTACACAGGAATCCTGTCCTCCTGGATGCAAGACTATAACATCCACATTTGCATGAGTAATGACACATTCGCATCCACACAGCTTTAGCATCTCTTCAGGTTCATAGGTTCAAATGTACTGAACCCGTCACAGGTAATCCTCTTATAACCTCAGGACACCTGTCACTAGACCAGATCAGAGAGGTTGCTGACGGCTGTGTCTTCATGGGCCACAGGTTCGGGCACAACTCGGAAGCAGTGTCTGTGAATTTCACTGTAAGACCTCAGACGAGCTTGGCCATGTATCTGGAGAAGGGCGCCCAAGCTTTCTGAATGTCCAAGGAGAGTTGGGTTGTTGTTCTTTGTGCCCAACCTGTAGACCACGTTTCTACCCATTCTGCACCCTCTCCCTTTGTAGATGAAGCAATGATTAGATATTCAACTTATTGAACGACTTGCTTAAATCACCTGCTGACTTTAACACTCTTTAATCCCACAGGATTACCAGGAAGGCCGATGTCTAGTGTTCCCTGGAGGTGTTAGCCAGTTAAGGTCAATATCCTTGGATTTCAGTCCTACACTTTATTTTTTACCAATAGAATCATCTCGTTGGGTGTTTCACGCATCATCGGCCTCCTGCTTCATGCCCCGGATTTTTATGACAATGAGGCTAAGAGACCCTAGACCCAAGGACACCCCAGGCATGACCTTGGCTCCTCACCTTTGAATATCCCATTCCATCCACCAGCCTGGACGTGGCCCACCCGCTGCTCCACGTGTCCTCCGTGGTCTGAGGTGAAGTGGACAAGCGTGCGATTCCTCAGCCCCAAGTTGTCAATGGCAGCAAGGAGCTTGCCTGAAAGAAGAAAGAGGGACCCGTGACACTGATGACGTTACGAGCTCCGGGCATCCCTGTTAGTCCCAATAGGTGCACATTCCTCTGGGAGCCGTTGCAAAAATCTCGCTCACTTGAGGTTCCCCAAATCCTACACTCCAGGAGCAGGTGTGAGTGAGCCTGTTTCCTGAACCCCCCTCAGCACCCCATGTGGAAGGGTGATTCTGGTAAATTAAGCGTGGACACGGATTTGTTGCTAGGCCAGTGCTGATGTGCGCAGGTTCCTTCTTGCCACTTACCCACGAAGAAGTCCATTTCCTGCACGTTGTCTCCGTATAAGCTGTGCTGGCTGGTGCCTATGAAATCCTTGGCCGTGGGGAGAGGAAAATGGACATGCAGGAAGGAGTAAAAAAGGAGGAACGGTCCTTCTCGGTGCCTGAGGAGACATGGATCCCATCGGTTTTGAGTTGTCAACTTCTGCGAACGGGGCTACTTTGCTCTTAGACAGACAGACAGGCTCCTTTCCGTCCTGTGCACACCCAGGAGAGGAGACGCGTGCAAAGACAGCCCCTTGGAGAGGGTCCCCTGGGCAGAGTGGATTCCAGGATCCCCCAGCATCTGGACTCTGCCTTAATTTTAGGGTGATGCTGCCCCTCAGATGCCAGGACGCGGGTCGGTCATCCTGCTCTCAGAGGTCACACAGGGTTATGATCCAAACCAGCTCTGCTTGGAGCACTTTCCCAGGGCGCACAACGTCTCCGACTAGAGTCACAGCCCAAGGCGCACAAGAGATGGTGTCACTGGGGTGGTTACCAAGAAATGTCAGCGCTTTCACAACCCAAGAGCCAGCGTGAACAGAAACGCCTTGGCAATCTGTGCACACACCTTCGATTCCCATGTGAGGGTGCAGGGAATGAGGGGGACCCCCTCCCAGGCCTGACAATCTGTCTGCAGCAATCAGTGGCACTCAGCTAACCAGGGCAGCCACGCACAACTCCACCCAGTCTTGGGGAAATTTCTGCTCTGTCTCATGGGATATTAAAGAATTAAGAATGGGTGAAAAATGAAAATTTTAAAAAAAAGTGTGCCACGGTTTACTGGGTTGAATGGTGTCCTTCCAAAATTGTCCACAAAGACACTCAGAATGTGATCTTATTTCACTATAGGGTCTTTGGAGATAGAATTACTTAAGAAAAGAGTGTATTGGGGTCCAGGGGGCTCAGAATCCATTGGGGTCCTTATAGGAAGAGCACAGTTAGGAGCTACACAGTCACCCTGAGAGGAAAGAGGGACTTGTGAAGACAGAGGGAGAAACTGGAGTGATGTGGCCACAGGCCAAGGAGCACCAAGGACCCTCCCCTGAAGCCTTCAGAGGGAACCTGGCCCCAGTGCACTCAAAAATCACCACAGAGCTAAGTCTAAAATCCTGCTGTGCTCAGTACACGTTCCCCTGGCTCAGACGTCTCAGGTGAGGGTCACACCCACACAGACACCCTGTTTGGGGACTTCTGGGCTCCGGAATGAGAGAGAGAATACATTTCCGCTGTTCTCAGTCACCCCGTTTGTGGCACATTTTTAGGGCAGCCCTAGGAAACTGGTATACAGGTGGATCACGATTGAGGTTACATGTTCCTGTAGGAGATATCTGAAGGGTTAGCTAATGTTCTTTCGGTCAGTCTTTCTAGAACTCGGCCCCTTGGGAAGGGCACCGGGAGATAAA
Organism: Miniopterus schreibersii; assembly: GCF_964146895.1. NCBI lineage: Eukaryota > Metazoa > Chordata > Mammalia > Chiroptera > Miniopteridae > Miniopterus > Miniopterus schreibersii. The sequence goes on along the minus strand of NC_138120.1, from coordinate 1,104,284 downwards.
GGAGTTTGACCTACATGAAACCAGCCACAGAGCTGCATCTACAAGGCAAACATGAGCCTGTTTCTCCCACACTCTACATGTGCGTCGTCTCCGCTTGGGCCATGGGGTAAACACAATGCTAATGATCAGATCAGACAATGTGCTTGAGTAAAGAAGAGGTGGTACATATATACAATGGAGTATTACTTGGCCCTAAAAAGAAATGAGATATTACCCTTTACGACAGCCCACATGGATGGACTTAGAGGGTACTAGAAGTCAGACAGAGTAGAACAAATACTACGTGATTTCACTTATATGTGGAAGTTAAATCACAAAATAAACCAGCCACCAAACAGAAACAGGCTCATAGCTGCAGAGAACAGACTGATGGTTGCCAGAGGTGATCAACAGTAAGCCCTCTGATTTTCTTTTCTCAGTAGGTTTCCTTCCCTCAGAAACAAGGTGATGGCCAATTTTTTCTATCGTCTAGTCCCATCGGACATATTTCTCATTCTGAATGAATATACTGAAGATATGCATTCAGATAAATAAGTCAACCCAGTGTGGGTGGCTCAGTGGTTGAGCATCGAACCATGAACCAGGAGATCGTGGTTCGATTCCTGGTCCCAGAACATGCCGGGATTGTGGGCTCCACCCCCAGTAGGGGGCGTGCAGGAGGCAGCCGATCAATGACTCTCATCATTGATGTTTCTCTCTCTCTCTCCCTCTACCTTCCTCTCTCTGAAATCAATAAAAATATATATTTAAAAAAAAATCACTTTACCTTTCTAAAAACGAAATGGCCTCCTTCACCATGATGGACCCTGCTCTTTCTGCTTTCATGGGCTGCTCAGTAATTTCTTCCTTACGCATGAGGAGGCAATCCCAGTACAGTGAAGACGAATAACTGGATAACCAAAAGTAGCTCAGGAGGAGCAGAAAAAGAATCATGAAGAAGATGACGGACCAGGGCATGCAGGTCAGGTGAGTCAGTTTCCCTAGAGTGAGCGTGAGCACAGCCAAGGCGAGCAGCTGTACACAGATCCAGACTCTCCTCCCGATGGCTAATTCTGTGTCACGAGAAGGATCTGGCCAGCAGGTGTCAAACAGACTATGTGGCATGCCATAGAAGTAATCAAAACCATACTTATACGGATGGTGGCAGTGGTCACTTCGGAAGCGGCAGTTTAAGCCCTGATGCCATTTCCCTGAAATTAAACACACACAGATCACACATAATAAGCTCACATATCACAAAGACCATGTGGTGATTTTTCACTTGAAACAATAAGTTAATGCACAAAAATGGAGTAGCAAATACATTTCATTTCTTTAAAAATTGAGGCTTGGCATAGACTCAGTTTTTGCTCTTCTTTAGCTGGCAGCTCTCTGTCCTAAGATCTGGTTGTGTGTGAACAAGTGGGATAAAAAAATAATGGGAGGAAAAGACAATTGTGTGTTTCTAGCAGGACAAGTCATAAACTCAAATATAGGTGTATGATAGAGCCAAGGCAGAGTATAGATGACGGATACGTAGGTTGGTTGGCAGGTAAGTAGTTAGATAGATCTTAGATACTGACAGAGATATGATAGAAGATAGATGGATGAGTGGGTGGAAGAATGAATGGATATATAGACAGTTAGAGAGATGGTGATAGATGATAGATGGATAGATAAATAGATACAAAAAATAATACATAGATGAGTGGTGGAGGGATGGGTGGATGAATTTGTGGGTGGATGGGCAGAGGGATGGGTAAGTAGATAGGCATGGAGATAAACAAATAGGTAGGTAGATAAATAGATGGATGTTAATTATAGCCACAAAGATAGATAAATAAGAGAGAGAACATGGATGACACACAATGAATAGTAATAGAGATGTTGAGTGAATGGATAGATGATTGATGACAGATGATAGATAGATGATAGATAGATGATAGATGATAGATGATAGATAGATATAGATAGATGATAGATATAGAGAGATGATAGATAGATAGATGATAGATAGAAAGATGATAGATAGATGATGATAGATAGATAGATAGATAGATAGATAGATAGATAGATAGATAGATGATAGATAGATAGATAGATAGATAGATAGATAGATAGATAGATAGATAGATAGATGATAGATGATAGATGATAGGTAGAGATAAATGGTGGATAAATGAATGGATACGTGAATTGTGTGGGTAGGTGGGCTGTTAGAGAGAGAGAGAGAGAAAGAAAAACAGTGGTGGATGGATGACTAAGTGAGTGGATGGAGAGCTAGATACATAGATAGATGTAAGTTATAGGCAGAAAGATAGATAAATGATAGAGAGAAGATAGATGATACATGATGGATAGATATATAGAGGGTAGATGGATACATAGATGATAAATGATAGATACAGATAGATGAATAGATAGATGATAGATAGATATACATAGATGATAGATGATGATAGATAGATAGATATAGATAGATAGATGATAGATAGATAGATGATAGATAGATAGATAGATAGATAGATAGATAGATGATAGATAGATAGATGATAGATAGATAGATAGATAGATAGATAGATAGATAGATAGATAGATGATAGATAGATAGATAGATGATAGATAGATAGATGATAGATATAGATAGATGATAGATAGATAGATAGATAGATAGATAGATAGATAGATAGATAGACAGCCATCCAGTAGTGGATGGATGACTAGGTGAATGGATGGAGAGCTAGCTAGCTAGATGTAAGTTATAGTCACAAAGGTAGATAAATGATAGAGAGAAGATGAAGGAGGATTGATAGATATGTAGAGGATAAATGGATGGATGAATGATGGATGGATGGATGGATGTTGGGTGGATGTTGAGTGAATGATGGATGGATGGATAGATGATGGATGGATGGATGGATGGATGAATGGATGATGGATGGATGGATGATGGATGGATAGATGGATGGATGATGGATGGATGGATGATGGATGGATGGATGGATGGATGGATGATGGATGGATGGATGGATGATGGATGGGTGATGGATGAATGGAAGGATGAATGGAAGGATGGATGATAGATGGATGGATGGATGGATCAATGGATGGATGGATGGTGGATAGGTAGATGATAGATTAGATAGATGATAGATGACAGATACATAGATAATAGACATACATAAATGACAGAGGCTGTATTGAGCATGGAGGAACAGAGATGAATGAATGAATGGATGGATGGAAATTCAAGAGTCTCCCACTAGACTTCAATGAAGTAAGAGGTTGATTTGGCAAAAGTTGCCACCCCTTGAATGGTAACCCAATGATCCAGGTGAGCCCTACAGGCATTTGGACTACGACTATAATGATGTGAATCCATAATACCTTAGTAGTTACCTGTGTGCCATTAGGACCACATCTAGAATGCATGAGCTGACATCGCTGAGTGCCTGAGAGGGTAGGGAGGTGACAGGTAATGCTCCAGGAGTAGGCTTTCTCTGTTCTAAAACAACACAGTGGTGGACTGGGCAGGGCCACATGGAAATTTCTCAGCAATGCACACAGTCCTTATCTTATTTTGGACGACTGCTATGGGGTGCAGACATTTTTACACAATCAAAACTTGACCCTCCATAAAAAACTCATGACACTGACTTAAGTTGTGAGCTCTTGGGAGGACACATTACATGTCCAGAATTATGCCTGGTGGGTGAGATGCAGGATTTCAGAGCTCTCACGGGATAATGCGGAAAGAGAGCGCCGTTGTAAATCTTTATCATAGAGCGTCTTTGCACAGAGCACCTGTGCCAAGGTGAACAGCGCAGGGTGATATGGAAACATGTGGGATGGACATCTGGAAAGACCTGGGGATTAGGTGGGAAGGGGTCTTCGTCATGACCAAGTTTTGTCTGCAAAGGGTGGATAAGTGTCATTTAGGATGGAGCGTGTGCATGTACGTGTGTGTGTGTGTGTGTGTGTGTGAAGGGTGCTTGGTAATAGCAGGTCCCATGTGAGCAAAGCACAGTAATGACAGAGAGTCCTGGAGGACACAGAGAACAATGGCTTCTTACCGATAATCGCCGTGCTATATCCTTGCTTCTTGGCTAAGGCTGCAAATGTCGTTTCATTAAGAGGGAGTCCAGAACGGGCCCCGAGGGAGTAGATGACACGGTCATTTTCAGCCGAAACCATCCCTAAATGTAAAGTGGAAACACAACCCTGGTACACATGGTGAGTGGGTCGGTGCTCATCAGGTGAAGAGGGAGAGAGACCTGGAGAGTTCAGAGCTTGGGAGGTGGAGAGAGGATGAACCAGGAGGAGATGCCATCGTGTGGGGGAGGAAATTATGTCCTCCAAAGACAAAACTCACACTGGTCCATAATGCAAAACCCCTTTAAACCCTTGTGTGCACCCACACATGACACTATCAGGTGTCCTCAAACCCACCGCCCAACTTCAGTAGGCAATTGCTGATTGAACATCTAACAGGTTCCTGCCCCCAACTGGGGAAATCTATGCCTCAGAAAAGAAGTCGAAACATGAAATCTTATGAGAACTTCAAACTCTTCTGTTCCTACTAAACTTGATTTTTTTCTGACAATAGAATGTAGTTCTGTTTGTAGGACACGTGTGTGTGCTCAATCCTTGCCCAGAACCTGAAGTCGGGGCATCTGGGCAGAGTAGATATATCTGTTTTGAAACTCTTATGACTAAAGTTGATGTCAAGTAGGTGGGGGACCAGTGATTCTGATTCCAAAGACATGTAATTATGGGAAAGGAATAGAAAAAAGCAAACGAGTGTTTGAAGGACCGAGGGAGAGATGAACACCCCGAGATACCCAACAGGTGTCCCTGGTGAGTAGCTGAAACTGGGGGGACTTGGCTCCGTCCCATTGGGAGTGATGCCAAGATCCTGGGTATATTGAACATTTTTGAGCAATCCAGCCCTGGTGAACTCTCGAAATGGATCCATTCTGCCTTCCTTCTAAAATAGGGCCTAACCTGAAGCAGTCTCAGGGAGTGGGAACAAAATTGAATATGACAAGACAAAGCAGGTTAAAAAAGAAAAACAACAACATCCAGATAAAATCAGGAGAGCAAACTCGGGCAGGAACTGTCAGCGAGCCAGCTGCTCCGATACAATCAGGAGAGCAAATTACACCAGGAACTTCAAATGGGACACAAGAGAAAGCTCTTTGAAATTAGATTTTTAAGACCGGGCACTGTACACAAAACATATTTCTTCCTAAAATACTCATTTAACATAAAGTGAGCAGCAAAGGGGAAAAGAAAAAAAAATTGAACACATGCAGATTTACTCCAAGGGGAAAAAAAAAATTGCTGTTCACTGGACCTGATTAACCTGATCACCAGCTAAAGGTCGATGTCGTAAACCTCAGGGCGTAGTAAAGATTAAGGGACCCCCTGAAGAGCTCACCGCTAAAATCATAACTATGGCTCAGCAATTCCGCTCTTAGGTACGTGTCCAAAAATAATTTAAAAGGTCTGTTCAGCCCTAGTCAATTTGGCTCAGTTGGTACCGCGTCTGCCTGGAAACTGAAAAGTCCCGGGTTCGGTTCCCGGTCAAGGGCATGGACCTGGGATGCAGGTTGATCCTTGGACCCCCATCCTGGCGAGGGGAGGAGGAAACCAATCAACGTGTCTCTTTCATATCGATGTTTCTCTCTCTCTCTCTGTGTCTCTCCCTCCCACTCTGTCTCTAAAAAAAAAAACACAAAAAAATCAATGGAAACTATACCCTTGGGTGAAAATCAGCAGCAACAAAAAAGGTGTTGAAACAAAAACTTGTACAGACGCATTCAAAGCAGAGCTAAGTCCTCATAGCAGTTGAAAGGGAGAAACGACCCCAGTGGTTGGTCTTCACGGAGCAGACGAGCTCCTGCGTCCTATCTGTCGGCTCAGCGTGGATGGTCTGGGACGTTCTCATGGAACCTCCTCAAGGTCGTCGGGTTTTGTAAGTTACCCCCTTGCAAGGCAACGTCTCATTTGTGTCCTGGGGCAGAGAGTCAAGGCTATGCCGGGCCTCGGGGCATCCTCAAAAAACTGTCCCCGAGCCCAGGTGAAGGCGTCCCTCAGCCGCCTGAGGCGATCGGGGTCACTCAGGGGCACAGGGATTTGGACGTCGGCATCAGTAGCTGTCCACTCAAGAACAGGGGTGTGTGGGCACCTCTGGGCGTCACAGGAGGGCCCGTGGCTCCCACCTTAATGAGGCAGCAGAGGGGGGCCCAGGGTCCCAGTTCACAGACCTGACCGGATGGGGTACCTTCCCGTGAGGAACGCGGATCGGCTGGGGGTGCACATGGAGGCTGCGGAGATGTGCTGGGTCAGCTGAACGCCGTCTCTAGCCAAGCTGTCGATGTTGGGGGTCCTGGAAGGAGAGACGGAGGGAAAACTGGAGAAAGGGGGATGGGAGGAAAGAAACAGAGATGGACAGAGACAGAGAGAGAGAGAGAGACAGAGACAGAGACAGAGATAGAGATAGAGAGACAGAGAGAGAGAGACAGAGAGAGACAGAGACAGAGAGACAGAGAGAGGGAGGGGAGGGAATGAGAGACGGAGACATGGAGACAGAGAGAGAGACAGAGAGACAGAGACAGAGAGACAGAGAGAGAGAGACAGAGAGAGAGACAGAGACAGAGACAGAGAGAGAGACAAAGACAGAGAGACAGAGAGAGAGACAGAGACAGAGAGAGACAGAGACAGAGAGACAGAGAGAGGGAGGGGAGGGAATGAGAGACGGAGACATGGAGACAGAGAGAGAGACAGAGAGACAGAGACAGAGAGACAGAGAGAGAGAGACAGAGAGAGAGACAGAGACAGAGACAGAGAGAGAGACAAAGACAGAGAGACAGAGAGAGAGACAGAGACAGAGAGAGACAGAGACAGAGAGACAGAGACAGAGACAGAGAGACAGAGACACAGAGACAGAGACACAGAGACAGAGAGAGGGAGGGGAGGGAATGAGAGACGGAGACATGGAGACAGAGAGAGAGACAGAGAGACAGAGACAGAGAGACAGAGAGAGAGAGACAGAGAGAGGGAGGGGATGGAATGAGAGATGGAGACATGGAGACAGAGAGAGACAGAGGCCAAGAGCGACAGACACACACAGAGACATAAAGAGGAAAGGGAAGGAGGGAGGGGGAGAGATTGAGAGAGACAGACAGAGACACAGAGACAGAGAGACAGAGGGAGACAGGCAGACACACACATAGATCTGAAGGTAACAATCTGTGCTTAAGTGTCTTTGGCGTAGAAACCATGGCTCTGCCCAGCCACTTAGAGACCTGAGGATGAGCGTTTGGTGGATAAATGTCCCTTCTCTGCACTCAGGTCACACACCTGCCTTGGGATTGGCTATAAAACCAGCAGGGATCGTGCGGGACCAGCCATGTCCAAACCGCACGTCTTATTTGGAGGTGCTGTCAGCTTTGGGAGGCCCGGCCCAGGCAGACGGATCTTATGACCCAGCAGGAGGCTCTGATGTTCGATTTTCTTGTCTCCGAAAGCCCACTGTTGACACCCATCCCCTAACAAGGCCTCTGCTCCCCAAATTGGGAAGCGCGGCCCGATCGACTCAGCCCAGGAGACGTCCACCAAGTGAGGTCAGCCCGGCCGTAAAGACAAGGGTGAAGCGACTTCACGGACGGCGGGAGCCTCATGAAGGAAATTAAGAAACAGACTCAACGGAAACAGACTCAGAGGCACAGAGAAGAGACGGGCGGCTGTCCGAGGGCAGGGGCGTTGGGGGGCTGGGTGAGCAGTGAGAAGGGGTTCAGCAGAGAAAACAGCAGCTCATAGGCGCAGACCACGGCGTGGTTATCACCAGAGGGTGGGCGGTGGGGACCTAAGAGAGGAAAGGGGGGCTCGTGGTGATGGAAGGAGACTTGGGATGGTAAAGACCCAACACAATGTACAGATGATGGATTGACGAATTGTACCCCGAAACCTGCATAATTTTATTAACCAGTGTCACCTCGATAAGGCAATAAAAACGTTAAAAATACATATAAAAATCAACACTCCGTCTCAGAAGGCTCCCTCGTGATGGGTGACGACTGAGCACTTTGCCCGGGGGACTCACAGGCATGTGCTATTCGCTCAACAGCCCAGAAAATCAAGGTGCAGGAGGTGAGGCAAGTTGCCCGAGGGGTCGCAGCCGTGAGCGCAGAATCCGGATCCAAATGCATGTAACCCTGAGTTTAATATTCCCTCTTTCTCAGAAAGAATAAATTGGGTTTTGGGTGAAGCAGCGGTCAGCAGGTGCATCCACCGTCCCGGCTGAAGGACCACATACCTTAAAGTGTCGTTGCCATAGCAGCCCAGGTCTCCGATCCCAAGATCGTCTGCCATTATCAGGACAATATTCGGCTTGTCATCAGCCGCCATTTGGGCCCAGCCCACGTGGAAGAGCAACCACACCCAATACAGGGCCACCCAGCGCCTCCTGAGGAACAAGCTCAGACTTAGCTGGAAACACCCTCTTCTGGATGGTTTCAGGGGCCACATCCCACACCCCCGTCATCTCCTCTGAGGGCACCAGGGTTTGTGGGACACCAAGCACATCTCCCCAAAAAAACAGACAGGCCTACGGATTTCTCTTTCCAAGTCAACGTTGGCCATCGCTGTTGAATGGCACCCATGGTGCCCAACGTCCGGCTATCCTGGCTCCTCAATGCACCCAAACCCATTGCTATTCTAGGGGGTGAAGTCCCAAAAAACAGGAATTCACCCAGAGACCCAAGCCTTTCTCCCTGGGTGAGAGGCCCTAAGACTTGGGAGGTTGTGTGGGTGGTGATGTTGCTGTTGACTTAGGGTTGTGGTTTCTGACCCATGGTTATGGCGACCGGGCCAAGACCTATGAAGCCATGTCCCCGGTTCCCCTGCTGACCTGTGGTTCTGCTGCTAAGACTTAGGAGGCTACGGGGGGGTTGTGCGGCCGATGGCCTTCCCGTGACAATGTCATTGTGTGTGGTGTCCCAGCTTGGCTGAGAAAAACCCAAACAAAGACAAAGTCACCACGGAATAAACGAAAAGCGGGGCTTGGGACAGAACTGGATTCTGGGAAGGATGCCGTCTGGAATCTGGTCCTTCACTGAGTCTTAATTTTGCTCAAGTCCCGTTTTCTCAAAAAAAATACATATCTTCCCACTGGGTCCCCACCCAGGTATCAGGTAATGGATGTTGGATAGTTGAACCATTGGCCCCAGACCCGTTAAAAATATTCTGATACAACTACCGACCCGAGATTGACACCCTGCGTTCCCCAAACTTTCCCCCCAAAAAACTGTTAACTCCTTGGAGACAACAACTCTACATCCAGGACTCTTTCTATGGACAAATCATAACATTACAGAAACGCTTTCCGTGTCTCCCAAACTGAATGAGTTGCCTTTGTCAATTCGTGCTTTTACAACGTTTTAAAATAATACAGGAGGTCCAGGGGTAGCTGAGCTGGTCTGAGCACCGTTCTGATACCTCAAGGTTGTGGGTTCGATTCCCCATCAAAGCACATACTAGACTCAGGCAATGAACGCCTGGCTAGTTGGATCCACAAATCAATGTTTCTCTCTCTCTCTCTCCCCCTTCCTGTCCCTCTAAAATCAATCAATAAAAATAAAATTTGTATCAATGGTCTAAATCTCTTCTACTTTACTATTATTAGTATAGACTTGCTGAACCCAGAATATCAGTTTACACTTGGGCGGCCAAGCACGTAAGGGAAGCGTGAGATCGGAGGGCTCTGGCTGTCCAGCTGAGTTCCCAGACCCCACAAAACTGTCCACCAGCCTCCACGTGTCTGCTTGGGGCCTAGTTGCCTCCTTACCTGAGCGTCATCTTGGAGACCTGAGTGTCCTCCTCTTTTCCTTGGGCAAAGAGATAAGCTCCTGAAGAGAAAAGTGTGTTATCTTTGGGTCGATGAAATCAGCTCCCATTTTGTTTGGAAAACTTTCCTCTGCTTCCGTCCACTAAAAACAGGTTTTCTGACTCTCTAATGGTGTAAACCCTGGGCTCTCGGTCGCTTTTAGCTCTTGGCCCATAAATGAAGAGCGTGAGCTGGGCCAAGTCCCAGAGCCGCCTGGCTCTTTTTTTTGGCTGTGAGATAATCGGCTCAGGCCCTAAACCTCCCGTCAAACATGCTCATGAGGATATAGTCTCAGGAAGGAGCGGAGCCTAAGGCTTTAATCTCACCGAGTCTCCGTGGAAGGAACTTCGGTCCCCTAAAGAGAGACAAAGGCTTAATCTCCTTCTTTGATTGTCTGTGAGTCCAAAGGCAGACCCCTTTCTGCTGATTTTAGGGAGAGTAATCATTGTGCAGGTTTGGGGGGTGCTCTGTGATAACCAAGGGACATGACAGCAAAACTCATTGCAAAGGAAGATAGAAACAAACACCCACCTTCCCCCTGAAATATATTATCCACTCTTGAGCCTTAAAATAAGACTAGGTACAGAACACTAAGCTCCTCCTTCAAAAGTCCATCCTGAGAACCCAAAACACCAACTATGAAGAAGACACACCCCCTCCGTGTTCACAGCAGCGCAACTGACAACAGCTAAGATCTGGAAACAGCCCAAGTGCCCATCCGTAGACAAGAGGATAAAAAAGCGGTGGTACATCTATGCCGTGGAATACTATGCAGCTGTGAAAAAGGTGGATCTCTTACCCTTCAGGAGGGACCTGGAGAGGATTATGCTGAGTGAAATAAGCCAATCAGAAAGACAAGTACCCCAGGATCTCACTCATATGTGGAATCTAATCATCAAAATAAACTGACCAACAAAATAGATGCAGAGACATGGAATCACGGAGCAGGCTGAGGGGTCTCAGAGGGAAGGGGGTGGAGAAGAGATTAACCAAAGAACTTATGTGCATCTTCGCATAGGCCCTGGACACAGACAGTAGTGGGGTGAAGGCCTGGGGAGGGGTGGGGGCTGGGCTGAGGGGGGCACAGGGGGTGGAAATGGGGAACATCTGTAATAGTGTCAACACTAAAAAAAATCCATCCTGCTCAAAACGAAAAAAACAGAGACCGGCACACAGAAAAAGGGCTTGTTGGTGCAGAAGTGGGAATGAAGGGATGGGGGCAGGAAGGGGGGGAGGATGGGGGGTGGGGAGTGGGGTCACTAACAGGAAAATTGACTTGGAATCAACGGCTCGGTGTCAGGGCTGATTCACTGAGTCCCGGGAAACTGACAGTCAAGCTGGACCCTTTCAGCCTGTGGAGCCCATGAACTCTGCCTGTTACACCAGAGAGAAAAAATGGGAGAGGACCCAGAAGGTCCCCGCTCGTACTCCTTCCACGTGCGAGCCCTGGCGTTGGGCTCGGCTTTGCTTCCCACAGCCGCCGTGAGCTGGAATTCACACATTGCCGGCCACACCCTGGAGACCTTGGCTGGCTCCCTTGAAGTATCATCGTTGCTAATTGATTTTCCTTTTACTGTCCTTTAAATTCCTGTTCTCATGTTTTAAATTCACCAATACAGGGTGGGGAGACCCCAGGAAAGGCCGAACCCAAGCCCTGTGCCCATCTCTCTCTCTCTGTCTCTCTCTCTCTGGTCAGCTCGCTGCGTCCTCAGGTGCACTGTGTTCACTTCCAGGTCCGGTAAATAATTAACGTTTATCTGTCAAAATTTCCTTGTATTTTATCACCGAAGGCATCTTGCCATCTCAGTGAGAATGACGAGGGCCGATCCCAACACAAAATTGAGTATCCATCGGCTGAGGCCAGCACCAAAACGCGTTCCCTGACTCACCCGTCCGTGGCGTTGTCTACGGGATTCCAGGACAAAACGCAAAGGCTGCTCTTAGCGACGTTTGACTCTCCTGGAAGCCACCTGGGAGCGTGGAATTCATCCGTCAACGGCTGACCCACGGGGAGGCTGGTCCACACTGAGGGCCGGGCTGGAAGGAGCTCACCCAGGGGACTCACCTTTTGGGTATGCAAATGAGGTCATCTGCGCGCTCTCCTGATTTGCAGGTGCGCCTGGAAATCCATGTTAAAGGAAAGGAGTCATTAGGCCAAACACCTGCAGACTCGCTTGCTCTGGCTGAGTGTTCTTAGCTGTGCCGACGGGCAAATGGGTTATCACAGGGGCAGGTAAGATAGAAGTTGCCAAACCGGGGCAGTTGCTCTAATTCTATCCAGTAGTCGGACTACTCCCTGGCCTGCAGCACTCACGGTGACCTTTCCACCAGCAGAGAAAGTATATCTTCTCTTCCAGGATTATATCTGAATTATATTCCACAACACAGATAGTGAGGAATCCTTTAGAGGCCTGGGATTCATATTATTTGTCAACACCGGGCCCCAAATCAATAGCCATTCGAGAGGGAATGAGGGAAAGTGACCATAGCATCTCCCCGGCGTTGTAAATAAACAGTTGACCCTGGAGAGTGTTATGCTGAGTGAAATAAGCCCGTCAGAGAAAGACAAGTATCCCCGTGATGTCACTCATAGGAATCTAGTGAACCAAGTAAACTAATGAACAAAATAGATCCAGAGACATAGAAGCATGGAACAGACTGAGGAGTCTCAGCAGGAAGGGGGGGTCAGGAAGAGATTAAACAAAGAATTTATGTGCATCTATGCATAACCCATGGACACAGACAATAGGGTTGGGAAGGCCTGAGGAGGGGTTGGCAATGGGATGCCTGTAATACAACAATAAAGACGAATTTTTAAAAAATAAATAAAATATCTGGGTATGTGAGAATCCAACCATTAGCATCTTCCACACAAAGGAAAGTTCATGGACATCCAGGTAGATGTCTTCAAGACGTGGCTTCTTGACGGGGGACTTTCTATGAGGGGTGCCACCCTGTGGTCCCCCCATGAACTCCCGACACCAGATCCTCCAGGAGCATCACGCCAAAGGAACAGGGACCTCCTCCCGGGGAACTCTGCATTGGAATTTTGTAAACACACCAGAAGGCCAGGTCGAGGTGTAATCCCGCCCCCCCAGGATGCGAACGCCAGAGGGCAGGTGAGGTTTTGTTCTGAACAATGAAATACACAGCGGAGGGCCTACAGACGGCCAACGGGTACGTGAAAAGATGCCCCAAGGTCGCTTATCCTCAGGGAGATGCAAATTAAAGCCACAATGAGGTGTCACCTCACGCCCGTCAGGATGTCTGCCATCAAGAAATCATCCAACGACACGTGCTGGCCAAGGTGTGGAGGAAAGGGGAACCCCGGGTACACTGCTGTGGGAATGCAGACGGGTGCAGCCCCTGTGGAAAAGAGTTTGGATCATAAAAATGTCTTAAATACCGATTCCGAAAAATGTCTTAAATACCGATTCCGACGGTGCCTCCATGACCAGCTGGTCTGAAATCGCATCACTGCGTTGATTAAATGATGCCCCTCCTCCCAGTGTCTGGGGCTCGACCCACATTTCGTGGGGTAAGAATGGGCCTTGCCTGGGGAGTCGTCAGCATCCTTCCATTGTCAGCCTCCCAGAAATGCATCCCACCCGGTTGTTGCTCGTTTGTTTCAACAGGATTTGCTGTTCTCGATACACTTTTCCCGCTAGTTAGCTACTGTCCAATCTTAGCTTTTTCTTAAATTATTATTTTTTAAATTTATCTTTATTGTTCCAAGCATTACAGACGGCCCCCTTTTATTTCCCTGTTGCCCCCCCTCCACCCCACACACACCCCCCGCAGGCCTTCACCTCACTATTTTGTCTGTGTCCACGAGTTACACATATGTGAGTATAAGTACTTTGGTTAATCTCTTCCAGTCCCCGACCCGCACTCCCACCTTCCGTCTAGTTATAGCTTTTGATGAATGGTGTCTAACGAGCCGTGTTCATTTAATCTAATTAACACCTTCGACGCAGCCGTCTGAACATCCAGGTAAGAAAACAGGACACCTTGAGAAGGAGCGAGCGTGTGCCCCGACCGGAGTGATGTTTCCTGAGTTGCATGAATCACGGGCAAACCCATGGAGGGCCGTGATCCGAGACCGCTGCCCTCAAATTCCGGATGCAATGGGGGAGAAAAATCCACTCTACCTAAAAAAAATTTATTAATTAAAAAAAATAATAATTCAGCTTTGGCTCTTGGCTCCCATCCCAGGTGAGCCTTAGACGTTCATTTAAACGGTGGTTTGCTGGTTTCCCAGTGGGGCGCTGAGCACCTGGCACACGTAGATGCGGCCGATGGAATATCTGCTTTTATCAAAGTTGGCTCATCTCCGAATCTTCGGATTCTGTGTGTGCAATAGGGCGTCACCTGGATGGGGAAGTGGAATTCGATCTTACACAACGGCCCTGTCGGCACACAGGTGCTGTTGTTGACCTAACACCCCCCGGGCTCTCGGCCGTGGCATTCCTCTATAATCTCGGATGCCCTCCCCCCCGCTGTCCCCGTAAAAGGATGTCTTTCCTTCCCTGCACTTTTCAGATGGGAGGAAGGCAGATAGATAGCAGATAATTATTCGGGGCATCTAGTTCCAAGAGAACCCCAATAGTCGCCTGTCTTCCCGATGGGAAAGATAGCACCCTCCCAAAGAAAACAAAAGACGCTCAAACCCTTCCCTACCCATCTGACTTAACAAAACATCGTCGGTCGACATCCAGCCCCAGCAAATCCCCAGCACAGATCAAGTTGCCCTGAGCAAGAGGCTAGAAGGTCCTCTGCGGAAAATGCACGCCCTTCCGCTGAATATTGGGGTAACTACCGTCTTTCACCTCGAAGGCTGTGCCATTCGTAAAAATGCATTTTCATCAAATGCCGATGAAGCGGCTGATACCGCTATAGACGGCAGACTCGCCAACGTCAAAGGCCGACAGGCCTTGCTCCACAGAGAGCCCAAGACCCCAAATTCGGGGACAGGCAAGACGTAAGAAAAGGGGGGCCCGGATGGCGAAGGGAAAGTCGAATGTACCCCGGAGCCACATGAAGTATACAGGTTAGAACTTGACAAAATTCTACCTGGGGGTGACCAGGTGGAATCTCAGGCTCGGTAAGTCTCGGAGAAAGGTCGCGAGAAGGTGCATTTAAGGCAGCCGGTGAGCAGGTGACGGTGAGAGAGCCGGGAATACAGGGAACAGGGGGTGACGTCCTGCTAGGGAGGAACGACCCTGGAACCTCGGGCGGCCACATGAAGAATTTGCATTGTAGGTCAGCACAGGAAGGCAACTCTAGGACTGGTGACGGATAGGCCCCAGCTTGCACTGGGGACAAATACATTTGGAGCAAAGAGAGAGTGGATTAGAAAGGCGATTCGGGGGGCGTGGAGGGGATGAGGTGTGGGCAGGGCAGCCAGGTGTTCCTCTGTTGCAAAAGCCCAGTGTGCACCTCAGAGAACCCCAAGGGGGTGTTGGGCAATGACGCAAAGGGCCATCCGGCAAGGGAGAGACGTGTGAGGCCAGGAAGCCTCAAGGCCGCCCCAGCTCCTAATCTTCCAGGAAAGGTTCGCTTCCTTCCAAATGCCAAGGCGACTAGGCCGCCAGGACATGCACAGAGGTCAGGACGCCTCCGGGGTGCCACTGTGGCTTTGCAACCCCACGGTCAGGTCAAGGGAGCCTCTACCCACCAAAGTGGACACTGCACCCCACTCCCTGTCGTCCTGTTTCTCACACCAAACAGTCAGCTGGAGAAAAATCTATACCCACCTAAAGGGAAACACTCGTCCCAACGCCTTCAGGTCCTGGCTTGATACCAAAGAATCAGGTCAAGAAAGTCTCCGCACCCACCAAAGCGTAGGGCTCAATCCAACTCCCCCCGTCTAATCCTGAAGCTGTCACCCTGCCATATAGACCTGGGTAGGGTAAAAAATTACCTCCCTGTCGTTGGAGGGCATGCAGAGGCAGACTTAAGGAAGCCGGCATCTTCCACGTCGCCCCGAGCACGGGCCGGCTCTCCGAAAATGCGGAAAACGCTCTTTTCTAACACACAGGCCGGGATCCCAGCCCCGTAGGGTTGCCACCTTGAGCAAATAAATGCCCGGTTAACTTTGAGTTTTAATTAAATATGCTTTTTTATTTATTTATTTTTATTTATTTTTATTTTATTTTATTTTATTTTTATTTATTTATTTTTTTTTAGCTCAAGCATGTCCCAAATATTCCACAGGAAAGTTGTATCAGCAGAAAGCACTTGTCCCTCAGCTGGAATTCAAACCCCAGCGGGTGTTTGGGCCTATGTCTCACACGGAGATGAACGATGGTTCTCATAAGGGAGCTCAGTTTTAGGAACAGGCTGGCAGAGCTGCGAATGACTTACCTGACCTGAGGGTGCAGGGAGGGGGGGTGAAAGGGAAAACGTCTTTCGTAGCTTAAAAACCACGTGACACGGCTGAGCAACCAGCCGTCATAAAAAGAAATATATTGAGCATAAAGCGCGGGTTGGAAGATATCGTCGGCACTATTGGGGTAACGACGTGTGGCGTCGGGTGGGTGCTGGAAATAGAGGGGGGATCCCTTTGTAAAGCCTATGAAGGTCTTAACCACTATGTCGTCTATCGGAAACTAATACAAACTGGTATTGAATGTAAAATGTAATTTTTAAAATAATTCTTTAATTAAAAGTATATATATTAGGCCCAGCCGGGCGTGGCTCAGCGGTTGAGCGTCGACCTAAGATCCAGGCGATCGGGGTTCGATTCTCGGTCAGGGCACAGGCCCGGGTTGTGGGCTGGATCCCAGCAGGGAGTGTGCAGGAGGCAGCCGATCAGTGACCCTCTGTCATCATTGATGTTTCTCTCTCTCTCTCCCCCTCTCCCTTCTTCTCTCTGAAATCAACAAAAACATATTTTTAAAAAATAAATATATTAAAGAAATAACAATTGAGAAAGTTCCCCCACCCCGAAATTTCTTGATTTCTTTCCAGTTGCTCTGAAACAATGAAATGACCCGGGAAAAGTAAAGCGAATTCTCAGCATGGCTCCCTGGCCGGAGCTGAGTGCGGGCTCCTTTGTCATGCCCGGGATGCACACGGCACGACCCTCACAGGTATTTGAGCCTGTGACCTGGATGGGGGAGGGCACCTCCAGTGTGGTAGAAATTCTATTGGGGGAAAAAGCTGATGTACAATTTACACGTGGTGCCCAAGACATGGAAACAACCTGCCGGCCCTTCGGTGGAGGAATGGATAAAGGAGCTGTGGTCCGTTCGTAAAAGGGAATAGTACTCAGCCCTGAAAAACGAATTACTGGTATTTGCGACAACACCGGTGGACCTTGAGAAAACCGTGTTAAGCAAAACAAGTCGGTTGGAAAAAAACTATATGATTTGTCTCATGTGTGGGATATAAAACCAAAACCAGTAAATGGACAAACACACACAAAATGGACAGACAACGAGGGGGGGAGATGAAGAGGGAGTAGGGGGTCACATATATGGTGACCGAAGGAGACTGGACTTTGGCTGGTGGACACACAACGCAATATACATGTGACGTGTCGCGGAATTGCACGCCTGGAATTTAGATGATCTCCTTGACCCGTAAATTTAATTTAAAAAAAAGAAAAGAAAAAGAAAGGCTGATCTAATAAGCGCATTAGACTAGCAGACGGGTCATGGATGGTGGTTCTAAGCAACGTGGACGGCACTTGGGCGGGTGGCCAGGAAAGTCACCTGGGAGGTTTAGCCAGACAATAGCTGGTCTCAAGGCTCAACCCTGCCATCCATCCCGGGGCACAACCCTCTACGTTGACACCCCGACTTTCCAAATCCACAACCCCCGTGGGGATCTTGACAGGGGCGTTGAGAAATAGAGAGATTAGACCAAAGCTAAGATATGCAAATACTCTCTACATGGGTCCCATCGGTCCCACACCCTCCTACTGAAACGTGTGTGCTCATGGTTCCCGCTGAGGGTTCACCCGTGCTTGAGACGGATCGGGTGTCATTTCACCCTGTTGACAACCTGGAGGAAACTGAGCTTTCCTTTCAAGCAAACCATGGCCAACTGGAGAACCGGTTATCGGAGAACCTTGCCCAGGAGTTTTGTACTGTAACTGAGACCAATATAAGATAGGAGGAGAGACGGTTTCCTTGGATATTAGGTTCCCGATGGAGACTGAGGTTCAAGTTCTGGACGGGGTGGCTTTTTTCCCGGGATTTTGGAGTGACAATCGTCACTCCCTCTCCTGGCTTCGGGCGGTTCACGGGCCATGCTTGGCATTCCTTGGTTTGTAGTCCCACCATCTCCACGTGGCCTCCTCCTTCCCGTTCTACGTGCCTGTGTCCAACTGTCCCCTTATTACAGGGACACCGGTCCTACTGGATTCGGGTCCCAACCCAACGCACTGTGAGCTAACCTAATCCTTAGGTTCCACACACGCAAAGACCTTATTTCAAAATAAGGTCAACTTCTTACCCAAGGATCTGGGCCACGGGTTGGGACATCCAGGTACAAATGTGAGTCCAGTTCATAGAACTGTCTACCGCAGCTTGTTGACTCCTAGCTTTTTCATGTTGATTTTACGCTATTATTTTATGATTATTTTTGTTAACGCTCACCTGAGGATAGTTTTTCCCTCTTGATTTTTAGAGAGAGTGGAAGGGAAGGAGGGAGAGAGAGAGAGAGAGAAACATTGACCTGTTGACCCTCCCACTGATGTCCTCGTTGATTGCTTCTTAAATGTGCCCTGACCGGGGATTGAAACTGCAACTTGGTGTATCCAGATGACACTCTTACCAACTGAGCTACGCAGCCAGGGTGCAATCAAGAAGTTCTTTTGCAAGCAGGGTAATTAGATATAATCCACTCGTTTTCACGGCCACGCACACGGGCTGAAGCAACAGAGGAAGCATGAAATCGGTGTATTTCCCAACACACAGAGCACAACCCGTTAATGGACCCTGACACCAAGGAGTAGGTTGGTCAGGCGGTCAAAGAAATGCAATATTGGCCAACGCTGGGCTCAGAGCAAGGTTTCCTGTGAGCACCTGGCTCCAGTAGGCTCTTTGCTGAGTCTCCTGGGCTGAGATACGAAACCCCCGTTGCTTGACGTTGACCACGTGGTCATCAGACCCATGTGTTTTGGCAGCAAATAAATGAGTAACTGTTGTTCGTGACAACTGAGCTTTGGAATAGCATTTTTTTGTTGTTGTTAATCTCCACTCAAGGATATTTTAATTTTTTAATTTTTTATTTTATTTTTTTTATTATTATTTTTTTAAACATATCTTTATTGATTTCAGAGAGAGGAAAGGAGAGGGAGAGAGAGACATAGAAACATCAATGACAAGAGAGTCATTGATCGAGCCCGCAACCTGGGCATGTGCCCCGACAGGGAATCGAACCCCGATCGCCTGGATCCTAGATCGATGCTCAACCGCTGAGCCACGTCCGGCCGGGCTCGAGGATATTTTTAGAGAGAGTAGAAGGGACAGAGGGACAGAGAGAGAGAGAGGTTGCCTCCCACATGCAGGATCGAACCTGCAACCCAGGTACGTGCCTTTGACCAGGAATCGAACCAACAGCCCCACGGTGCACTGCACCCCACGATGCACAGGATGTCCCCCATCAGAGGTCATGCTTTCGTCAGTGTCACTAGTGCTGAACTTGACGAACCCCCATGGAAGGGGAGAAATGTTGCATCCCCGGGTCTCCTTAAGTAGACAACCCACATCAGAGGACGATCATTTACACACGTGGAATACTATGCAGCTGTGAAAAAGGAGCTCTTACCCTTTGGGACAGCATGGAGGGGCCTGGAGAGGATTATGTTGAGTGAAATAAGCCATCAGAGAAAGACAAGTATCCCCATGATCTCACTCATATGTGGAATCTAATGAACAAAATAAACGGATGAACAAAATAGAGACAGAGACATGGAAGCATGGAACAGACTGAGAGCTCAGAGGGAAGGAGGGAGGGGGGATGGGAAGAGATTAGCCAAAGAACTTAAATGCATCTATGCATAGCCCATGGACACAGACAATAGTGAGGACCTGGGGTGCGTGAGAACCAGGTCGAGGGGGTCAATGCGAGGGAAAGGGGCCATCTGTAATACTCTCAACAATAAAAATGTCTTCTCCCAAATTTTTAAAAAGCAACTAATACCAAGGCTTCAAAATGCATGAAAGCAGAGTTAAATTTAAAAAAAAAAAAAAAAAAAAAAGACATTTTGCAATAATAGTTTCCCGGATTTTAAAAAATTCACCGCCATCATTGAATGACTTGGGTATATAATTCTGGGTTGATAGATTTTTTTTCCTGAAAAGTTTAATTAGATTATTCTATCATCTTGTGGCTTCTCTTGGAGATGTTAGTGAGTCTCTGTTAGTTTAATTATTTTATATTTTGTAGGCAACCTTGTTTCCTTCTAATTCACTTAAAGATCTTTTCTTAGTCTTTTGAAATGTGGAGTTTTCCCATGACGCCTTCATTTATAAATTTATCTTTGTTTATCCGGCTTTCTCAATGTGCTTTCTGAATGCCTGTCATCGATTAAAATTTTCCAGCCGTAATTTTTCTATTTGACTCTGTACTTCAGAGAATAGAATGAATTACCATTGACACCAATGACAACATTCATCACAAGGATATTTATTGAATGCTCACTGTATACAAGGCAAATTCACAAGAATTAGAACCTGCATAGCTACTCTGTGAAATAGATACTGGTTTTCCCCATTTTACACTAAAAAAAAAAAAAGCAACCCTGAGATTTCTCCCCCATCCCATGGTTAGCAGGAAGCATAGCCAAGACCTGTCGCCGAGTGTTTCGTCCCAGAACCAAATGTTAGACAGAAAGAGAAGGGAAAACAGGAAAATCAATGAGTAACAATGACTATGATGATTTTGACAACACATCAGTATTTTGTTGTTTTTTTTAATTTTTTAAATGTTTTTATTGATTTCACAGAGAGGAGGGGAGAGGGAGAGAGAGAGAAAAACATCAGTGATGAGAGAAAGTCATTGACTCGTTGCCTCTTGCTCGCCCCCTACTGGGGATCGAGCTCACAATCCAGGCATGCGCCCTGACCAGGAATCGAACTGTGACCTCCTGGTTCGTAGGTCAACCCTCAACCACTGAGCCACACCTGCTGGGTGGCAACACTTCGGTTTTTATGCACACTATCTACTTCACGCTGATATGAAATACTTAAGGTTGGTTACCAAAAAAAAATAATAATAGTAATGTGTCTGGGTTTAGAAGTTTCTAATGGAATCGTGTAAAAAGAGTGACACCAGCCACTCAGAGAAAGTCAAGTACCATATGATTTCACTTATATGTGGAATCTAATGAACAAAATAAACAAAAACAAAACAAAAAAAAATAGAAACAGAATCACAGACACAGAGAACAGACTGACAGCTATCATAGGGGAGGGGTTTGGGGTAAAAAAGGTGAAGGGATTAAGCAAAGAAAAAAAAGATTCATGGACAAAGAGAACAGCATGGTGATTACCTTCTATGGGGGGTAAGGAAGGGGGGTAGGAAAGGTAAAAGAGGGTAAGTGGGGAATAAATGGTGATGGAAGGAGACTTGACTTGGGGTGGTGAACACACAATATACAGAATACTATAGAATTGTACCCCTGAAGCCTATATAATTTTATTAACCACTGTCACCCTAATAAATTCAATGAAGGAAACACACAATGACATCGGACCTGCTACTTCTAACGTTCTAGGAACCACAGATCCACAAGGATCTGGAGAAGGTCACCTTAGTCTTTCTTTGCCCTGGAAAAAATGACACAGTATTATGAAAACGTGATACAGACCATGCTCCACTTCAGTTCGCTGCTATACAGAACCACTTGGTCCTCACTGAGTTCCAGGACATAACTTGAAGAAAAAACTAAAATCTAAGGGTTAAAAACATGGGTGGCCCAGCCGGTGTGGCTCAGTTGGGTCAGCGTTGTCCTGAGCACCAGGAGGTCACCAGTTCAGTTCCCG
Organism: Miniopterus schreibersii; assembly: GCF_964146895.1. Lineage (NCBI taxonomy): Eukaryota > Metazoa > Chordata > Mammalia > Chiroptera > Miniopteridae > Miniopterus > Miniopterus schreibersii. The sequence goes on along the minus strand of NC_138120.1, from coordinate 1,082,417 downwards.
ATCAGGGCACGATCCCCAGTAGGGGGCGTGCAGGAGGCAGCCGATCGATATTTCTTTCTCATCGATGTTTCTCTCTCTCTCTTTTCCTCTTTCTCTAAAACAAAATCAATAAAAACATATTTTTTAAAAAATGAGTGGAGGGGTTGATCCCAAAGGGGTTGAATGAGTCAGCCGAGAACTGTTCCCAACAGCGTTTGTAGTAGCACATGGGTGCTTGGTAACAAGTAGCCCCTGTCTGCTCCTCAAGCGTTGGCTATAATGTCATCTTCCTTGTCACACCCACACAAGGGGAAATTCCCACAGCAGGGCTGCAGCCACGGTTTCCAAATAGTGTTGAACACAGAGAGCTGCTGTGGAGCGGGCGTGAGTGTCCTTCGATGCTCTTTGACGGCCGCCTCGATTTTCATGACCACAGAGTCGAATAACGCTTCGTTGTTGGGGCTGAGCGGTCGGGATTCAGAAGGATCTCTTGAGATGTCAAAGAGGAGTGGAGGGTCATGGTAGGTGACGTCTCCAGTACAGGAGCATATTTCACTCCCGTAGCAGGCTCCAGCTCCCTTCGGGGAAAATTTGGGACTCACGTAATGAACCTTCCACACCGTTGCACCTGGGAAACAGAACCCTCTCGTTGAGATGCCATATTTGTTATTGTTTTAGGATCTTTTTTCATTAAACACGTATTTCTCAAACGTTTTTTGGTTAATAATTGAAAGTCTCCTGCAAAAAGTTACACAACAAAAATAGTGTTTCCTCAGCTATCAAAAAATTCACGATTTTACTGCCAACTTGAAGATTTTTCTTCTTTAAAAAAATTTTTTATTAAATTTTTTCTTTTTTAGAGAGAGAGGAATGGAGAGAGAGGGAGAGAGAGCAAGAGAGAAACACCAATGATGAGAGAGTCATCGATTGGCTGTCTCCTTCACGCCCCCTACTGGGGATCAAGCCCAAAACCTGAGCATATGTCCTGACCAGGAACTGAACCAGCAGCAACCTTTTGGTGCATGGATGACACCCAACGAATTGAACTGAGCCACTGAGCCAGGGCAGGAAAAGCTTTTTGTTTGTTTGTTTTCACTTTACATGGAAGACATTGACTTGAAGAATGCATCACACCAGTACTGAAGAATTGCACGGGAGAAAGCCCGTATCTATTCTGCAGTTTCAGTCAAGCTCAACCAAGTAGAAATTCTAGAACTTTATCCAAACGTCTCTGAAAGCTTTCGTTGACAGATGTAAGGCAATCGATATCATTTGTTGATATATATTTATTTACGTGCATCCTATAGTGTGACGGTGAGACAGAAACAGTGAATTAGGAGAGGCAGGTAGTGACTGATGTGTGGGTTAGAATAAAGTTCACTCCCTGTTGCTAATTTGTTTTAATATTCTTAGTTGGGAACATTTGTATTCCCTCTCTCTCTCTCTCTACCTGCATATTAGCATACATGCATAATAAGCTAATTGCTTATTTGCTTATACAAACATAGACAGACATACAGACACACACCTCGATAAACTTACTGTAGTACAATGGCTGCTTACATAATTTTCCTAAGGAGAAGATTCATCCTGGCTGGAGGTTATTTGCACGTGTCATAGCTCCCGCCCTCCCTCAGAGAAAAAGGAGACAGGGCTGTGTCTTTATCACATGCCCACATGTCTACCGTCTTCATACTCACAGTCTTTCTGATGCCACCTGACGGCGTGCAGGTAGACCCCACAGTAGTGGAAGAGGAACTCGTGGTCCGAGTGGCGGGCCCTGCCTTCCAGCAGAGGCATGAGGTTCTTGCCGTCGATCACTCTTAGGAGAGAGAGGAAAATGCACAAAGTGGTGAGGGAGGCGTGGTTTAGTCGCCTGTCTTATTACAGAAGGAGCGGGAAGAGATGGACAAGGAAGGGATGGAGGTGGAGGGAGAGGAGACAGACTTTTTAAAATTTATTGCCCGGCCGGATGTGGCTCAGCGGTTGAGCATCAACCTGGGATCCAGGCGATCGGGGTTCGATTCCCGGTCAGGGCACATGCCCGCGTTGTGGGTTCGATCAATGACTCTCTCATCATTGATGTTTCTATCTCTCTCTCTCCCTCTCCTTTCCTCTCTCTGGAATCAATAAAGATATATTTTAAAAAATAAATTTAAAAAAATAATAAAATTTATTGCTCATCTTCAGTTATTTTATAACAAAAAAGGGAAAAAAATTAAGACATATGATACATTTTCTAAGATAATGGGAGAGGGTAGCAGATGGAAGTATTAACGCGATAACCTTGCAAGACATTGGGAGTGAGCGTCATGGATTACAACATTGCACTTTTTACTCTTATTTGATTGGAGGGGAACCCCACTGCAAATGAATACACATCCTCCCACCACCACACACACACACACACACACACACACACACTCCACAGAATTAAACCATTAAAGCATGTCACGTATTTACTCATTTTAAAACCATAGAGAAATATGGTATAATTCACCGCACACACATAGACACATGCTTCCTTTTATTCAATAATTCACTTAATATTTGTTTAAGAGATTAAAAAACAAACAAAACGGGTCAAGAATGAGCCCTGCCGGTGTGGCTCAGTGGTTGAGCATTGACCCAGGAACCATTCCTGGTCAGGGTACGTGCCCAGGTTTGGGGCTCGATCCCAGTAGGAGGTGTGCAGGGGGCAGCTGATCAATCACTCTCATCATTGCTGTTTCTATCTCTCTCTCTCTCTCCCTTCTCTCTCTAAAAATCAATAAAAACATATATTTTTTAAAAAGAAAGACAATTAAGCAATCTGTTTCACAAACATGTAAAATTATCTAATGTATCCACACGCAACTCAAATCTATCCCCCCAGACTAGGAGCAAGCAGTGGTTTCCTACCTGTTCTGGGGCAATATTCCTCCCCCGACGTAAGACAGCGTTGGGTAAATGTCCATCAGACTGGTGGGCTCGTCAATGACCTTCCCAGCCTCCAGCACCGTTGGCCACCGGAATATTCCTGGAACGCGGATGCCCCCTTCCCATCCGCCCATCCCTTTCCCACCTAAAAGCAAAGAGCAAAGGCAAAGATGACTTCAACTCAACTGTGTCATGCTCCACTCAACTGGAAATTAAACCTACACATAAACTCTGCTTGCTTTTTTTGTCTGTTGTTGTTAACCCTCAACTAAGGATCATTTTTCCATTGATTTTTAAGACAGTGGAAGGAAGGGAGGGAGGGAGAAACATCGATGTGAGAGAGACACATGGATTGGCTGCCTCCCCCACCCGCCCAGCTGGGGCAGGGATCAAACCTGCAACCCAGGTAGTGCCCTTGACCGAGAAGCAAACCCTAGACCCTTTAACCCACCGGTGCTCTAACCACTGAGCAACACCAGCCAGGGCTACGCTCTTGAGGCTTTCATTACTTCCCACATTTTTGCCTTCCACTCTGCACACTGCCCCCAAACTCACCACCTTTCCCCATCTAGCTTGACAAGAGAGTATAACTCCTAAAAATCTCCACACAGCATTTGGGGGTTGACACGGGTGCGTGCAAAGCTCAGGAGACCCTGCAGGGGCATCAACTGAAGTGGGACAGCCCCTGTGCCTCACCTTTGTAGACCCCGTTCCATCCGCCCAGGTGCTCGCCCCTGGCCTGTGCCTCCAGGTTGCCCCCATTGTCCGAGGTGAAGTACACCAGTGTCTGGTTGGTCAGGCACTCCTGGTCCAGGGCCTCCAGAATCTTACCTGGCACAGGTGGAGATAGGGAGCTGTCACCTTTCAGCGTGGGCCATGGCTGTTTATCATGTGTTCGTGATTACTACACACTGCAGCATAATTAAATTATACTTTATTATAGATTGCAGAATATTATGTAATAAATCGCTATCATAGATGCTTGTTAATACTCTGCTGGACTCAGCAAGCATTGTTTTTACGGGTCAACAGTCCCTTGAGAAGACAGAGCGTGTCCACTGAGGTCCTTGGCCCATTTTTTAATTGGAGCCTTTGTCTTCCACGTGTTGAGTTGTATGAGTTCTTTATATATTTTGCCTTGGAGGCTTGGGGTGGGGTAGGAGCTGGGCACAATGGGGGGGAAATATTTGCAGATTTCACTGATTTGCCAGCTTTTAGTTCAGGGAAACGCGTACCTATTGATTTCCCAAGATACGCAAGGCGCCGTCCATTGAGGCGATGAATACAGATTTGCTTTCTGACCCCACGATCTAGATGCTTGGTTGCTTTTCCTGAATACTTACCCACCATCCAATCCATTTCTTCCACATTGTCGCCATAGCGACCGTATTTACTGCGTCCCACGAAATTCTCTTTGGTGATGAGGGGCGTGTGGACGTGAAGAAAAGACACAAACAAGAGAAAAGGTCCGCGTTTGTACCTGAGGGTAGGAAGTCAGACTGAGTTACCTTTACAGAGAGAGGCGACTGCGGAAAGCAGAGGGGTGCAGCCACCGTGGAAAACAGTATGGAGTTATCTCAAAAAAATAAAAAATGGAGCTGCCTTATGACCCAGCGATGCCTCTTCTGGGAATATATCCTAAGAATCCTGAAACACCCATCAGAAAGAACTTGTGCACCCTTATGTTCATAGCAGCACAATTTAAAATAGCTAAGTGCCCATCCGTAGATGAGTGGATAAAACAGCTGTGGTACGTCTATGCCGTGGAATACTATACAGCTGTGAAAAAGGACCTTGTATCCTTTTGGACAGCATGGATTTTACTGATTTCAGAGAGAGGAAGGGAGAGGGAGAGAGAGATAGGAACATTAATAATGAGAGAGAAACAGCCGTCTGCTGCCTCCTTCACGCCCCCTACTGGGGATGGAGCCTGAAACCCAAGAATCAAACCGGAGAGCTCCTGGTTCATAGGTCGACGCTCAACCACTGAGCCATGCCAGCCAGGGTACCTTTTATTTTCTTATCACAGTCCCCTGTGTGTCTTGGGTTTTCGTGGGTGACTGAATACCTGTCAATGAAGGAGAGGGCCTCCTTGAGCATGAGCGCGGAGACTCTGTCTTCCCTCATGGGCTGCTGGACGATTTCGTGGTTCCTCATGAGGATGCAGTTCCAACGCCGCACGAACCCGTAGCTGGAGAACCAGCCCACGAAAAAGACAAAGGCGAGGAGCCCGAAGGTGACGATGATGCCCCATGGCACCGGGAACCAGCGGGTGAAGCGGGGGATGAGCAGCAGGAGAGGGAGGAGCCCGATGGCCGTGGTGGAGATGCCCAGCTTGATCCTGACCCACCGGTGCAGCTCCGGCGTCTCGGAGGCCCTGCAGTCGCTCAGAAGGCCGAAGGGCATCCCGTAGAAGTAGTCGAAGCCATGGTTCAGGGGGTGGTAACAGTGGTCATCCCTGGAGGCACAGCTCAGGCCTTGGTGCCACTTTCCTGGAAATAGAAACGGGGGTAGCATTTCTAGAACATGGGCTTCTGTCAGGAGAAGTTACAAAAAACTTGGACTTTCTTGCCCTTGATGGATCTTTTATTATTTTTATTATTAATGAGCCACAGCAGCCACGGTTCCATGGATCTTCTTGGTTCCGACATTGTCTCCGTGCAAATGCTAAGATGTCTGTAGCTATGGCGCCAACACCTGTTTGCATAAAACCTGCATCTTTCAGGCTAAAAGTGGGCAATAGAAACCCTTCTCTTTTCTAGATGGACAGAGTCTATGGCCTGGAAAGTATTATGTTCAGGGAAATAAGCCCGTCCGAGAAAGACAAGTGTCACACGGTCTCACTCATATGTGGAATCTAATGAACAAAATAAACTTATGGATAAAATAGCTGTGGTACATCTACACCGGGGAATACTATGCAGCTGTGAAAAAGGATCTCTTATCCTTTGGGACAGCAGGGAGGGACCTGGAGAGTGTTATGCTGAGTGAAATAACCAGGCAGAAAAAGAAAAGTATCCCCGTGATCTCACTCATATGTGGAATCTAATGAACAAAATAAACTGAACAAAATAGATGCAGACACGTGGAAGCATGGAGCAGACGGAGGGGTCTCAGAGGGAAGCGGGGACTGGAAGAGATGAACCAAAGAACTTATATGCATCAGTGCATAACCCATGGACACAGACAATACTGTGGGGAAGGCCTGGGGTGGGGGATGGATGTGGGGAAGAGAGTCAATGTGGAAAAAAGGGGGTCATCTGTAATACTTTCAATAATAAAGATAATTTTTTTAAAAAAAATGCTTCCAAAAATAAAAATAAAAATTTCCCAGGTGTCCCGCCCTCCCTGGGAAGCCAGAGACTGCGTCTTGGTTGATATGTGTTCACACTTCCACCGACCAGCCGTGTATTTTCTTTTGTATTATTTTTTTTAATCTTTTTAAAAATAGGTATTGATTTCAGAGAGAGGCAGGGAGAGGGAGAGAGAGAGAAACATCAATGATGAGAGAGCGTCACCGGCTGGCTGCCTCTTGTGCGCCCCCTGCTGGCTGCCCCCTGAATTTCCAGGACTGGGGACGGAGCCCGAGTTCCCATCGAGCAGTCACTTCTCACTGTCTCATGCCACCCACTAAAAAAATAACCAAAACTCTGTGGCCGCAGCTCCTCGCCACGGTCCCCAAAGTGGGGATGATACGCTATCCCTGGAAACTTAACCGTGAGCGAAAGGAATTGGGGAATGGGAGCCATTCCCTCGAACGAGCACATACCACGTGGGTCAGGTTCTGTGCTGATTTATTCACACACATTGTTGTATTTCGTTCTTTTAAGACCCTTTAGGACCAATGAGAAAGCTACTATGTGGATTCATTAGGAAGCCTGAGGTCGTATTAATGATGGGGAAGATGGACTCACACCCAGGTTTGGTGGTGCCCTGAGTCTCCCTCAAAGCTAATTTAGAAGATGTTTATTCATCTGATGCTACCGGGAGCTTTGTGGGAATAAACTCACTACTGGTCACATATGGATGATACAAACTCATTGGTTTTTCTTTGGGGGGGGGGGGGGTTTGAGGGGGGGTGTTCTTTTTAAATTTATCTGTATTATTGGAAGTATTTCAGATGCCCCCTTTTCCCCCATTGAACAGCCCCTTCCCATTTTTTAATTATTTTTATTGTTGATAGTATTACAGATGCCCCCCCTTTTTTCTCTCCCTTGCCCCCCACCACCTGGTTCCAGTCCCCCCTCTCTTCCAGGCCTTCACCTCACTATTTCTGTGTCCATGGGTTATGAATATAGGCATATAAATTCCTTGGTTAATCCCCACGCCCTCTGCCTTCCCTCTGAGCTCCCTCCGTCTGCTCCATGCTTCCATGTCTCTGGATCTATTTTGCCCATAACTTTATTTAGTTCATTAGATTCCACACATGAGTGAGATCATGGGGATATTTCTCTTTCTCTGCCTGGCTTATTTCACTCAGCATAATGCCCTCCAGGTGTCTCCATGCTGCCCCAAAGGGTAAGAGATCCTGCTTTTTCACAGCTGCATAGTATTCCACGGTATAGATATACCACAGCTTTTTTATCCGCTCATCTACGGATGGGCCCTTGGGCTGTTTCCAGGTCGTAGCACCGCTATTTACAATAGCTAAGATCTGCAAACTCATGTTTTTAAAAGTGAGGCCATCTTAGCTGATGTCCGAGGTACAATCTACATGGAAAATCCTAAAACTAGCGCCTATAACAAACAGGAAACATGTCTCAAAATTACTTGCTCACAGAATCTCTCCTTAGAGGCATAAGTGATGGGACCAGAATCCTGTGGCATAAACCTGCGTGGTGATGTGCCGACCCACAGTCTCACCCCTGCCCAACACCGACCCCCCACAGGCATGGGAGAGGGGGGCGATCTGAACACGTAGGGTAGTAATTGCCTCCCCTTGCTCGCTGTGTACGCTTTCAGTTCTCAAGTTCAAGAAGATCCCTTTAAAAATTGATTCATGCCCTGAACGGTGTTGCTCAGTGGTTAGAGAGTCTGAATGTACACCAAAGGGTCATGGGTTCGATTCCCGGTCAATATGTCTCTCTCACGATCATGTTTCTCTCTCTCTCTCTATCTCTTCTCCTCCCTCCCATTCTCTGTAAAATAAAAGCGATGGAAAAAGATATTTTCCGACAACAATGAACAAAAAAATAATTTTTTAAATTAAAAATTCACTCATTTTTTCAGCTAGCAACGGCCTCGCCAAAGCAGGCCCCCGCCCTACAGAATATTCTATTTGGGGGGCAATGGATGAGCATAATTGCTTTTCATACCCACGGCTTTTCTAACTCCTTGCTCTAGGTGTTGAAGGCCGTCCATCATTGTGCCTTAAGCTCCTTCCCCACTGTCTCTTCGCAAAGAGAAGCTGGCCCCAGGTACCCCCTGGAGAGGTGACCCAGAAAAAGAGGGGGTTTCCACGTCCGCAGCTCCCCCACCGGCATACCTATGAGCCCCGTGCGGTAGCCCTGATGCTGAAGCAGTCTGGCGAAGGTGGTTTCGTTGGTGGGAAGACCGCCCGAGCCTCCCAGCCAGGTGAGGGCGCGGTTCAGGTTGAAGGCAGACGCCATGCCTACGGGCACAGAAGCAGAGCCCAGGTGACCGGTCTTCTCGGCAGGGGCTCCACGGATTCCTGCGTCTACCTGAGGTCCTCGGATGCACCCCCTGTGCCCTTCCAGTCTCTTCTCTCCCCCAAGTTTTTCTCTTGCCTTTGACTATAAGCTTCCTCCGCGCTCCTTCTCCCACGGGCCAAATGCACACGTGCTCTTGAACTTGGGTTAGGGTTAGGGTTAGGGTTAGGGTTAGGGTTAGGGTTAGGTTAGGGTTAGGGTTAGGGTTAGGATTAGGGTTAGAGTTATAGCTAGGGTTAGAGTTAGGGTTAGGCCTAGGGCTAGGGTTAGGGCTAGGGTTACGGTTAGGGCTAGTGTAAGGGTTAGGGCTATGGTTAAGGTTAGGGTTAGGGTTAGGGTTAGGGTTAGGGCTAGGGCTAGGGCTAGGGCTAGGGTTAGGGTTAGTGTTAGCATTAGGGCTAGGGTTAGGGTTAGGGCCAGGATTAGAGTTTTAGGGTTAGCGTTAGGGTTAGGGTTAGGGTTAGGGTTAGGGTTAGGGTTAGGGTTAGGGTTAGGGTTAGGGTTAGGGTTACAGTTAGAGCTAGGTTTAGATTTAGGGTTAAGGCTAGGGTTAGGGCTAGGGTTAGGGTGAGGGTTAGGGTTAGTGTTAGGGTTAGGGTTCGCTTTATGTTTAGAGTTCACAATTGCAATAAACTTAGGTTTAGGGTCAGGGTCAAGGTTAAAGTGATGGGTAGGGTTAGTGTTCGTGTTAGGATTAGTGCTTGGTTTAGGGGTGTGGTTTCGTTTATGTTTAGCACTAGATTTAGTTTTAGGTTCATGTCTATGGCTTCAGGTTTCGGATTGGTTTAGTGCTGGTGTTAGGTTAGGGTTAGGGTTAAGACTAGGGCTAGGATTAGGGTTAGTGTTAGATTTAGGTTTTGGTTTAGGGGTAGGTGTAGAGCTATCACTAGTTTTAGGGTTAGGGTTAGGGTTAGGTTTAAGGTTAAGGTTAAGATTAAGTTTAGGTTTAGAGTTAGGATTAGGGTTAGAGTTAGGGTTAGGGTTAGGTTTAGGTTTAGGGTTAGGGTTAAGATTAAGTTTAAGTTTAAGTTTAGGGGTTAGGGTTAGGGTTAGGGTTAGGGTTAGGGTTAGGGTTAGGGTTAGATTTAGGGTTAGGGTTAGGGTTAGGGTTAGGTTAGGGTTAGGGTTAGGGTTAGGGTTAGATTTAGGGTTAGGGTTAGGGTTAGGGTTAGGGTTAGGTTAGGGTTAGGTTTAGGGTTAGGGTTAGGGTTAAGATTAAGTTTAAGTTTAAGTTTAGGGGTTAGGGTTAGGTTAGGGTTAGGGTTAGGGTTAGGGTTAGATTTAGGGTTAGGGTTAGGGTTAGGGTTAGGTTAGGGTTAGGTTTAGGGTGCATAATAAAACAGCAGAGTTTGAGATGAGAAGCCTGTGGGATTTCCCCAGTTCACCTGATCGGATGGCGTAGCGGCCTGTCAGAAACGCCGCCCGACTCGGGGTGCACACAGAGGCTGCTGCCAGGTGCTGGGTGAGCAGAACTCCTTCCCTGGCCAGGCGGTCGATATTCGGGGTGCTGCAGACAGACAGACAATCAGCATTGAGGTTTCCCATTCCCCACCAAACGGAGGAGATCCAAAGCCTTTGTGTCCTGGGTTGACTCTGTTTCCAGTCAACCTAAAACGCTTTTTTTTTTTTAATTTCCATTTTCTACCTACTTGGATGCACCTGTGATTAAATGCAAAAAATAAGCAGAGTATAAAACAATGAACCTTCAGGCAAGATGATTACAAACTAAGACGAGTCAACTGGGATTACCAATGAATCGACACTGGGTGGACCGCTGTGAATTTACTAAATGCCTCTGAACGGCCTGCTTTCAATGGGTTAAAAAGATGTTTGTATTATGTGTTTTTGGGGTGTTTTGCGGTTTTTTTAAAAACACAATAATAAAAACAACAGCAGCGCCCCCTGTAGGTAAGAAGACAGAGATAGGAAATGAGGTCCTGATCTTTTGCCGCTTGCTTAGCGCGCCCTCTGCTGTTCGTGTTGAGAACTGACAGCGATGGGATTGGGGAGCCCTTCCCTCCCCTCAGGAGATGCCACCAGCCAGGGTTGGGGGGGTGGGGGGTGGGGGGTCTTTACCTGACTGTGTTGTTACCATAGCAGCATAAATCTCCCAGCCCAAGGTCATCGGCCATCAACAGGACAATATTGGGCCTGGAGTTCCTGGTCACGAACACGGCATGGAGGCCCCCAACCATGCACCACAGGGACACCCAGAGCCAGCAGCCCCTGTGAGTATTTGGGAAGGAAAAAAAACAAAAAAAAAAAAACAACCAAAAATAAATAAACACAACTATCAATTCAGTTTTGCATTTGTAGCAACTTGGAAAAAATAAAATAAAATAAAAAATAAAATAAAATAAAATAAAATAAAATAATAAAATTAAATTAAATTAAATTAAAATAAAATAAAATATAAAATAAAATAAAATAATAAAATAATAAAATAAAATAAAATAAAATAAAATAATAAAATTAAAATAAAATAAAATAAAATAAATAAAATAGCCCTGGCTGGCTTGGCTCAGTGCTTAGAGCGTCGGCCAGCTCACTGGAGGGTCTCGGGTTCGATTCTCTGGCCAACGGCATGTGCCTGAGTTTCAGGCTCAATCCCCAGCCCAGGTGCAGGCTGGTGCACACAGGAGGCAACCAATAGATGTGTCTCCCTCACATCAATATTTCTTTCGCCCACTCCCTCCCTCTTTTTTACTTGTTTATTTTTTTTAAATACGTTTTTATTGATTTCAGAGAGAGGAAGGGAGAGGGAGAGAGAGAGAAACATCAATGAGGAGAGTCAGGGATCGGCTGCCTCCTGCTCGCCCCCTACTGGGGACCAAGCCCACAACTGGGCCTGTGTCCTGAGCAGGAATCGAACCAGCGATCTCCTGGTTCGTCGGTCGATGTGCAACCGCTGAGCCACACCAACTAGGCCCTTCGACCTTCTTTTATTTAAAAAAAAAAATCAATGAAAAAAATAGCCTCTGGTGATGATTAACAAACAAAAAAAATCATAAAAACGGAAGTAATGGTATCCCTTATAAATGTTCACTGTCCAACATCCCTGAGCTGGCGCTTACTCAAAAACGAGAATGTTTTTTATGTTAATATAGTCTAACTGACACCTTCGTTTCACACGCATTCTGACTTTAAATTTACCAAATTTTTCAAATACGATGGTACCTCGGTTTCCGAACGTCTCCGCTGACGAACATTTCGGTCTATGCAGGCCCGTCGACCCGGAAGGAAATGCTTCGGTTTTCAAACACGCCTCGGAAGTCAAACACGCCCCACGGCTGGCTTCCGCGGAGGGCAAGACCCTGAGGCCTAGTTGTGGGCTGTGGATCCCTCGGTTTTCCGAACGTTTCAGAACTCGAACGGGCTCCCGGGACGAACTGCATTCCAAAACTGAAGCACCACTGTTGTTTTAGCAATAAGAGGCCTTTCCAAAAAAAAAACAAATTCTATCAGTCGTTTGAGTGTGAAGCTTCATAATTTGATTTCATTGCAAAAAAAGTGGAAACAAAACAGTAAAATCAGAGCAAAGAGCCAGCTAGTCGGGTTTGCTTTTCTCTTCATGCTCAGCCGTAGTTTCTAATACAAGGCGGGGCCAAAGCAGGTTTACCGTGGTCCGTGTGGAAAACAGCCCAATAGTTAACAAATAATAATACACGAAGAAACTCTGCGTTTTCCGTACCCACGGCTGTAGACCCGCTTCTGCCCCACCCTGTGTGTGTTATAGGTTCATCGTTTTTGCTCTTAGCTGCTCAGAGTGGAAAGTGCAAGCGGGAGCTCGAGTAGCCTCCTGGGTCTGAGCCCAGAACTTTCTGCTCCGAGACTCAGTCTTCTGGGGTCGGCTACATCTGCTATTTCTCCCTTGTAAAGAATTTACGTCCAGCCCGGCCGGGTGTGGCTCAGCGGTTGAGCGTCGACCTAGGATCCAGGCGATCAGGGTTCAATGCCCGGTCAGGGCACATGCCCAATGGCGGGCTCGATCAATGACTCTCTCATCATTGATGTTTCTCTCTCTCTCTCCCTCTCCTTTCCTCTCTCTGTAATCAATAAAGATGTATTTTTTTAAAAAATTTTTTAAAAAAAGAAAGAAATTACGTCCATATAGCAGGTGGAGGACACTCAACAGCAGAACAGAAACAAAGACAGACGCACGTCCTGGCTGGTGTTGCTCAGTGGTTGAGCCTCGGCCTATGAACCGAAAGGTCGCCGGTTCGATTCCCGGTCAGGGCACAGGCCCGTGTTGTGGGCTCCATGCCCAGTAGGGGGCGAGCAAGAGGCAGCCGATCAACGTTCCTCTCTCATCACTGATGTTTCTCTCTCTCCCTCTCTCTTCCCTCCTCTCTAAAAATCAATAAAAAATATTTTGAAACAAACAAACAAAACAAAAAACAACTCACAGCAATTCTTTTAACATCTGAAAACGGAAACTTAACACGAAACTATTCCACTAAATTTCAGACCACAGGGTAATCCACCTGCAACGGCCGAATGCTTGAACATTTCGGAAAATGCCCATGAATGCCCTTGACCGAAGGTCATTACCGGGATATGACGAGCCGCATGGTCTCCTCACGCAGGAAAACGGGTTTTCCAACCGAAAACGTCATCTGGTGAATTCCAAGGTCTGTTTGTTCCACCTCAAAAAAAATAAAAATATAATAAATTTTAAAAATCACGGTTTCTTAAATTCATTTGCGTCCCTCGGTGTTCAGTCCCCTCCCTGTCCCCAGGTGACTGATGGCGTCTCTCTCTCTTGCATACCCCTGAACCCTCCAAACTGGCTCCGACCCCCCCGTTTTGGGCAGCTGGCCTCTCGGCGACCCAGCCAAGCCAGCCGACCCTGCAGATACCCAAACCCGGCTGCAATACCCCCTGAAGATGTCCAGTAACGTCCCACTGGCCTTGGGATTAAAAAACCTCAACCCCAGCACGATTGATACACCTCCCTGAATTGAGGTATTTGCTATTCTTTTAAATTTTTTCACATTTATTGATGCATTTCGTAGTTGAATTTATTGGGGCGATATTGGTTCGTAAGATTAGGTAGGCCTCAGGGCTGCAATTCCCTAATAAACCGGTTGTCTGTATATTGTCTGTATATGTTGTCTGTATATTATATTGTGTGTTTTTTAATTTAAAAAATAAAAAAATAAAAACACACACACACACAATGACAAATGGCCCTCGCCTGTGGCCGTGGTGGCCCGACTCAATATGTTCTTTCATAACAGTCCAAAGAGTGGTCCTGCCTGGCATCCCCCCCTCACCCCGAAACCTCAGAGCCTCCAATTTCTCCAACGGGGTGCAGTTCTCGTAGGCCCAGGAGCCACCCGCAGGACAAATGACACACGTGATAAGGTGAGTCACCTGCTCCTGTACTTTACAGGCCTTTCCGCCGCCGGGTTCCCACTGCGCCCTCGGGACACCTCCCCCGGCGTCTTGCACAAGAGGACGATTGCTCACCCCTTTTAATGGAGAGGCAGTCGGGGGAAATCACAGGGTTTAAAGACTTTCTCAAGACGGGTCAGCTGAGGATGTGGGATTCAGTATATAGCGTGTGTGTCTGTCCCATATCCAGGGACACGTTCCCATCTCAGACCTCGGGTCCGGCCCTCACATGCAGCATCTCTACAGGCTGCTTACTACCTGGAGGCATTTGCTGGGACCCACACACCCATCCTTTTTATTATTTTATTTTATTTTATTTTATTTTTTATTTTATTTTATTTTATTATTTTATTATTTTATTTTATTTTATTTTATATTTTATTTATTTTATTTTTTAATTTCTATTTCTATTTCTATTTTTATTTTTATTTCTATTTTATTTTTATTTCTATTTTCATTTCTTTTTTTTTTAAATATATCTTTATTGATTTCAGAGAGAGGAAAGGAGAGGGAGAGAGAGAGAGACAGAAACATCAATGATGAGAGAGTCATTGATCGAGCCCATAACCGGGCATGTGCCCCGACCAGGAATCGAACACTGATCGCCCGGATCCTAGGTCGACGCTCAACCGCTGAGCCGCACCCGGCTGGGCTTTATTTCTATTTCTATTTCTATTTTTATTAATATTTTTATCTTTATTTTTATTGTTATTTCTATTTTTATTTTTATAATACACTTTCCTTGATTTTAGAGACTGAGGAAGGGAGAGGGAAAGAGTCCCAGTGGCTGGTCACCGGCCGCCCGAGCCTGGCTCTCCCTCAGGGGCCAGGAACCGACGCTGTTTGTTAAATCGATGGACATTGAACAAACCACTCCCTGTGGTAAAGGGGGTTCGGACGGCGTCGGAGGATTGTACGTATCGGGTCCGGAGCCTAAGGAATATCAAGACCCTTTCCACCCGGCATCTCCTTACCCGAGGATATTTCTCTCCGTTGATTTTCAGAGATGGTGGAAGGGAGGGAAGTGGAAGGAGAGAGAGAGAGAGAGAGAAACATCGATGGGAGAGAGTCACGTCAATGGGGTGCCTCCTGAGCGCATCCCAATGGGGGGACCGGGGATCGACCCTGTAACCCAGGCCTGTGCCCTTGGCCGGGAATCGAACCCGCGACCTCCTGCATCCTAGGTCGACGCTCGACCACTGAGCCACTCTGACTGTTATTTTATTTATTTTTTAAATTAATTTATTTTTTTTAAATATATGTTTATTGATTTGAGAGAGAGGAAAGGAGAGGGAGAGAGAGAGACAGAAACATCAATGATGAGAGAGTCATTGATCGGCTGCAGCCCACAACCCGGGCCTGTGCCCTGACCGGGAATCGAACCCTGATCGCCTGGATCCTAGGTCGGTGCTCGACCCCTGAGCCGCGCCGGCCGGGCTCACGCTGTTATTTTAAAGGATGCAACATTCTCACTATCTCAGAACACGCTTGTGGACTTAAAATATAAACCTTCCAACTCTATTCGTTTTTTAACTGAAACACAGTCATAATTAAAAGTTAGACAGCAGGTCCCTGGCGGTTTCCTCGCACTCGGGTCCCTGCTGGAGGGAACTGACTTGTTGGGTGATGACAGGATTAGCCGGTTCCTAACTTAGGCCGGCAATTTCTGGAGAGATTCGCACGCAGGCCCCTAACTCCTTTCGAGTTTCCCGATAGCCAAGGATCCTTGGAACGTTGTTATTCTGAAATAGACCAGCGAGATGAAAAATTTCAGACGCATCTGTGATTAAAATCTGATTAAAATCTTCCTTTCTGTCTTGCCCCAGCCGGCGTGGGGATCATCTACGCATTAGACAAGACCCGTCCTACGTCTCAAAATTTTTTAAAAAGCCAGATACCTTGCAAAAGTCTATGTAGGTGAAATTCAAGCACATTTTTAAAAAGAGGAGAGAGCTGGTTTCATAAAAGAAATAGTCGCCTACCCGCTCTCACCCCCAGCTGACCACTTAAGAGCTCAGAACCCGAATTCGGGCAAGTTCACGTGTTTTACTCACCTGGGTCCAGCTGTCTCTCCGTCTCCCGCATTTGTGGCCGCCGGCCCTGCACGTCCGAGCCCCTGGGACAGCTCCCAGTTCCTGCCCCCACTGTTATAATTAAATACTCATTAAGTGCCGACGTCGGGCACCTCGAGAGCCTGTCAATCATTTTTATATTTTTATATTTCAGCATCACACACCCCCCGGAACAGCTGCTGCATAGTAATTTAGCAAGTAACTCATTCCTCTCGGCCTTTTGATGGGCACTAAACACACACACGCTTATATATAATTAAGGGGACCTAATGAAATTGGGTACATTTCCTGCCGACGTAATTATTTCTAAGTTTAACCAAGGTCTACAGTCTGGCTTTAAAAGGCAGGAAGAGGGAATACAGGGTGTCCCCCAGCCCCCAAAACAAACAAACAAACAAAAAAAAACACACAATTTCACAGCTGGTCACTCCCTTAATTTTCACTCTTTTTCAGGTTTAGCTGATTTGAAATAATGGGTGAGGCCCGACTAAGCTTTGGGCGAAGCACCTTTATCCTAAAGGGACCCTAGTCATCAGCACGGAGTTTATCATCATTCAAAATGCGGGTGCATTTTTTTTCCGGGACACCCCGTAGAACGGTAACAAGGGGATTTCAGCATTTTGGACGCTGCCGTAGGCTTTCGAGAGCGGCTTCCACCTTCTGGGCTTAAAATGCGTCTCGTAAACGTGGCATCGTGAAGCCTCAACCTGCACATCCGAGGGGGGAGAGAGCATCGCAAGGTGCACGGGTGAAGCGTATACGCATATAAGTTCTTTGGTTAATCTCTTCCTGCCGCCCTCCCGCTGCCCTCGGTCTGTCCCACGCTTCCCGTCTCTGGGTCTACTTTGTTCATTAAATTCCACATATAAGTGAGATCACGAGATACTTGTCTTTTCTCTGACGGGCTTATTTCACTCAGCCTCACACCCTCCAGGTCCCTCCCTGCTGCCCCAAAGGGTATGAGAGACCCACCTTTTTCACAGCTGCATAGTATTCCACGGCGTAGACGTACCACCGCTTTTTTTTATCCGCTCACCTACGGATGGGCACGTGGGCCATTTCCATTAAAACCTGTGCATTCGTTCTACATAATCCTCTTACCCTCTTAATACACTACAGTATAGTACAAACATGACTTTTATATACACCGGGAAACAAATAAAAAAAGAATGTGACTCGCTCCATGGCTGTGGTCCGAGACCAAACATGCAATGTCTCCAAGCAGCTGAAAAGGGCTCAGGGAAAGAAAAAAAAATTTAAAAATCATGGAGACGACGGTTTTCTTTTTGGCCATGACTGACGCCCCGAGAAGCCATAGGGAAACCCCATGGCTTTCCTTTCCTCTCTCTGAAATCAATTAAAAAAATATTTTATAAAATGTATACATTTTGGGGGGATACGCTATATATGTGCGTGTGAGTATATTTATATATGTGTATATATCATACGTGTGTGTATAGGTATGTGTGTGTGTGAATATATATTTAGGTAGATGGTATGGTATGTATACATATGTACATGCATGTAACATGTGTGTGTGTGTTTCCGGGAAGGGAGACAGCTCTGCAGGAGAAATGTGAATTATGGTTTAAGACCGTTCTTAACCCTGGTAGGTGTTCACCTAACAATACAAGGTCGCTCAAGGGGAGAGGCCACACCGTGTATTTGAGATCAGCAAGAGCAGCGACTGGGAGAGCTCGGGTTCAGGTCGGAGCCCAAACGGCGTCCCGATGACGGGACAGAGGCGACGGGTGTTTGTGAGGAAGGGACGGGCCACAGTGACACCCACAGCGGGAGGGCGTGGCTGTGGGTGCAGGTAACAGGACCTCATGATGCTGATTCTAAACAGTGCATTTAATCTTCAGTCCTGTCCCCCCATCCGGTAGTCGTCACACCTGCTTCCCCGTCATCTTAGCAGACAGCTCTTTTGGATACAATGTTGCTTTAGGCCCGTGCAAAGGTTACTTTGTCTCGTCAGTGGTCATCGCACCTGCTTCCCCGTCATCTTTGCAGACAGCTCTTTTGGATACAATGTTGCTTTAGGCCCCATGCAAAGGTTACTTTGTCTCCTCAGTGGTCGTCACACCTGCTTTCCCGTCATCTTTGCAGACAGCTCTTGGGGGCACGAGGTGGCTTTTGGCCCTGTGCAAAGGTGATTTTATTTTAAACACCTTGCTGACCCGTCACAAGATAACCCGCGCCTGCATTTACATTCATTTAAATAATTTTAAACATCTCACTGATGAAAGTAGCCGGCCCCACAGGCAAATTCTGGTTTGAAATCGCCCATCAGCAAAGTGTTTCACGTCCAAGCTTGGAGGCCTCAGACGTGCCAGCCAGTTCCTCAGGGATGGCAGCTCCGGCTCCATTCACGTTATTTTGACAACGGGCTCAGTCAAGGGCAAATTTTATTTTTAGCTGTGCTCTCTTGGACCCAGCCCTCAACCTCCTGACTCACACAGGTTGGCAGTGAGGGCTGAAGCCTGTGTTTTAAAAACTTCCGCACATGATCCTGACCCAGGGCCAGGCTGCAGAGACACAGATTCTGAGTTGTGTACAATCCAGGGTACAGATCCAATTTTTTTTTTTAATGATTTTAATGATTTTTTTGTATCGATTTCAGAGAGAGGAAGGGAGAGAGAGAGAGATAGAAACATCAATGATGAGAGTCATTGATCGGCTACCCCCTGCACGCCCCCTACTGGCGATCGAGCCCCCGAAACCCAGGCAAGTGCCCTGAGTGGAAATCGAACCCTGACCTGCTGGTTCATAGGTCGACGCTCAACCCCTGAGACACACCAGCCAGGCCAGATGCAATTTTTTTAAGAGTTAACAGGATACACCTCTGTGAAGTTTACACGTGGTTCCTCGCAAACCTAGGAGGCTTGTGGTCTCCCCAGTTTCCCCACATAGGCAGAGACAGGACTGGGACGCCAGCTGGTGCAAATTCGCGTTTCTGACCTGCCAGCATTCAGTGACCTGATCTCTTGGTGGAATGAACCAGGATCCCTGATTCGTTCACCTAGTGGGAAATTTTAGGACATTTTGCTTTGAAGTTGCCATTGACAGGTTTTTAAGCCCCTTTTCTTTGCTCTTAAGATTTATAGAATGCAATAGGAGTCAAAGAAGGGCCATATAGCTATTTATTTTTTATTTATCTTTATTATTGAAAAAGTATTAGAGATGTTTCCACTTTTTCCCCCATTGCCTTCCCACCCAGTTCCCAACACATCCCAGACCTTCCCCACACTATTGTCTGTGTCCGTGGGTCATGCATATTTGCATATAAATTCTTTGGTTCATCTCTCCCCACCCGCCTTCCCTCTGAGATCCCTCCATCTGCTCCATGCTTCTATGTCTCTGGATTTATTTTGTTCATTGGATTCCACATATGAGTGAGGTCAGGGGATACTTGTCTTTCTCTGCCTGGCTTATTTCACTCAGCATAAGACTCTCCAGGTCCCTCCCTGTTGTCCCAAAGGGTAACATGTGCTGCTTTTTCACAGCTGCATAGTATTCCACGGTGTAGATGCACCACAGCTTTTTTTTATCCACTCAACACAGCATATCAAGGAATGGAGATCCTCGTTTCTCCTCAATTGATCCCCTCCACCCCACAACCATGTTCCCGCCCCCCACCAGGTTTTCCACATACTATTGTCTGTAATTTATTTATTTTTTAGAGAGAAAGGGGAAGAGAGAGAGAGAGATCAATTTGTTGCTCCGCTTATTGATGCATCATCGGTTAATTCTCGTATGTGCCCTGACCAGGGATCAAAGCCGAGACCTTGGGGTATCGGGAGGATGCTCTAACCGCTGACTCACCTGGCCAGGGCTGACACGGTGCTTGTAAACCTTGTGTGCAGTGCCTGGGAAACGGTTAATAACCTGCAAACGCAGAGGCGTGGCGCAACAACCCCGCCCAGATCTGGAAACCATAGAGATTAAAATTAAAATAAAATAAAATAAAATAAAATATAAAATAAAATAATAAAATATGAAATAAAATAATAAAATATAAAATAAAATAATAAAATAAAATAAAAATAAAATAAAATAATAAAATATAAAATAATAAAATAAAATAAAATAAAATAATAAAATAAAATAAAATAAATAAAATAAAATAAAAAAAAAGGGTTCGCAAAGCCTGTCGTCAGCAGATAAGAGCTGGATCAATCTGCAGAAGACATTGAGACGTGTTTCAAAACATGAGATAAGAGTTGACTTTAAAGAGAGCTTTTATAGATAAAAAAAAAAATGATGATGATAATAGGGCTCCATATATAAGGTGTTTTCTCATGGAAACCCGCCATGCGTTTTGCCCAGACAGACACATTTGGTTTTTGCTCTTTTAATAACATCCGAGTTAAGGTGACTCCCTTAGGAACATGGATTTCAAGGTTGTCTTTTTGCTCACGACCCTTAGGAAACATTTCTTAAATTGATTTTTTTGTTATTATCATTATTATTATTATTATTATTATTATACAGAACTTTTTTTGTAAATATATCTTTATTGATTTCAGAGAGAGGAAGGGAAATTTAGGAACATCTATGATGAGAGAGAGAGTCAAGCGGGTGCAGGAGGCCACCAACCCAGGTGTCTCTCTCACATTGATATTTCTCTCTCTCTCCCCGCTTCCAGTCTCTCTGAAAAGCAATGGGAAAAAAAACTCCCCCCAAAAATGTACGTGGAGCCTTGATGCAAACCGGGTCCGGGGATCCTGCCTGCAACCCAGGTACCAGTCTCTGACCGGAATCAAACCCACAACCCTTCAGCGTGCGGGCCGGTGCCCTAAGCACTGAGCCACACACCGGCCAGGGCAGGTTAAACATTATTTAGACGTTTGTCCGACTTGTAGACACGTGAGGAAAAGGTCCTATTTGCAAAGGCCTTAGAAAAGCATCGTTTTCACCTCCAAAGCTGCCTGACTCCCATGTTTTGCGGCCACATGAAAAAAAAAAAAAAAAAAGTTTAAAATGTTCCTTCGTGGATAAAAAAGAAGAAATTTGGCACTCAGCCCCCAAATAAGTTTATATATATATATATATGGTGTTAGGTAGCTAAGCATTATTGGCACGTAGTAGTCACACCTATTTTGTGTCCTTTTTTTTCATATTTCTGAGGCTGATGTCAGAAGGGCGGAGGCAAAAAATAATAATCATAAAAACGACAAAATTGTCAGGGTCACTGTTTTGCGGGATTGGAGGGAAGCCAGGCATAGCTTTTTTTTTTTTTTTTTTGCTTTTTTTTTTATTTGACCACAGGCCAGCCTTTCAGGGAATAAAGGAGCTACTGTCTCGGACGGAGCAAGCTGCTGGCGTCCTTCTGGGAGGGACACAACCCGGGAATTAAAACAGACCTCCGGATGTCTGGGGGCCCGTTCTCCGCGCATTGTCTGAGCAACCTAACGTGAGCTCCTCTGGAATTCGTGTTTTATTTGGAGAGTAAACCGGCTACCCTTGCACATGCGTGCACGGCCCTGAGAGGTGGGGATTGTGAGCCAGCAAGAGCCTGCGGCGCCCTGTGCAGGAGGAGATCTTTCCCTGCACAACCAGCCAGCCACGCACACCGATCTCCAGCTGCAGTGCACGTGTTCAGGTAACTTGCATTTCTCCCTCGGCCACCAAGATGCTTTTATACATCTGTCCCCCCGCCCCGGGGGGGACTCTGGACAGCTGTTTCAAACAGCACCCCATTGCTTGGTACAGTGCATCCCCTGGCAAAGATTTAGAAGAAACTCCGGCGTGGTGCAGTCTCCAATCAACTAGAAAATGAAAAAAATAAAAATAAAAATAAAAATAATAAAAAACAAAATGTGTGGAGGGAGAGGGGGAAGGGACTAGGTTTTTAGACATTTTACAGCATGGGGACTGGATTTTAAAGACAGGCTGGGGATGAAATACCAAGCTGGGGACAGGGCCAAGCGTCGTGGTGACGCCTAACTGTCCTTCCCCGGGGTCCAAGGGGCAGCCAAGAAGCAGACGGTCCCTTCTCTCCAGGAATAGAACCCCAGGCAAAATTATGGGTTCGACTGTCTTGAAGAAACCCTTTCCTTCTCTTGTTCGCATTTTCTTTTCTTAAACCGGGATGGGATGGAGAGATATCACTATGGGGAAGCTCATCGTGCAAGGACCTGGGTTTCGCAAGACGGTTGCAACAGTAACAGGAGCCAACAGCTTCTGAGAGTTGCAGAATCACCGCTAATCATTGAGTGTTAAGAACAATTAAGATGCCATCAGTCAGACACTTTGACTTTAGCAACATAGTAGCACTGACTGTCACCTCTGTGCTGCCAGTTGCAACTGCAGGCCTTCTAGTTGCAACTTTGTATCCTTAAGCACCAACCCGTTTCCCGCTGGGTGCCAGCCTTCCACTCTCTGTTTTTCTATCATTTTCTTTCATTATATTTTTTATACATGTGTTTTTATTGATTTTTAGAGAAAGGAAGGAAGAGGGAGAGAGAGATGGAAACACCAATGTGAGAGAGTCATGGATCGGCTGCCTCTTGCACGCCCCCTACTGGGGGTGGACCCTGCAACCCCAGCATGTGCCCTGACCGGGAATCGAACCATTGACCTTTCAGTGCACAGGGCCAGGGCTCTTTTGTGAGTTTTTAGTAGCTGCTTCAAGGTTGTACGGATCATACCAGAGATAACCAAAGTTTCCCTTTCCTTCCCTCCTTCCTGTTTTGCTTATCGAACGGCTTCACGTCCTGCGGCCCTGTCTGATTCCGCATCTCTTCGCTCCTCGTAGGAGACAGGACGCCAGAGAGGACATGTTACGCCCGGGACGTTCTAGGTAAGATGGAATTTGGCCCTGAATCTTCCATCCCTGCCTCCACGGGTCTTCATGTGGCAGAATCCACCGATGACAAAGCGGGTCTTCCTCGGTGACGGATCGATCGTGTGTCTTGGAAACCGGGCGTGAGACTCGGGGTTCATTGATGTTTTTCCATGGGGTCCCCTACCTGGGGGTAACCTGGGCAGCTTGGGGAGGAAGCCCGTATCACCTGTCCCCATCTGAGCAGATGTCAAGCCCTGGTGGCTACCGTGGTGGGCAGGCTTCTGGGCCAGCAGGTATCCAGCCCCCTGGGACGCCCATGATTTTTCATCTCCCGTGGGAGGTGTCTGCTTTCCCAAGGAGCCCATCAGGTATCTTTATTTCATGACCCTGTGGGTCGGAGCACTATTTATGTGCATGCCCTGGTTGAGTCTCTTTACTCCTTGTAGGAGATACAAAGCCAGAGAGACTTCTTACTGACGATTTGTTTGGGTTGTTAGCTTGTTTTTTAGGGGCTGGCTGGCTGCGGCACTCGGTGTCCTGGTTTTGAGGCCCACCAACGGTAGGGGTGTACCTGGCTCTCGACCCAACATCCTTCTGCTGATGGCGGACGACCTTGGCATTGGGGACATCGGCTGCTATGGCAACGACACAATCAGGCAAGGAGAGAACGGCCCGGGCGTGGCCCCGACGCAGAGACCACAGACAATGCATCTGGCCCTTGATACGAGCAATCCAAACGTTAGCAGAATTCTGCACACGCCACTGAACACCCCCGATCCTGCCATCTCCCAGGCCTGCAATAACCCCGGCCCCAGCCCACCCCACACAGGAGTAATGGTTTTATTTTTAAATACCATCGCCATTAGCATAGCCCACGGAAAACGTTTGTTTTTATTTATTCAGAGTATTATAGATTCCCCCCCGCCTTTGAAACCCTCTAAAGACAGTGTTTCTAGTTTTTATCTTTATTATTATTTTTTTAATATTCACCCAAGCACATTTTTTTCCATTGATTTTTAGAGAGAGTGGAAGGGAAGGAGAGAGAGAGACCGAGAGACATGCATGTGAGAGAGACACATCGATGGGTTGCCTTTTACACGCACCCTGGCAGGGACCAAGAATTGAACCTGCAACCCAGGTACACGCCCTTGACCAGAAATCACACCCATGACCCTTCGGTGTGCAGGCCGACAATCTAACCACTGAGCCACACCGGGCAGGGCCTGAAGATGATGTTTTTAAAATCAGTGTTGCCTCGAAGCCCATGTGTCCCTGCTACTGCTTCGCTCTTACAATGAGCTTGTCGCCTCCATCGTGGTCTCATTGCCCTTGGAGGCCACCATGAAGCTACATCGGGATCCCACCCTCCCGCGCCCCCCTACAAGGCGCTAAGACCCTTCCAACCAAGACTGTGAACCCCAAGTGAGAAGGGCCCTCCCCGCTGCTGGGCTCCCCACAGCACCCGTTTCATTTGCAGAAACATAGGTCCTAAGGCCGACTCCGGTCGATGAGTTTCCTTGACGGTTCGGAAGGTTGTGAATGCCCTTTGCCATCTCCTCTGGTCATTGCTAGGAGGACCTTCGTGGGTTCAGCGATGACCAGGAGATGTCGATGGGGAAAACGTGAGTTTCTGTTGGTGAAGGAATGAAACCCGCCCCTGTCTGTCTCTCCCCATAGGACTCCAAATATTGACCGCCTGGCAGAGGGCGGGGTCCTGCTCACCCAGCACATCGCCGCGGCCTCTCTCTGCACCCCGAGCCGAGCTGCTTTCCTGACAGGCAGATACCCTCTCCGATCAGGTTTGTCCTTCCATGAGTCCAACGGCTGGGGATTCTCCCTTTAACTTCTCTAATTCAGGCATTCAAATAAGGATCCTGCAGTTCAGCGGCAGGGAATGGTACATGTCCCCCCATATTTTTTTTAATACTCACCCAAGGATATGTTTCTATTGATTTTTTTATATATATTTATTGATTTCCGAGAGAGGAAGGGAGAGGGAGAGAGAGAGAAACATCAGTGATAAGACAAAGTCATTGATCGGCTGTCTCCTGCACTCCCCCTACTGGGGTTCAAACCTGAAACCCAGATATGTGCCCCGATTCGGAATCGAACCCATGCCTTTTTTATTTATGGGGTGATGCTCCAACCTGCTGAGCCACCCATCCAGGGCTCATCAAATAGCCTAAGGTTAGCCCGGCCAGGTGTGGCTCAGCAGTTGAGCGTCGACCTAGGATCCAGGCGATCGGGGTTCGATTCCCAGTCAGGGCACATGCCCGGGTTGTGGGCTGCAGCTGATCAATGACTCTCTCATCATTGATGTTTCTGTCTGTCTGTCTCTCCCTTTCCTTTCCTCTCTCTGAAATCAATAAAGATATATTAAAAAAAAAAAGAGCCTAAGTTTAATACGACTGATAAATTAAAAAAACATATGCCCATCAGGGGACGATTGGACATAGCTGTGGTGCATGCGTGCAATGGAACAGGGCTGGGCCAAAACAAAGGAAAGAAATCTTACCATTGGCCACAGCGTGGATGAACCTAGAGGGTGCTAAGCTGAGTGAAACAGGTCAGGCAGAGAAAGACAAATGCCGTAGGATTTGAATTATATGTGCAATCTAAAAAAAAACAACAAAATAAATGAACAAAGAAAACAGAAACAGACTCATAGACACAAAGGCTGATGGCTGCCAGATTGCAGGCCGGCGGGCGGGTGGGGGGTGGTTGGGTGACTGGGGGAAAAAGTAAAGGGACTGAGAAAGACAGATTGGCAGTTACGCTATAGTCATAGGGGTGTAGAGTGCAGCCCAGGGGATATTTTCAGTAATAATATTGTAATAAGTAGGTATGGTGCCAGGTGGGTACTAGAAATATCTGGGGGGGACACTTTGTTAGGTATATAAATGTCTAACCACTATGCTGTACATCTGAAACTAATATAATATTGAGTGTTAACTGTAACCGGAAATTACAAAATTATTATTTTTATTTTATTTTTTTAAATTTACATTAAAATAATAATGATATTATCGGCGCGGGATGGTACCATTTCTTGAAAACGATCCTCAAAAGGCATGGTGTCCAGCGACGGCTCTCGTGTTCTCCGGTGGACCGCAGCCTCAGGAGGCCTTCCGACCAATGAGACGACTTTTGCGAAAATACTGAAAGATCGGGGCTATGCCACTGGATTAATAGGTATGTGTCTTTCCAAACTTTAAGGATATTGTTTTGCGTGTGGTTGAGTCTCGACCTATGAACCAGGAGGTCACAGTTCGATTCCAGGTCACAGCACACGCTGGGGGTTTTGGGGCTCGATCCCCAGTAGGGGGCGTGCGGGAGGCAGCCGATCGACGACTCTCATCATTGATGTTTCCCTCTCTCTCTCTCTCTCCATCTGCCTTCTTCTCTCTGAAATCAATAAAACACATATTTTTTTAAATGAGCAAAATCTTTAACAGTAAATAAATAACAGACGCCCCACCACCACTCTTACCCTCGTTATAGCAGATTAGCCAGCTGAAGGTCAAGCCAGAAGGCAGGAATCCTGTTGCCCACAGTGATTTTATCAGACTGAGGTTTCTGAAGCAATTCGATGCCTCTGGGCCTTTGTTTTCTTTCTCACATAGACCGTTGCAAAATCACCAAAGATATCAGGCCCTAAATGCTAAAACCTGCACATACTGACTTGCCTGGAAATAGGGTCTTTGCAGATGGGGCGACGTGAAGGCTCTGAGATGAGGTCGTCCTGGGTCAGGGGGGCCCGACGCCCAAGGACAGGGTCCTTGTAAGAGACATGGACACAGAGATGAAACCCCGTGGAGACGGAGGCAGAGACGGGAGGGAGGCGGCCACCAGCCCGGGGACGCCTGGCGCCCCAGGAGCTGAAACAGGCAGGAAGGACCCTCCCTGGAGCCTCTGGAGGGAGCACGGCCCTGGGACCCCTGGACCTCAGACGCCTGGTCTCCAGGGTGGAAAAATGAGGGATTTCTGTGATTTTTAAGTCAACTAGCTCGGGTCACTAGTCACAAGAGTGTAGATGATCCACCAGGTAATGCTGCCACACAGGGTCCCATTGCCCTGAAAGAGTGAGACTAGTTAGTGGTGCAAATCACATCAAACACTAGTCCTGTCCTCTCCATCTGCACCCAATCCCAGCACCCAACTGAGTACCTAGAATATCACACACAACTGATAAGCCAGTTGTTACATAAACATATATATTTTTTTTCCCTTTCAGGAAAATGGCACCTGGGTCTCAACTGCGAATCCTCCAGCGATCACTGCCACCACCCCCACACCCACGGATTCGACCACTTCTACGGGATACCTTTGTCCATGATGGGAGACTGCATGGGCTGGGAAGTGTCGGAGAGTCGGGTGAGCCTGGAGCGCAGATTCAACTTCTACGTGCAAATCGTGGCCTTCGCCGCCCTGACGCTGGCCGCCGGGAAACTCGCCGGCCTCCTGTCGGTCTCCTGGGCGCCATTCATCTGCTTGACCATTGTGGCTACCTTGTTGTTGATGACGTCGCAGCTCACGGGCACTCTCATTGTTTACACCAACTGCTTTCTGATGAGAAATCGCAGCATCACGGAGCAGCCCATGGACTTTTCAAGGACGACCTCCCTCATTCTCAAGGAGGCCTCCTCCTTTCTCAAAAGGTGAGTGTCAGGCCTAACTGGTTTGGCTCAGTGGTTAAAGCGTCGGCCTGTGGACTGAAGGTTCCCTGGTTCTGTTCTGGTCAAGGGCATGTGCTTCGGTTGCAGGCTTGAGCCCTGGCCCTGGGCCCCGTGCAGGAGGCAACCAATCGATTTGTCTCACATCCATCTCTCTCTCTCTTTCTCTCTCTCCTTATTTCTCTCCCTTCCTCTCTCTCTGAAAAGCAACAGAAAGAATATCCTTGGGTGAAGATTTAAAAAACGCACAAAATGATAGTCGTCAAGGGAAACAAGATGCAGAAAATCAGTTTTGTATCTCTAGGATCTCCATCTCTGCTTTTCAAAATAAATAAATCAAATGAACCCTGGTCTCGTATTTATTTTTAGAAACAAGCAAGGGCCTTTCCTTCTGTTTGTGTCCTTTCTGCACGTCCACACCCCTCTCGTCACGACTGAGGATTTCCTTGGGAGAAGCCTGCACGGGCTATACGGAGACAACGTAGAGGAAATGGACTGGATGGTGGGTGAGTCTTCCTGGTGCAAACTGGCTGCCTCCCCCCACTTCACCACCACCTCTGGCAATCACTCTGCTCTCTTTCTATAATTTTTTTTTTTCTCTTTAGATCCCACATATAAGTGAGATCATGTGGTATTTGTTTTTCTCTGTCTGTCCCGCCTCACCATAATGCCTTCGAGGTCCATCCATGTTGTCACATTTTGGCCAGATTTCCTTCCTTTTCTTGGCTGTATACTATTCCCTTGTATGGATATACCACATTTTTTATCCAGTCATCCACCGATGGACACTTAGGTTGCTTCCAAATCTTAGGTATCGTGAGCCATGCAGCAATGAACATGGGGGTGCAGGTATCTTTTGTGTAACTTTAAGAAACTTAAGCCATTATTTAAGACTGTTCGTTACCCGTGGACATACATGTCCAACACCATAGTCAACCTCTTTCTTTTTTTAAATCTTCTTTTGTCTCAATTTTAAGTTTTTACTGTTTAGTGCTCTGTAGCATATAGCCTTGTATCTTGCCTAAATCTCTCGTGGACACAGATTGGGGAGTATAGCAAGATGTGTCCATGTTAGATCATAGATGCTCAGAATAGCCCAACTATACTTCCGCTCACTCCCAGTATACTTTAAAGACTCATTCGGAGGATTGCTCCAAAATGCTAAAGCACACACAGTGAATAATTTGGTTTAAGATAGTCTAATGTTGCGGGTTCGATCTCCGGTCAGGGCTCATGCAAGAAGCAACCAATGAATGCATAAAAAAGCGGAAGAACAAATCGATGTTTCTCTCTCTTTCCCTTCTCTGTCTAAAAGTCGATCAGCCCGGCTGGGCGTGGCTCAGCAGTTGAGCGTCGACCTAGGATCCAGGCGATCAGGGTTCGATTCCCGGTCAGGGCACATGCTCGGGTTGTGGGCTCGATCAATGACTCTCTCATCATTGATGTTTCTATCTCTCTCTCTCCCTCTCCTTTCCTCGCTCTGAAATCAATAAAAATATATTTAAAATATATATAAAAAAATAATAATAAAAAATAAAAATAAATAAATAAAAATTGATCAATAATTGTATATATATTATATATAATAATAATATATTATATATATTTTTATATATTTTTATATTATATATATTTTTATTTTACATATGTATAATTTTTAAATATATAATATATTTATATTATATATATTTTATTATATATATAATTTTTAAATATATAATAATATATTTTATATTATATATTTTTATTTTATATATAATTTTAAAATATATAATAATATATTTTATATTATATATTTTTTATCTTATATATAATTTTTAAATATATAATATATTTTATATATATTTTTATTTTATATATAATTTTTAAATATATAATATATTTTATATTATATATATTTTTTATTTTATATATAATTTTTAAATATATAATAATATATTTTATATTATATATATATAATAATATATTTTATTTTATATACATAATTTGTGTTGACCAGCTCAAACATACCAATTCTTTGCAGGGCAGATCCTTGAGACTTTGGACGCAGAAGGTCTCACCAACAGTACCCTCGTTTATTTTACATCGGACAACGGGGGATTCTTAGAGGCTCAAGTGGGGAACCACCAGTATGGGGGCTGGAATGGGATCTACAAAGGTACGTACGGCAGAGCCCCAGGCCCTTGTCTGTGGTCTTACCTACCATTCCTAACCCTTCCAGTGGACTGGGACCATCTACCCCAAGGCATTCAGCAGCCCAGCTGGTGTGGCTCAGCGGTTGAGCATCAATCTCTGATCCAGGAGATCGGGGTTCGATTCCCGGTCGGGGCACATGCCCGGGTTGTGGGCTCGATCCCCAGTAGGGGGCGTGCAGGAGGGACTCTCATCATTGATGTTTCTATATCTCGCTCCCTCTCCCTTCCTCTCTGAAATCAATAAAAGGCCTTAACAAGCAGAAATGTTAAATCACCCACAGTAAGCAACCCCATCTGGTTTTTAACCGTATTCTTCTGCTCTTGTTTCAACACAGGTGGCAAAGGCATGGGCGGCTGGGAAGGCGGGATCCGCGTCTCCGGGATAGTCCGGTGGCCCAGGGTGCTGCCCGCCGGCCAGGTCATCCACGAGCCCACCAGCTTGATGGACGTGTTCCCCACGGTGGTCCAGCTGGGGGGCGGCAAGGTGCCTGAGGACAGGTACAGAGCAACCCCCCCAAGAGCAATTCAGTTTTGCACACAGATGTCATGTGTCTGCAATGTCCCTGTCACATGGCGTAAAGTGTCCGAGAAATTTGGGAAAAGGCTCCGGTTCCCTGTCATCTCCCGAGATCAAGTGTCTCCTTCATTTTATACAAAAAAGAAAGGGGGGGGGGGGATTTCTCTTTCCTGGCTGGTAAGTGGGGCCCATTTTATTATAAGGGACATTGTCATGGAAAAAAATCTAACAATCTACCCCGAAAAAAGTGTTTTAGATTCAGTGTAGTGCAGAAATTTTATATTTCAGTTTCTCTTGTCTTAAAATGTATAGAAAATTTTGGAAGAAATAAGAAAATAAATTATTTTATAATCTTAACAGCCTGGACATGAATAAATAATTAAATCATGTAATATGTATATCATATCTATAAAATATGTTATATACATATTATATATTATATACATATGTATTATTTATATGCACTTATATATTATTTTTATATATTTATATATTTTTTAAAAATCTTTGTGCATAGGCAAAAAAATTAATGGCTTATATGTAGACATCAGCCTTGGTGGGGGGGGTTGGTTTTTGTTGTTAACTGTCACCTGAGGATATTTTTCCCATTGATTTTGAGGGAGAGTTGAAGGGAGGGAGGGATGGAGGGAGCAGAGAGAGACAGAGAAACATGGATGTGAGGGGGACACATCAACCGGTTGCCTCCCCCATATGCCATAACCAGGGCTGGGGATCGAACCCACAACCCAGGTAGGTGGCCTTGACTGGGAATTGAACCCAGGACCCTTCGGTGTGCAGGCCCACAGTCTAACCCGAGGGTGGGGAACGTCCGGCCCACAGGCTGCATTCGGCCCTGGATGGCATTGAGTCCGGCCCTGCCGAGGCAACCACAGGCGGGACTCGAAATTCAACAAATCGGGGAGCTTTTCTTATACCTAATGTTTCAGTTGATCATTTTGTGCTGCCCGAGAATGATGCTATAAATATAGAAATGGCCCTTGGCAGGAAAAAAGGTTCCCCAAGCCCTGCTCTAACCACTGAGCCCCACTTGCCAGGGCCGGGCCTTAGTTTTAGGAAAGAAAGGTGAGGGCGGAGGGCCCTGCAGGCCAGAAAACGGTTCCAAGTCTTGTTGAAAAAAAACACGTAGCCCGGCCGGGCGTGGCTCAGCCATTGGGCGTCGACCTGGGATCCCGGCGATCGGGGTTCGATTCCCGGTCAGGGCACAAGCCCGGGTTGTGGGCTCGATCCATGACTCTCTCATCATTGATGTTTCTTTCTCTCCCTCTCCTTTCCTCTCTCTGAAATCAACAAAGATATATTTAAAAACAAAAACACACGTATTCTAGAATAACTTAAAACTCAAATCAGCATTTAAAACACACAGGTACACACACAGAAAAAGACGTTTCAGGGACTCAGCGGCTTATTTTGCGTTCATATGTTCAGGTGGGCAGAAACCTAACCTGAACCAGCTGGTCCCGGCTGAGCTTTTAGTCAAAGGTGATGTTGGCAGGAGGGTAGCTGGGCGGCTGCCCCAAGGCGCCCCCGAGCTGGCCACGGCTCCGGCATGCCTCCCATGGGTGCCGCTCCACCCCTGAGTCTCTGGGCCGCTTTCTGCAGGGTGGTGGACGGCCGGGACCTGCTGCCGTTGCTCCTGGGGACCGCGCGGCACTCGGACCACGAGTTCCTGATGCATTATTGTGAGAAGTTCCTGCACGCCGTCCGCTGGCACCAACGGGACAGTGAGTAGGCCGGGGGGCGGCACCGTCTGGGTGACTCTACCCCCTTGGCGGCTGCCTCCGCCCTTCTACTGGCTCCTTTCCTTCTTTCTTTTTTTATTTTTAAAAAAATATGTCTTGCCCGGCCGGGCCTGGCTCAGCGGTTGAGCGTCGACCTGGGATCCAGACGATCGGGGTTCGATTCCCGGTCAGGGCACATGCCAGGTTGTGGGCTTGATCAATGACTCTCTCATCATTGATGTTTCTGTCTTTCTCTCCCCCTCTCCTTTCCTCTCTATGAAATCAATAAATATATATATATATATATATATGGCTTTATTGATTTCAGAGAGAGGGAGATAGAAACATCAATGAAGAGAGAGAGTCACGGGTCAGCTGCCTCCTGCTCGCCCCCTACTGGGGATCGAGGGCATTGGCCCTGACCGGGAATGGAACCGGCGACCTCCTGGATCAGGGTCGATGCACAACCATTGAGCCACGCCGGCCGGGCTCCTTTCTACATTTCTTGGGGTATTTTCTCCCTCATGCCAGCGACATCCTCTCAGGGGCCTTACGATAAGGGGGTTGTTACCCATGGTTTAGGCATAACTTAGGGGATTTTCTATGCTCGCTCACACACTGGCACACGCACACACACCCCACGTGCCCACATATCCGAGAGCCTGCCTCTGACCTTTCAAGTCTACTCTTTTCACCTGTATTGCTTTTTTTTTTTTTGGTTGTGAATCGTCACTGAAGGATATTTTTCCATTGGCTTTTAGAGAGAGTGGGGGGGGCATTGCTGTAAGAGAGAGACATCAATTGGTTGCCTCCTGCAGCAACTAACCAGGCCGGGGATCCAACCGACACCCCAGGTGAGTGCCCTTGACCTGGAAACGAACCTGTCTGCACCCTTTGGTGCCTGGGCCAATGCTCTCACTACTGGATCACACTGGCCAGGGCTCGCCTTGCAGTCTTTCAAGGATGTGTCCTGAGGCTGACCTTGGGGCGGTGTCAGCTGCCCTCCAGGTACAAGGTCTACCTGGACGCTCCAGGTTGTCCTTAGGGCTTCCCTGCTCCCGGCTCCTGTCTCTCCCCCTTCCACACCCTTCTTGCTGCGTTCATATCCACAGAAGGGTGTTTTTCTTTTCTTTAATTCACCTTTATTGTTGAACGTATTACACAAATCCTCTCTTTTCCCCCCATTCACCCCTCTATCCCGCTCCCAGCCCCTCCCCAGGCCTTCCCGGCACCAGTGCCCGTGTCCATGGGCTGTGCATAGATGCCTAGAAGTTCTTCGGTCAATGTCTTCCAGCCCCATTTCCCCCTCCCCTCTGAGATCCCCTCAGGCCCCCTTAAGGGTGAAATCCAATGAACAAACTAAACTGAGGCGCAAAACAGATCCCGAGACGTGGGAGCACATGGTCTTGCAAAACATTTCATTGAGCGCATTTATTGCCTCCTGCAGGGTGGGGTGGGGGTGGGGTGGGGAGGGAACCCACCCCCCAGGTATGTGCCCTTGACCGGGACTCGAACCTGTGACCCTTGGGTGCGCTGGCTGCTGATCTAACCACTGAGCCACACGGGCCAGGTTTCCATCACCTCTTTGATGGACATCTGCCTTCTGGCTGCTGTGAGCGAGGCTGCCCTGCAGCACCCCCTCTTCATTCTCGGGGACTCTTGCCTCCCCCCAGGAGGCACCGTGTGGAAGGTCCACTACCTGACCCCCGTCTTCCAGCCGGAC
Organism: Miniopterus schreibersii; assembly: GCF_964146895.1. Lineage (NCBI taxonomy): Eukaryota > Metazoa > Chordata > Mammalia > Chiroptera > Miniopteridae > Miniopterus > Miniopterus schreibersii. The sequence goes on along the minus strand of NC_138120.1, from coordinate 1,048,744 downwards.
GCAGCGCGCGCCTGCTACGAGCGAGGGATCTGCCCGTGCGCAGGGCACGCGGTGACCCGTCACGACCCACCTCTGCTCTTCGACCTCTCCAGCGACCCCTCCGAGGCCCACGCGCTCACGCCGGACACCGAGCCCTCGTTTTACCAGCTGCTGGCCACGGTGGCCCAGGCCGTGGAGGACCATCGCCGGACCCTCGGGCCTGTCCCCCTGCAGCTGGACGCGCGGAACAACGTCTGGAGGCCGTGGCTGCAGCCGTGCTGCGGGCCCTTCCCCCTCTGCTGGTGCAACCGGGAAGGTGAGGGGCAGTAACCGCCTGCCCCGGGGCACCCTGGGGTCCCCGGTGCCTGGATGTCCTCCATCTGGGGGGGAAATAAAACGTGGCTGTAAAGCTCGGTCAAGAGAATGCCACAGGCACCTACGGACTCCACTAAATAAAATGCACCCTTGAGGGTGGCCCAGGCCACGCAACAGGCGAATGACGCAACACGCAAGCGACGTCACAACTGAGTGATGCAAAAGAGCAGTGACGCAACAGGCGAATGACGCAACCAACCAGTGACGCAACAGGCGAATGACGCAACACGCAAGCGACGCCACAACCGAGTGACGCAACAGAGCAGTGACGTAACAGGCAAATGACGCACCACGCAAGCGACGTCACAACTGAATGATGCAAAAGAGCAGTGACGCAACAGGCGAGCGACCAGCAAAGTTCCTCCTGCTTCAGGGCTTTCTGGACAAAGGACCCCAGTCTCCCCCCGCCCCGGGAAAGCCCGCTGTGTCCCCCTTAAAGAGCTTCAGTCCCAGAGTAACTCATGTCTTTGTCATGCCGACTTGTAGACACCAAGGGACACCGCGGCCCTGACACAGGCTGGCTCGGGCCCCATGGAACAGCGCAGGTCCGTCGTTTTAACCTTGGTTAGGACACAGTGTGTTGGAGGCTGGAACTGTTTCCAACAGATGTTCCTGGGTGAGCAAGAGCCCCGGTGATTGGGGGAAAACCCAGAATTTGGGAAATGGTCTGGGTGTTCAAGGTTGTCGGTCACTGCACAGTCCCCTGCCACTGGCTTGGCAGCAAGGGACACCTGCCCGAGGGGACGGACGCAGGGACCCTATTCCAGATGCCCCACCCACCCACCCAATCCGCTCTGTACACTACCCCCTCCCCCAGGTCTGGTCCCTGCCTGGATTGTTATGGCCAAAACTGAATTTTAAAAGTAAGGAGAGCATTCCTTCTGGGGTACTTTAGGGGGACCAGGACCTAAATATGACCACGAGGCAGGCCCCAATGTACAGTCCTGCGGGTGAAGGTCCAACAAGACCAGCTCACATTTAATACACACACACGCACACTCCCCGTGGCCATAGAGTAGCCATCTGGTATCCAGGACCCTCATGACACTTAATTCGCATCCTGGATGCCTGGTTTCACCAGGAAACCCCCAATATATTCTTCCTTAGGTGGAGGAAAGGGGGCTCGGTCCTGAGGGCTGGCAGGGGTGCGTGTGTGGGGGGGCGGGTAGGGTTTGGTGTCCCCATACCCAAGCCCAGCCTGGCTTAACCGGCTCCTCATTGATCCCACTCGCCCAGGGGGTGTCCACCGGGAACTCGCAGAAGGAAGGAAAACCTGTTTCAAAGATTTATTCCCAGGAGATTAAGAAGATTAGGGACGGAGGGGCCTCACCGGGCAGATTTTTTTAAACTCGGTGGGCGGGACTTGAACGCGAGGCCCTGAGGGCAAAGTCCTGTGCGTCTGGCTTCAGCGTGTCGCTTGCGCTCCGCCATGGGACCCTTGGTGCAGAGGAGACGCGCCCCGCCCGCCGCTGCCAGGTGCGCGGGACCCCAGGACACAGCCCCCCCCCATGGGACCTGGGGCTGGGGGCCCGGGGTGGAGGTGGGGGAGAAAGTGGGGAGTCCAAAGTGAGAGCCCTGAGGGTGCGCCTAGAATTCAACAAAACACAGCCCGAGGCCTGTGCAGGGACGTGGCACAAAAGACCTGCGGTGGTGACAATTCCCCGCCCCAAGGGGTTAGAGGTCGGACGAGAGAGAGAGACAAAGGAGGGCGGTAGGCGGGGCCTAGCTGGGTCCTCCCCAAAAGTCTAAGGCACGCCCCCCTGGCCCCACCCCCTTTGCCTAAAAACATTTTAACCCCAAAGCCTCGCGAGCACGGCTGTTCCCTGGAGCCCCACAGTCTAAGACACGCCCTCGTGGCCCCCCCTTCCTGCGGCCCGACCTCCACCGCCTTGCCCTGCGCTCCCGTACCCCCAACGCTAAGACACACCCCGTCCTGTCTTGGGTCCCCTTCTCCCCGACCCAAAACAGCCCCCCCAAGACAGCCAGTCCGGCCTTGACCCCCTCCCCCTCAACTCGGCGGAGCCCCCCACTCTCTGGCCACGCCCCAGTCCGGGTCCCCCTAGAGCACCGCTGCTCTGCGCCCTGACTCTCACCCGGGTTGAAATGGGGGAAATGGGGACCCCCCCCCACCAGGACGGGCTGGAATTGGGATCAGGGCTACCCCAGCTCCGTGCCCCTCCGGGTTCTAGCGCGGGGAGAGCCCGGGAGCCGCCGCGTCCGCTCCGGGTCCCTTTACGCGCAACAGCCGCCTGCGCGCTCCGGGCGCTCGAGCAACGGGCCTTTCAAATGCGCGCGGTAACTATGTAGCGAAAACAACTCTGCTGTATCCCCGGGTCCCGTCTGGGGTGCTTCAAATCACCCTACATGTAGCCTTTTAGTATGTAAGTGCCCCTCTGCCCAAATCTTCCCGGGCCCCCCCACCCTCTCCAACATGGCGCAGCCGGAACAACCGGGACTTTTGGCACCTTCGACCCCGGGAAAGGGAGGCGCCTGCACGAAACCTGAACGCCCCGCCTTGTACCCCGCCCTTCACTGAGTGAGACTTGAAACTTTGTATCTTCTGTACCCCGGTAAGGAGGGGCCGGGATTCCAAAAGCAAACATCCGTTTTACGCACCGCGCTTACTAACATCCCTGCCGGCGCCTATTATATTATGCGAGCCATTGGGACAAAAGGAACCAGCGGCAGATGCATTTCTTTGGCAAATCCTACATTTAGTGGAAATGCGTAAACCTAGGTTTGAAAGAGTGACTTTTCATTCCACAGCATAGACCTGTGGACGCAAAGGGGCCACGTGGTGACCTTGAGGAGCTGGGGGGGGGGGGAGGCCTGTGGGGGGCCCTGCAAACTCAGAGGCCTAAAGGAACCACCCAGGATGGTCTGAAATGAAAACTGTTTTAACTAAAAAGCAGTTTATGGAGGGTCGTCAGGTCCTAGGCTGGCATCTCCCCTGACAAAGGTCCATCTTTACCAGAACTGAGCCTGTCTATTGTCTTTTTTGCATCTACGATAACATATCGTTGGAATGTCCAAGTAATTTCCCTTTTTCCGGACCCCTCAGGGCACAGGGTTCCTTCTGTGGATACTACAAATCCCCTCGTTGTTACTGAGTTAATTGTTGACTGTTAACTATCCTGCACCGACCTGAGTAAAAGACGTGTGTCTATCATTTCTACCGAACCCAGAGGTTTCCCCGCTTTGCTTTCTCCCGCCTCCCTCATCTGTCACCCGTGGATTTCATGGGACCCACTTATGTCTCCTCTTTAGATTGTAATATATAAAACAAGGGGCAGACCTGCCGTTCTCCGGAACATCATCTCATCCCGTTGAGATTCTGCGTCCGGGCAAAATTTGTCCACAGTTTGGCTCAAATACGCTCACAAAAAGTTCTTCACAGGTGTGAAAGTTTCTTACGTTGACAGATCTTTCTCTCTGCCTCTTGGCGTTTCCCTCCAGGGACTGCTGGCCGTTTCTAGTCACCGTATGTTTCCTTCTGAGGATTTGCGAATTAAAAGCAGCCGGTGCCTTTCAACCAAATATACTCCTGATAATGGCCGACGACCTTGGCATTGGGGACCTCGGTTGCTATGGGAACGACACACTGAGGTACCCTGTGCTGGTGGTGCTGGTGGTGGTGGTGGTGGGGTGTGTGTGTGTTTGGCTGAATGATGCATTTAAAATCGGCCTGTAGAAGGAAGGAAATTCCTGACTGCTTCAGATCTCAACACCAAAAAATATATTTTTCCAGGGAAAAAGAGAGCCCTACACCTCTCCAAGAACAGGGAATTGTAGTGGGTGGGTGTACGTTTCCTTTGGCTGCCTTAACAAGTGACCATGAACTGGGTGGCCTAAAATCACCAGGAATTCTTGTCCCCCACCCCCAATCCTGGAGACCAGACGTCTGAGGTCCAGGTGTCCCAGGGCCGAGCTCCCTCTAGAGGCTCCAGGGAGGGTCCTTCCTGCCTCTTCCAGCTCCTGGGGCTCCAGGCATCCCCGGGCTGGTGGCCACCTCCCTCCCGTCTCTGCCTCCATCTCCACGTGGTTTCGTCTCTGTGTCCGTGTCTCTTACAAGGACCCTGTCCTTGGGCGTCGGGCCCCCCTGACCCAGGACGACCTCATCTCAGAGCCTTCCCTTCATCCCACCTGCAAAGACCCTGTTTCCAAATAGAGTTCCTTCCCGATGCCTCTCCATGCAAAGATCTGCTGGAGCTGGACACACATCCCCCTTCCTGACAGTGACATGTGTGTGGTTTGCCCAGGACGCCCAACATCGACCGGCTGGCACGGGAAGGCGTGAGGCTCACCCAGCACCTGGCGGCCGCCCCCATCTGCACCCCGAGCAGAGCTGCTTTCCTGACCGGGAGACACGCTTTCAGATCAGGTGGGTGTCGTGGGGACCACCAGGAAAAGGGCCCGTCTGTGTCCGCTCGTTTGTTGTTTCGTAATTACATACATACTGTGTTTTATGCAGTCGTGGGGGAAAAAAAAGTTGTGATAATTGGAAATGCTGAAACCCTCCGGTGGTAGCTGACTGTGATGTCTGTTTAGTTGTTTAAATACAGGGTGTCCCCCAAAAATGTATATATTTTGAATGATTATAAAGTCCCTGTTTATTAGTATATAGTTCACTTTCAATATTTAAAAGAATCTATAGAAATGAATAATTTTTTGGTCAACGCCTGTTTTCAAACTGATGACCCTCTGGTCCAGGCCCTGCTGATAACGCAAAGCAATGGAATCGTCAACATCCAGGATCATTTCGTGGGGTATCTGTGCTCCCTCAATACATTGACTGTTGCCGGTTACATACCGTAAACTTTATCTTTTATGTGTCCCCATAAAGTCTAGTGGATAAATTTTGTTTGTTCAAAGCTTAGTCTGGCGTCACCCATTGTTTCAAATCCGTTAAACCCGAAAAGGAGCGAAAATTAAGTGAGTGATCAGCCGTTAAACTGTGTGCACCCTGTGTCCCCCCCAAAAAAACCGCATACACACTTTGAATAATTACAAGGCAGTGTTCATACCTAAACTGCGTTTTCAAACTTCCAGTAGCATTTTAGGATGAATCTTCTTCGTTGAAAGCCCAGTCTGGCTGAAAAGAAACACCCACTGAGCTATACCAGCTGTTAAGGTGTCTATCTGTGTTTTTTTGGGGGGGGGGCACCCTGTTTTTGCAGCAATATTGACGCGAAGTCTGGGAAGGCGTTGGGGGCTGAATCACGCCCCCAGAAAGGTGTCCCATTAAGTCAGGGACGTGGGGGTGGCGACCCGCTGCTGGATGGTCCAGGAGGGAGAGAAGCAGCAGAGTAGACGCGAGGATGCGAGTGAGAAATTGGAGTATTGCACTTTGATGACGCAGGAAGCCACCATGAGCCAAGGAATGCAGGCATCGTTTTATGTGTGTATATATATATTTTTTAATTTTTTTTTATTTTTAATATGTTTTTGTTGGTTTTTTTGGAGAGAGAGCAAGGGAGAGGGAGAGGGAGAGAAACATCAATGAGCAAGAGAGAGAGACATCGACCGGCTGCCTCCTGCACGTCCCCTACTGTGGACCAAGCCTGCATGTGCCCTGACTAGGATAGATAGACAGATGACTATGGATAGGTAAATGGATATAGCGATAGATAGATGATAGACAGATGATAGATGATAGATAGATGATAGATAGATGATGATGATAGATAGATGATAGATATAGATAGATGATAGATAGATGATAGATAGATAGATGATAGATAGATAGATAGATGATAGATGATAGATAGATGATATAGATAGATAGATAGATAGATAGATAGATAGATAGATAGATAGATAGATGATAGATAGATGATAGATAGATAGATAGATAGATAGATATAGATAGATGATGATAGATAGATGATAAATATATAGATATAGATAGATAGATGATAGATAGATAGATGATAGATGATAGATAGATAGATAGATAGATAGATAGATAGATAGATGATAGATAGATAGACAAATAGAGTCATGTGAAGGCTCAGGGGTTCTCAGCCTCAGCACCACTGACATTTGGGGCTGGGTGATTCCCTCTGCTGAGTCTGCCCTGCGCACTGTAGGATGTGTATACCCACCAGACGCTAGTCGTGCCCCCTCCCCCAATTGTGACAACCGACACCAATCCCAGACCCTGCAGACTGTCCCCTGGAGGGAGGGGAGGGCAGACTCACCCCAGCTGAGAGCCCCCATGGCTGCCAGCAGACACCAAAATCTCCCTGTCGTCTCTGCTCTGCAGGCATGGACACCAGTGACGGAGGATTTCGGGCCCTTAACTGGATCGGGGGCTCTGGCGGACTCCCCGAGAATGAAACCACGTTTGCGAGAATCCTGCAACAGCGCGGTTACGCAACAGGCCTCATAGGTACCCCTGCTCCTGTCGTTTGGTCCCGTTGAAAAGCAGGGTTTTCAAGATCCCCTGTTTCTACAAGGGAAAGGGGTCACGGGTCAGAACCAAAATTTGGTGCCTGATCCATCTGACTTCTCTTTATTTTTATTTCTATTTTTTTAAATTGATTTTAGAGAGAGGGGAAGGGAGAGGGAGAGAGAGAGAAACATCAATGATGAGAGTCATGGATCGGCTGCCTCCTGCTCGCCCCCTGCTGGGGGCCATGTGTCCTGACCGGGAATCAAACCGTAACCTCCTGGTTCATAGGTCGATGCTCAACCCCTGAGCCATCCGGGCCTAGAACATTCTTTATCTTTCAAATTTCTATTATATTTCTCCTCAGTTTCAAATTCTGCCGTTTCCTACCTCCTTTTTCATGGGAACGTCCGAATTATCCTGACAACGTGATTTGTTTCAGACAAATATAGGTTTGGGGCCCTGTCTGGTTTGGCTCAGCGGTTAGAGCATCAGCCCATGGACTGAAGGGTCCCCGTTTCAGTTCCAGACAAGGGCACGGACCTGGGTTGCAGGCTCGGTCTCTGGCCCCGGTCCTGGCACGTGTGGAAGGCAACCAATGGATGTGTCTCTCTCACATCGATGTTTCTCTCTCTCTCTCCCTCTCCCTGAAATCAATAAAAACATATATATATATATATGTATTTTTTAAATGTGGGTTTTTGTGCAACTGGCTGTTTCTATGTACAGGAAAATGGCACCAGGGTGTCAACTGTGAATCCCGCACAGACTTCTGCCACCACCCCCTCAGCCACGGATTCGACTATTTTTACGGGATGCCTTTCACGCTGGTGACGGACTGTGACCCAGACTATCCACCCCAGCTGCATGTGGCCCTGAGAGTGAAGCTCTGGCGTTACACCCAGTGGCTGGCCTTGGGGATCTTGACCATGGCAGCCGGCAAGGCCTGCGGGCTCATCTCTGTTTCCTGGGGAGCGGTCGTGGGGGCGGCCATCCTCTTCTCTCTGTTTTTCGTCGCCTGGTACGCCAGCCTAGGGTTCGTGAGGCGCTGGAATTGCATCCTGATGAGAAACCATGACGTCACCCAGCAGCCCATGGTTTTGGAAAGAGTAACGAGCCTTCTGCTAAAAGAAACAGTTTCCTATATTGAAAGGTAATTCAACCCCCGCTTTTGTTCAGACTTTTTAAATTTATTTTTATTTTTATTTATTTATTTATTTATTTATTTACTTATTTACTTATTTATTTATTTATTTAAATATATCTTTATTGATTTCAAAGAGGACAGGAGAGGGAGAGAGAGATAGAAACATCAGTGATGAGAGAGTCATTGATTGAGCCCACAACCCAGGCATGTGCCCTGACCGGGAATCGAACCCCGATTGCCTGGATCCTAGGTCGACGCTCAACCGCTGAGCCATGCCCGGCCGGGCTGTTCAGATTTTTTTTAATTTTATTTTTTAATTACAATTGGCATACAATGTTATATTAGTTTCATATGTACAATATAGGGGTTAGCTATTTATATACCTTACAAAGGGACCCCTCTCCCCCCCCCAAAAAAAGGCTAGTACCCACCTGGCACTATCTGTAGTTATTACAATATTATTGACTATGTTTCCTGTGCTGTACTTTACACCCCCAGGACTATTCTGTAACCGCCAACCTGTCCTTCTCAATCCCTCCCCCCTTTTTCACCCAGCCCCCCAGCCCTCCCTCCAGCCTGGTAACTGTCAGTCTGTTCTCTGTGTCTATGAGCCTGTTTTTGTTTTGTTTGTTTCTTTATTTTGCTCATTAGAGTCCACATATAAGTGTGAAATCATAAGTTATTTGTCCTTTTGTGACTGACCTGTTTCACTGAGCATAATACTCTCCAGGTCCCTCCCTGCTGTCCCAAAGGGTAAGAGATCTGCCTTTTTCACAGCTGCATAGTATTCCACGGCGTAGATATACCACAGCTTTTCTATCCACTCATCTACGGATGGGCCCTTGGGCTGTTTCCAGATCTTAGCTCTTGTAAATAACACTGCAATGAACATATATATATATATATATATATATACATATATATATATATATATTCTTTCGAATTAGTGTTTCTTTGAATATATTCCCAGAAGTGGGAACATTGGGTCAAAAGCCAGTTCCATTTTTAATTTTTTGAGGACCCTCCACACTGTTTTCCACAGTGGCTGCACCCGTCTGCATTCCCACCAGCTGTGGACCAGGGTCCCCCTTCTCCACACCCTCGCCAGCACTTGTCGTTCAGTGATTTGTGGATAATACACATTCTGACGGGTGTGAAGTGATACCTCATTGTGGTTTTAATTTGCATCTCTGATGATGAGTGACGTTGAGCATCTTTTCATATGTCCCTTGGCTGTCTGCGTGTCTTCTTTGGAGAAATGTCCATTCAGGCCCTTGGCTCATTTTTTAAATTGCATTGTCTCTTTTCCTGCTGTTGAGCCGTATGGGTCCCTTATACATTTTGGAAATTAACCGCTTATCGGACGTATCGCTGGTGACTGTTAAACCCTCACGTTTTTAAGAGGAGATGAGTTCTAATAGCATTTGAGTCTCTGTATCACCTTTGGGATTTTGTACGCCCACCTTTTGTGCAGGCGAGTTTGAGGAACCCAACCTTTTATCTGTAGCGGTTTCCAAAACTCAAGTCTCTCCTTCGCCATAACGGACCCCTTAGTGTCGACACAGATGCTGTTCTGCTTCAACGATGTTTCTCTCTTTTCAGGAATAAACACCGGCCGTTCCTACTCTTTGTTTCCTTGCTGCATGTGCATGTCCCCCTTACGGTCACAAAGGAGTTTCTCGGGAAGAGCCAGCACGGTTTATATGGAGACTGTGTGCAGGAGATGGACTGGCTTGTAGGTAACTCAAGACATGACCCAGCATTACTTACTTTGGGCCTCACCATTAAAGAACGGTAACCGCCCCGCCGGCGTGGCTCAGTGGTTGAGCGTCGACCTATGAACCTGGAGGTGACGGTTCATTTCCCGGGCAGGGCACAGGCCTGCGTTATTGGCTTGATCCCCAGTAGGGGGCGAGCAAGAGGCAACGGATCAATGACTCTCATCATTGATGTTTCTCTCGCTCTCCCTTCCTCTCTCTGAAATCAATAAAAATATATTTAAATATATCTATTCTGGATCCTACTGTATCAGAACAATGGGATATATCTTGACACGTTGCAGTCACATCCATCACTGTGGTCTCCTGGAGACGGGTCTCCACGCTTGACTTTCCACCAAGCGGTGACTTAATACAGAAAGCGGGTGGAGAGGAGGGGTGATTGCGCTCTGGTCCCCGATGCTGTTTTATTGACTTTGTCCTGAAACGTGTCGTCTCTCCTGAAGGTAAAATTCTCGATGCCCTTGAAGAGAATGGTCTGACAAACCGGACGCTCACGTATTTCACCTCGGACCACGGAGGGCATTTGGAGGAGAGAGATGACAGGCACGGCCAGCAGGGGGGATGGAATGGAATATACAGAGGTAAGACCCCTGGACGTAGGGTTCAAGGGCAGATGCACCCAGGGAGTCCCATGAGTGAAGGGTGGAGACTCAGTGGAAGTCAAAAAAAGGTGGGTTCAGCCGTTGCTGGGTGGCTCAGTTGGTTGCGTGTCATCCCGGGCACCAAAGGATAGCAGGTTGGATTCCTGGTGGGGCACATACTTAGGTTGTGGGTTCGATCCCTAGTCAGGGTGGGTATGGGAGGCAGCCCATCGCTGTTTCTCTCTCTTTCTCTCAAATCAATAAAAACTTGCCCTCGGGGAAAGATTTAAAAAATTAAGTGGATTCAAGGGGCATTTTTTGAGCATCTCCTATAGACCACATTTTACCTCGATGCCAAGATAGAGAGATAAAGACATGTGGTCTTCCCTCAAAGGGTTTACATTTTAATGGACAAGAGAGATGTCCAGATAAATAACTAATCGCCATTCTGAATGAAAGGTGGGGTGGAGACCCTAACCCCAAGCTGTGCGTGTCCTTGTATTTCAATACGTCACGTCGCATGTGGGGTAGAACACACTCTAACCACTGGGCCACATCAGCCAGGGCCCATGTCCTGTTTCTTCAGGGGATCACAGAGACCTCCGAGTTTCCCGGGTAGGGGGGTGGACTCTTCCTGCTTTGGGGGGCATCACAAGATTCTGGAATAATCAGTGTGTCCAGTTTGGGGTAATACAGGCCCCCTGTGCACATGGGTATCTATGTACATACACACCTGTACGCAGGTGTGAGTCTAGACTGGAAAGTCTCATGGAGCATTCTAATAGTGTCATTTCCTTACAGGTGGTAAAGCCATGGGAGGCTGGGAAGGTGGGATCCGTGTCCCCGGGATATTCCGGTGGCCCGGAGTCCTGCCTGCAGGCCAGGTGATCCATGAGCCCACCAGCCTGATGGACGTGTTTCCCACCGTGGTCCAGCTGGCGGGCGGCGAGGTGCCCCAGGACAGGTACATGTGCGATGAGACCACCTGGTCCCCAATTTCTGAGATCTTTCGCATTGAGGGGGAAAAACCTCCATATGGGGCCCTTGCAGCCTCGGGGTTTTATCCCTGGGTGAAAAACACAGCCCACGTGCCTTGGTCTGATTGCTTCCTGATTCTCTTTCCTGAATCAGGGTGATCGATGGCCGTAGCCTGCTGCCCTTGCTGCAGGGCACTGCCGAGCACTCGGCACACGAGTTCCTGTTTCATTACTGTGGGGTGGATCTCCATGCAGTGCGCTGGCACCAGAAGGACAGTGAGTACAACGCCTTCCCGGACACCGTGGGGGCGGGTGCCCGTCAGGCTTCTCCAGGGAAACGGAAACAAGAGGGCCTGTGGGGACGAGGATGCATAGATAGGTAGATGGATGGACAGACGGATGGATGGATCGATGGAGACAGAGAGAGGAAGAGATTTTAAAGAACTGAATCACGTGGTTTTAGAGGCTGGCAGGTCTGAAGTCGGCAACGCAGGCCGGCAGCCTGTCAGGTATGGAGGCTGCTGCCTTGAGTCTGACGATTGGAGCATCAGGCAGAATGTCTGTGCTGTGGTCGGGAGGCAGAAGGTCTTCCTCTTTGTAGACCCTCAGTCTTTCTTCTGTTAAGCTCTTCAACTGATTGGATGAGGCCCACCCACACCAGGGAGGACAATCTGCTTTACTCCAAGTCTACTGATTTCAATGTTAAACTTATGATAGATGATGATAGATAGATGATAGGTAGATAGATGATAGATAGATGATAGATAGATGATAGATAGATGATAGATAGATAGATAGATAGATAGATAGATAGATAGATAGATGATAGATAGATAGATAGATAGATAGATAGATATAGATAGATGATAGATAGATAGATAGATAGATAGATAGATAGATAGATAGATGATAGATAGATAGATAGATAGATAGATAGATAGATAGATAGATAGATAGATAGATAGATGATAGAGATAGATAGATAGATAGATAGATAGATAGATAGATAGATAGATAGATAGATAGATAGATGATAGATAGATGATAGATAGATAGATAGATAGATAGATAGATAGATAGATAGATAGATAGATAGATAGATGATAGATAGATAGATAGATGATAGATATAGATAGATAGATGATAGATAGATAGATAGATAGATAGATAGATGATAGATAGATGATGATAGATGATGATAGATAGATGATAGATAGATAGATAGATGATAGATAGATAGATAGATATAGATAGATGATAGATAGATGATAGATAGATAGATAGATGATAGATAGATGATGATAGATGATGATAGATGATGATAGATAGATAGATAGATAGATGATAGATAGATATAGATAGATGATAGATAGATGATAGATAGATAGATAGATAGATAGATAGATAGATAGATAGATAGATAGATAGATGATAGATAGAGATAGAGACACCTTCACAGTGATATTCAGACTAGTGTTAGACTGCGTACCTGGGCATCGTAACCTGGTCACGTGCACACATGAAATTCATTGTCACAGGGCAGATTCTTTTCTGACCAGCTGAGAAAAATCAGGTCCCAGGCGGTGCCACATTGATGGGGGAAGGGATGTGTTGGCTTCACTTTGTGATGTCCTGTGACTGGTTCTGTTATCGGCCCTGTATCCAAATGAACGCCTTGAGGACACAGCCAGACCTTGTCACCACACGGTGCTTGCTAGGCATTGAACGGTTAAGACATAGGGCAAAAGAGTAAGAGTATTCCAATGGCACCTATGATTCTAACCCCCACACAGAGCCACACGGAGCCCTTTGAGGTAGGTCCCTTTGTTTTCTCTGTGCCTGGAGCACAACACACGCACACACACACAGACGCTTACATGCACACAGACAGTCATGCACACACACATGGACACAGATTTGTCAACATTGATGTCAGATGTACACAAGTCTCTCTTTTTAATCTTTACCCGAGGATATTTTTTCCATGCTTTTCAGAGAGAGAGGAAAGAAGGGAGGGAGGGGCAGAGAGAGAGAGAAACATCGATGTGAGAGAGACACATCGATGGGTTGCCTCCAGTATGCACCCTAACTGGGCCGGGGATCGAACCTGCAACCCAGGTATGTGCCCTTGGCTGGAATCGAACCTGGGACCCTTTATAGTCCACGGGCCAACGCTCCAACCACTGAGCCACAGCAGCCAGGACTCTTCTTACTTTTACATCACATGAGGTGTTGGTGACCACGCCCCAGTGTTAGTACCTGGGCCAGGTGTTTATCGTTGATCAGGTTCCTGCTGCCCTGACCACATCCCTGTTTGCATTTAGGTGGACGGCTGTGGAAAGTTCACTACATGACACCGAGGTTCCACCCCCCGGGAGCCAGCGCCTGCTACGACAAAGGCTTGTGTCCCTGCTCCGGGGAGGGCGTGGACCAGCATAGCCCCCCTTTGCTCTTTGACCTCTCTAAAGACCCCTCAGAGGCACAGCCTCTGTCCCCCGGCTCTGAGCCCCTGTACCACATGGTGGTCGCCAGGGTGGGCGAGGCGGTGGAGGAGCACAGGGCGACGCTGAGTCCCGTGGTCTCTCAGCTCTCCCTAAGCCACATCATTTGGAAGCCGTGGCTGCAGCCCTGCTGTGGGACCTTCCCTTTCTGCTCCTGCGACCAGGACGGAGACCATGGGGAGATGTGACCTCGCGTGGTCAGGGTGGCTGCCATCAGGAACATAGCACAACACCTGTTGGCAACGATGTGGAGAAAAGGGAACCTTCCTGCGCTGTTGATGAGAATGCAGACTGGGGCAGACACCATGGAAACAGTAGGGAGGGGCCTCAAGAAATTAAAAATGGAACTGCCATTGGACCCAGGGATGCCACTTTTGGGTATTTTTCTTTAAATAAGTTTTTATTGATTTCCGGGAGAGGGAGAGAGAGAGAAACATCAATGATGAGAGAGAAACGTCAATTGCCTGCCTCCTGCTCGCCCCCTACTGGTGATCAAGCCCACAATCTGGGCATGTGCCCTGACCGGGATTCGAACCAGCGACCTTTTGTACACTGGAAGACACTCAACCAACTGAGCCACACCGTCTGGGCCACTTCTGGGTATTTATGTGAAGGAAGTAAAAACAGGGTCTGAAACAGATTATCTGCACCCCCACGCTCACAGAAGGATTATTTACAACAGCCAAGGCATGGAAACAAACTAAAGGTCCATGAATAAAGATATATACAAACACTTTGAATAATTATAAAGGCAGTGTTTATTAAAATACATTTCATCTTCAAAACTGAGCTCTCAGCTGTTCAAGTGTGTATACATGTTTTGGGGGGGCACCCTGTGTGGATGCATGCAATGAAATATTGTTCAGTCACCCACGAGAAAGAAGGAATCTAAACAGCAAAATACATGAGCATGAAGGAATTATAAACAACACAGGAAAGAGAGCCCCATTCAAACAGAGCCAGAGCTGCCATTCCAGAGGAACTGCCTTGCACGCCTGATGCCTCAAACCTCTGGATGTTAAAACAGGACAAAATGACCCTTGCACAAGGCCTAAATCTTAATCCACTTGGCCAAGTCAGTACACCTAGAAATGCTTTTCCTCCCAATGCTTCTTCTCTCTGCCCCAAAAGAATGAAATATTTCTACAAAAATGTGTTTTTTAAAATCCTTTCTACATACCAAAATGTTAGAGTATGTATAGGTCAAATCACATCTCTCGGGGACTGAACTTGTATGATTCTGTGGTCCTGGCGTTATGCTGTACAGATTCTGGCTCTGGTGTTATTCAGAACAGTGTCATACCTCCTACACGGATGTTATTCAGAAGTTGTCCAAATGGCCTTGGGTGTCTCATGTGCTGTTGTAGAACATGTCACAATGCCTGCCATAAAGAGAGAACTCAATACCATGGGATGGATGGATGGATATGTGGATGGATATGTGGGTGTATGGATAGATAGATGGGTGGGTGGGTGGGTGGATGGGTGGATGGATGGATGGATGGATGGATGGATGGATGGATGGATGGATGGATGGATGGGTGGGTGGGTGGGTGGATGGATGGGTGGGTGGGTGGGTGGGTGGATGGATGGATGGATGGATGGATGGATGGATGGATGGATGGATGGATGGATAAATGGATGGATGGATAAATGGATGGATGGATAAATGGATGGATGGATAAATGGATGGATGGATGGATGGATGGATGGATGGATGGATGGATGATAAATGGATGGATGGATGGATGGATGGATGGATGGATGGATGGATGAGTGGGTTGGTAGATGGGTGGATGGATGGATGGATAAATGGATGAATGTATGGATGGATGAGCTCAATGCAAGGAAAAGGACAGCTTCCCTAGATCTACGCACTACACTGTTACCCGCCATTTTGAAAAACCCACTTGGTAATTTAAATTTACTACAGAACAAAGGCAGGCAGCCACATTCCTTCGCTCTCTTAAATAGAAACCATTATGCTGATTGCTCAGAATGCACACAAACATACACACCAGAAGGGAGACCACAATGCTGTTGTAAAATTTTAATTGAATACGTTAGCTTCCACCCAACACCAGACTGCAAAACAGACATCCCTGTTGAACATACTCCGTAAGCCAGAGAACTGCTACCTATAAACACGAATTCTCTCCAGGGAAGCTGAGCCACTCAAACATTCCTCACTTGGACCACTTCTGTTGCAAGCACACCTGGCTCAGGATTCTGTTTTTCATACCCAAACACCATAGCACAGAGCACCTTCATTCTTACCCTGGGGCAAATGTATGGCATTACTCTGACAGTTGATCACCACCCCACCCAACCCACCTAAGGCTATTTCCAATGAACCCCTGGAGTATCCCATGTGTCACAGCAACAAGATCAGATCATTAAGCACCCAGACATAGAGAGAAACAGCCCCATTACAACTCACATCTTGCACAAGCTAATACAACTAACGACTCACCCAGAATCCCTTAGCCAAGCTTAATTGCTTCAGATGAAAATGTGTCCAAACAGCCCAGCCAGTGTGGCTCAGTGGTTGAGCATCAACCCATGCACCAGGAGGTCACCAGTTCGATTCCCAGTCAGGGCACATACCCAGGTTTTGGGCTTGATCCCCAGTAGGGGGCATGCAGGAGGCAGCCAATCAATAACTCTCATCATTGATGTTTCTATCTCTCTCCTTTCCTCACTCTCTAAAAATCAATAAAAAACCTTATTTTAAAAAAAAGTGTCTAAACTCACCCACTGAATTTTAACATAACCCTCTGACCTGCTTCCAAACCTGTGTCTAATTAACCTCTGATTTTCAATAGCACATACATGATGAATAAATGATTCAAACATTTAAAAAATATCATTCCTTCTGTTTCATACAGTGACATCATTTATAATTATAATTACGGTGGGCATGGAACAGTAACGCAGTGAGATGCTCCAACATACTGCACAAATTCACAAAACTAGGGTACTTCTGAGAATGAGGTTTCCTTGAGGAAGGAAGTGTCCAGTCTCATAAAACTGAGAAGTCTCCCCAAAGAGCTGAGTTTAAATGGCTGGAAGAGCACGGCGACTCGATACATTATTTGGAAGTGAGGTAGCGAGACCCAGCAAAGAGCACTGGAGCGTAAAGGGCTGCACATGAGTTTGCCTCCGAATAGCCTCTCCAGATGCTGTTATCATGAGTGAGTCATCACCAGACATCACATGGAGTAAACCCTTGCATCAGTGGATGGGTGAATGGATGGATGAATAGTTGCATGAATGGTTGGATAAATGATGGATAGATAGGTGGGGATGGATGGATAGATGATGGATGGATGGATGGATGGATGGATGGATGGATGGATGGATGGATGGATGGTTGGATGGATGGATGATTGCATGAATGGTTGGATGATGGATGGATAATGGTGGGTGGGTGGGTGGGTGGGTAGATTAATGGTTAGATGGATGGATGGATGGATGGATGGATGGATGGATGGATGGATGGATAGTTGCATGAATGGTTGGATAAACGATGGATGGGTAGGTCGGGATGGATGGATGGATGGATGGATGGATGGATGGATGGATGGATAGTTGCATGAATGGTTGGATGATGGATGGATAATGGTGGGTGGGTGGGTGGGTGGGTAGATTAATGGTTAGATGGATGGATGGATGGATGGATGGATGGATGGATGGATGGATGGATAGTTGCATGAATGGTTGGATAAACGATGGATGGGTAGGTCGGGATGGATGGATGGATGGATGGATGGATGGATGGATGGATGGATGGTTGGATGGATGGATGATTGCATGAATGGTTGGATGATGGATGGATAATGGTGGGTGGATGGGTGGGTGGGTAGATTAATGGTTAGATGGATAGATGGATTAACGGTTGGATGGATGGTTGGATAGATGATGGATGGATGGATGGATGGATGGATGGATGGATGGATGGATGGTTGAGTGAATGGATGGATGGATGGTAAACCAGTTCTGAAATTGGTTACTCCTCACAAGTCATCTAGCATCTTTCTTCCAAATATCTGTGGCATTTCCCAAATCGGGCAACTGTCCATGGCCTTCCAAAGTCCTGTTGGGTTTTATACAACAGAAACGGCAGCCATGGTCTTTCTCAGATATGCTTTGCAAGGTCTACGAGACGCACACTCAAGATGTCTGAACATTTACTGAGTCCTGAAAACAAAGATGTTCATAGTTGAGGGTTCCCGAGGCACTAAATTCACATTACTACTGTTATTTGCTTAGGGACAGGAGACAATCTGTGGTGATGTTAAACCCCACACGGGATAGACACAGTAGCACTTTCCAGGGCAGCACTCCAAAGCTCCTCCGGGAAGACCATTGTCAGAGGTCTACCTGCTGCTTTTGCTGGCAAGGTAAGAAGTCCACCTGACCTCGCAAGGAAGCCGAGAAGGGGTGGGGAGCTCGGATCAGCAGGGGGCTTCAAGCTGGCTTTTTCATGGTCTATGTTATTTTTGTGAGGCACTCAAGTTGGTCAACCATAAATAACCATAAATAGAGGCACATAGTTAAACAGCCTTTGGAAGGCCTGGAGGACACATCCACACAATGAAAAATGGTGGAATCACACTCCACACCGCACAACCGCCCGGGGTTACTGCAGAAACCGGTCCAACTTCTCCTGAATGCGGGCAAACGCGTCCTTCCCCATGTAGTCGATGTGGCCCTCCTCCCACTTCCGCCTTTCTTCCTCGGGACTCAGTTCCTTGACCTTTTCTTCAATGGAAATCTCGGAAATGGAGATGGCCAGGTCCACCTGGGGAAGACACGTCAACGGGAGATGGCTTTTGGTTGTTGTTGCTTTTTAATTTTTTAAAAATATGTTTTTATTGATTTTAGAGAGAGGAAGAGAGAGGGAGAGAGAGAGAAACATCAATGATGAGAGTCATTGATCAGCTGCCTCCTGCACGCCCCCTACTGGGGATAATATTCTTTTTCCAAAAAGATGTTTTTGTTGATTTTAGAGACAGGGGGAGAGAGAGGGAGAGAAAGAGAAACATCAATGAGGGGGAAACATCGATCGGCTGCCTCCTGCACGCCCCCTACTGGGGATGGAGCCCACAACCCCGGCATGTGCCCCGACTGGGAACTGAACAGACCCTCCTGGTGCCTGGGACAGTGTTCAGCCACTGAGCCACACCGGCCAGGGCTCTATATAATATTATTATAAGATGTCTTTTACCTAAGTATTTTGCAATGTTATAAAATATAATTGCACATATGTTCACTTTTTCTTAAGCATTGTTTTCAAAGTGGAGACAGACTCATGGATTTAGGGAGCAGACCGACAGCTGTCAGAGGGAAGGGGGTTGGGAGCTGGGTGAGAGGGTGAAGGGATTAAGAAAAAAAAAAATCTCATAGACACAAACAACAGTATGGTGATGACCAGAGGGAAAGAGGGTGGGGGAGGTAGGAGAGGGTAAAGTGGGGATCAATGGTGATAGAAGGAGACTTGACTTGGGGTGGTGAACACACAATATAATATATAGATGATGCATTATAGAATTGTACCCCTGAAACCTATATAATTATACTAACCAATGTCACCCCAATAAATTCAATTAAATAAAAGAATTGTTTTCATGTCTAGCCACCGAACCATTTTACACAGAGACACCTATATTGATATGAAACATCAATGCGAGAGAGACACATTGATCGGTTCCCACCCACACGTACCCAGGATGGAACCCGCAACCCAGGTACATGCCCTTGACCAACAATCGAACCCATAACCCTTCAGTCCATGGGCAGATGTTCTAACCACCGGCCAAGACTAAATTCTTTATTATGTAATAGGTCCAACTCCGAATAGATGTTGCTACAGAGAGAAGGCTCGTGTCTTCTCCTAAACTCATGGGTTGAGACCTAACCCCCAAGGTGAGGATATTAGGAGGTGGGACCTTTGGAAGGTGATTAGGTCATGAGGGTGGAACCCTCATAATGGGATCAGGGTCCTTATAAAAGAGACCCCCACAACGCTCTCTCATCCCTTCCACTACGTGAGGTCCCAGTGAGAGGACACCATCGGTGAATCGGAAAGATGCCCTCACGAGGCACCAAATCTGCTCATGCCCTCATCTTGGACTTCTAGCCTCCAGAGATGCACGAAATAAACACCTATTCCTTATAAGCGCCTCCCCCTGCCCCCCGGGCTATGGCCTTTTTTGTTATAGCAGCTTGACTACACCAAGACACCTACACGTTCAGTACAAACTTTCATCCTAAGTCCAACTACAAAACTATATTTCCTATTATTTAAAGACCAACTTGGGCTATTAAATCTTTGTTAGGATCTAACAAAGACAAAAAAATTATCAAAAACCATTATCAATCGCTTTCATTCAATGCACCCATGGAGAGCGTGATGATTAAGACGAGATCATCTGTATGAGGAAGGGTCATGGAGACGGCATCTTTCATTGCGTCTCTCAATACGAAATCGTTGCGTGCTCGGTGTGGGTCAAAAGATTCACCCCCAAATTCTCCAGCCTTTAGACAACAAATCATTTTAGACAAAGGAAGAGATGGCTGCATCCAATTTTAAATGGCTTCATCCAGCATCTATTAATATTAATATTTAAGGAATCAACTACTTGCTAAAGAATTGAAAAGACAATCTGGGACCAAGTCGGGCAAACTAATGTTGCTATGAACACATCACTTATTCAATTTCCCATCTGTTACCAAAATCTTAGTCCTAATTTTTCCAAGGTTTTTTTTTTTTTTAGGCAGTGGATCCTTTTCCGTATTATCCTCAGGGGATGGTCATACAAGGTTCTGACCGGGGTTCAGTACACTTTTCCCGGCACGAATGATTTTAGACAACGGGTCGCTGGGCATTGGTTTCCACGCTCTCTCTACCGCAAAACAGAGCATAGCTCCTCAACGCCAATTAACTTTTGCAAAACAGCTTTGAAAGAGAGAAAGGGTATGATTATTCAGGACAGGCGAGAGCGAGGGGACCAAGCATCCAGGCTGGAGAGAAGACAGATGGATCGAAGGTGCCAGGAGAGGCAGGGAGACTCTATTTCAACCAAGTGAGGCCGGAAATCGAGGTAACAGCAGGTTCGTGCATGCAAAGAGCCCCGGTGATGGCAAACGGCACCCAGCAGGAGCAGCGAGCAAGCAATAGCTGGGATACCACCTCCAACGCATCCTGAGGGCTGGGGTCCCTGGTGACATTGACGGGGGGATCCTGGCTTAGTTCCATGGATTCCTCGGAAGGGCCACCTCCTGCATGATCCGCTGGCTGCTAGAAACATAACCATCCGTGGTTAGTCTTAACCAAAATGACACAACTCTTTCCTGCTGGTGAAAATTAAAACGAACGGGTATACCAGATGGCCGTTTCTGATCCTAGCTTTTCCCTGAGGGTTTCTTATGTAAGATGAGATGCTACAAGTTTTTATACGATGGATCAATGGTAACTTTGTTTTTAAAAATATGTTTTTTATTGATTTCAGAGAGAGGAAGGGAGAGGGGGAGAGAGAGAGAAATATCAGTAATGAGAGAGTCATTGATCGGCTGTTTCCCGCACGCCCCCAGCTGGGGATGGAGCCCACAACCCGGGCATGTGCCCTGACCGGGCATCAAACCGCGATCTCCTGGCTCATGGGTTGACACTCAACAGCCAAGCCACACTGGCTGGGCTCCATGGTAACTTTTCAGAGAGGGATTCTGTTCGCTGAGAGCAAACACCTACGGAAGGTTTTACGAAGATAAGTCTCCCAGGGAGAGTAAGAAACTCTATCTGGGTTGAATCTTCTGTAGACAAGGGCCTGCGAATCATTTTAGTAAGAAGAGTCTGTCTGGAAACTCATAGATAGACAGCAGGCAGACAGCTGGAGTTGGGGGGATGCAGGGATTGAGCCAAAAAATGCAAAAAAAAAAAAAAAGAGAGAGAGAGAGAACTCATGGACATGGTCAACAGCATGGTGATTGTGGGGGTGGATGGACATGGAAGAGCTCATAGAGGTGACGGAAAATATTTATTTAATTTAAAATAATAATAATAATAATTTAAAAAAGAAGACTGTCTGGCTTCAATCTTCTGATGACACACAGGACCAGAAGCCCAGATTCAGGAAGGTAAATTTAGAAGAAAAAAAAAAGAGAGAAACACATTCTTCTTAAGTGCTGTTGTTAAAGGTAGCTCAGGAGTCATACAATCATACTGATTTTTTTTTTCTTAATTAAGGGAGACATATATGTCATATTTATGTTGTGTGGGGGTGTTTGTTTTTTTTCTAATTTTTCCCAACACAGATAAAAGAAAATGACCCAAGGCTAACAGAAACCTAATAATAGTGGAAGGTGACATCTGAATAGATACCCAGGTACCTTCTCCACCTGGATAATATATAGACCAAACCCAATACCATGTTGGCTCTGTGGGGAAACCATTGAGAAAGGTTGTGATTACAAAAGACAGGGGGCACCTGGCTAGTTTTGCTCCGTGGTTCAACATCCACTCATGAACCAGGAGGTCCCCAGTTCCGATTCCCAATCAGGGCACATGCCCGGGGTTGTGGGCTAGATCCCCAGTAGGGGGCGTGCAGGAGGCAGCCGATCAATAACTCTCTCTCATCAATGTTTCTCTCTCTCCCTCTCCCTTCTTCTCTCTCTAAAAATCAATTTAAAAAACATAGCAATTATTTTAAAAAACAAAACAAAAAATGGGGCATTTTCCTGGATAGCCCGTGGACACAGACACGCGAACCTGACCCTGGCTGCCGATAGACACGGCCGTGTTTAAGTGTTTAAATGACCTGTACCGAGGTGGTTCGGGTCCCTGTGGAGTCTGCAAATTGGGGCAAAGCAGGCGACACTGGGTCATACGCCACTCCAGCAGAAGTCTCAATTTCAGGCCAACCTATCATCTGTTATAAAAACAAAACAGAAGCAGGTTAGCAGGCACCTTCACGCGAATGAACGCAGCTTAACGGAAAACACCCCACTTATTTTTTTCTGCGTCCAGGATGGAAATGTCGCTTGTCGAGGATGAGGTCCGGGGCAGAGAGTGCCGTGATCATCAATGCCTCTGTCTGCCTCCTAATCTGGGGCTCACACCCAACTCCATGTCCTGATGTCCCTGCATCTACAAGGGGGCGCGACTGAGTCTCACCCATGGCATTGAGGAGATAGGATGTGAGTCAGGTTGGACTCTTGCTACCCTAACTCCCCACAAGTCATGTGAAAAGCAAGGTCTTCCCAACCTGTTTCAACACAAGAAAATGATACCGTACGAGAAACGATTCCCGTGACTATTTTTCTCAATGCTCCCAAAAATGATGCACAGCTAAGACCTTCCCAGATGTGCAGGAAACACTAGATTATGTCCAAAGACTGGCTTGAGCACGAGAGCCTAATTCTCTCTCAAGGAGCCATGGTTGAGAAGGGCTGATCTCCAAGAAGATGGACCAGGACCTCGGGAGGATCCTGGATCCCTGAATGACTACATGGAGCAGAACATACTTTTCATGTTGCTGCTGCTAAAAATCAGGATATTTTTTTCTACTGATTTTTAGAGAGAGTGGAAGGGAGAGAGAGAGAGAGAAACATTGATGTGAAAGAGACACATCGATGGGTTGCCTCCTCCACGTGCCCCAACCCAGCCGAGAATTGAATCTGCAACTCAGGTACATGCCCTTGAGCAGAAATCGAACCCCCGACCTCTTGCTGCACAAGCTGATGCTCTAACCACTTAGACACACCGTCCAGGGCAAAACACAGCATTACCACTTGGCCAACTGTGACATAAGCAAGACACTGAGTTTTACTTATGTGAGGATGTTTGTTGCAGCAGGTAGCCCACCCTGATGGAGGAGTCAAGGTTACGCGCAAGCCTGTGCCCACAGGCTGGAGTCCAGAAACGTCCAAAAGATCTAGTGAGGAACTTAATGGGTATCAGCCACAGAGACCAGAGAATGTGGGTTGTTTGTCCCTCCTCACGGCAAACACGGTGCAGAAATCGTGGGGGTGGGCTGGGGCAGACACCCACACAGGCTCTTCGGCCCATCCAGGAAGACCTGAGTCTCAATCTTGGGAATGCACATTCCCGGGACATGATCTCAGAAATATTTCCAGTGAGTTGACTTGAGGTGGAGACGGGCCGGTTGTCCCCAGCTCCCAAATCTCTGATCCCAGCATCCCCGTTTTGAAGAAGGCCCAGTTCATTCTTATATTAACTGAGGCATGGAGTTATGCATTCGATGGATCATCATGGAGAGCTAGGTCTGAAGACTGAGGTGTGATCTACACGGCCCTGAGCCCACCTCACTGTCCGACTCTACGATGACAAGCCATGAGAAATGCCGGGAAGGAAAAACTCTGGGGAACCAAGAGCAGCTTTGTCAAGGTCGGATCGAGCTCGTCGCGAAGGGGAAAGGGCTCCCGGAGGAGTAACACCTGACATGAAATCTGAGGAGGAGCAGACTGGAGTACGACCGGAGCCGGGGTGAGAAAAAGAACACATTGAGCAAACACGAGCCGGCACGTGCAAAGGTCCTGGGGCAGAGGGAAAGGAGTACATTAAGAGGCCGAAATCAATTTGCTATAAAAACTGGACAGCCCCCCCAAAGTGATTATGGGTGAAATTCAGTGCCAAGAACAACAAAAACCAATAACTTAAAACAAACAAACAAACAAACAAACAAAAACACACCATGAACATTGCCCCCCCCCCACTGGGTTAAAAAAAATTTTTTAAATAAAGTGGAAAATTCAAGAAATGGCCAGTAGGTGGCAGTGTCATTGCGTAATTAATTCCAGAGATGCCCCGGGGTTGAAATAATAAAATATATCACAGGTACGTCCTGTAAAAGCCTCGGGACCCTCATCGCTTTTCGAGACCCAAGCTCATCATAAAATCTCCAAACAGTAGAGTTGTGTTTTTTTTTAAAAAATGTCAGTCGCCCTAACCCGATATGCACAGGTTGCCAAGGTGGTCCTGGTGGAAGGACCTGAGAAGCAGGTGCTCCCAAGTGCTTTTTATTTATGTTCTGTTCATTCCACCGAGGTTTTAAATATCTCGGTTGAGGGCTGGCGTCTCTATTCACTTATTTAAATGGCTTGGTTTCACCTCCCGCCTTTCCCCCAGGGCTGACCATTTCCCAGCTCCATGGGGGGGGGGGGGTCTATTACCTCATTTAATACTATTTGTTTTGCAAACAAAGCCC
Source organism: Miniopterus schreibersii (assembly GCF_964146895.1). Classification (NCBI taxonomy): domain Eukaryota; kingdom Metazoa; phylum Chordata; class Mammalia; order Chiroptera; family Miniopteridae; genus Miniopterus; species Miniopterus schreibersii. The sequence goes on along the minus strand of NC_138120.1, from coordinate 1,023,784 downwards.
CCAAAGGACTCCGCCCCCCCTGGAGAGCTTCTGAGACCCAGAGGACGTCCACTTGGACCCAAAGCAGTGGGCTCAGCTGGGTGTTGGATGCCTGAGTCTCACCTCCCTCCCCTCGGATCCTCAAGCCCGTATCCCCCTCTTCTGTGCTAACTCAACACGCCCCAAGTCCAAAGCCCCTGAGCCTTCTCCCGTGTGAGTTTCACTGAACGACAGGAGCCCGAATGTTTCCCTCTTACTCCGAAAGCTGAAGCGCTACCGAAGTTCTATCTGCGTCGCAAAGAGCTTTCTGAGTGACGCTCACGGAATCTAATGGTCCTCTAAACGTTTCATGTCGTTTCTTTTATTAAATATGTTTTTATTGATTTGAGAGAGAGAGAGAGGGAGAAACATCGATGATGAGAGAGTCATGGATCGGCCGCCTCCTGGGGATCGAGGGCCTGGGCCCTGACCGGGAATCGAACCGGCGACCTCTTGGTTCTCCGGTCAACCACTGAACCACACCGGCTGGGCTCATGTGTTCTCTTTGGTCTGGCCTCAGTCACTCTGATTTTTCTTTCTTTTTTTTTAAAAAAAAATCTTTATTGCCCGGCCGGGCGTGGCTCAGCGGTTGAGCGTAGACCTGGGATCCAGGCGATCGGGGTTCGATTCCCGGTCAGGGCACAGGCCCGGGTTGCGGGCTCGATCGATGACTCTCTCATCATTGATGTTTCTGTCTCTCTCTCTCTCCCTCTCCTTTCCTCTCTCTGAAATCAATAAAGATATGTGTGTTTTTTTTAAAAAAAAATCTTTATTGCTGAGAGGATTGTAGATATTTCCCCCTGCTTTTTACCCCCATGTCCGCCATCCCCTGGTTCCCACCCCCGGGCCTTCCCCACACGATTACCTGTGTCCGTGGATTATGCGTCTACACATCTAAATTCTTAGGTTCATCTCTTCCCCACCCCCCTTCCCTCTGAGCTCCCTCCGTCTGCTCCATGCTTCCATGTCTCTGGATCGATCGTGTTTGTCAATTTATTATGTTCATCAGATTCCACATACACGTGAGACCCTGGGATACTTTTTCTTTCTCTGACGGGCCTATTTCACTGAGCATAATACTCTCCAGGTCCCTCCCCGCTGCCCCAAAGGGTAGGAGATCCCTCGTCGTTCAATCTCCTTACAGCCCTGGCTCCTCGGCTGAGCAGTTTTATACATAACACGAGAGCTTCGGGGCAGATTCCTCAAATTCCTGGAGCTGGCTCAGGCCCTATATTTAACTCCCGGGAGGCATTCCACTTCCAGAGCTCAGGATATATCAGGAGCAATGAAAATCGAGGAAAAGACTTCCTTTTCTACCCGCTCCGTGTTCACTGTCCAAACCTGAGGGGCTTTTCAACCCGTCTGGGCGGGCGTTGGTCCCGCTGCAATGAACTAATTATTACGAACAGGACAGGAGCAAAGGGAAGGCCGATATTACCGGCCTGGCATCTAGGAAGATATCAACTTTACACTCTTCGGGGGCCCAACAGACGGAAGACAGACGCATGCCCAGGAAAGTTGGGGGGGGGACTAGGTCACCCCCAGCTGCCAGTCACACCTGGGAACAGGTCAATGGCCAAAACAGGCATGGCCCCTGCAAGGGCGAGAAATTTGCAATCATTAATCCCCTAAACAAGAGAGTTCACGCTCTTGGCTTCTCTTGGTTAACCCCTGGCTTTGGGGGCTCTCACGGTCCTGCTCCCCTGAATTCTCCCATGTGGCTAAAGGCCGTATGGACCCCACACATGGGACTGATGCATTGGAACGAGCCTGATGCTGGACTGGACTTGGCCATGGGATGGACACTCTGGACACTGGCTTTGCTTCTAGTTCTGCAGAACCCCCAGCTGCACCTCCCCCAGGACGGGACCGAGGGATGTCATTCCAGGCCAATAAAGCCTCTCTACCACATCTCACCCGCCCATGGGGGCCTCCGGAAATGCTGCTTCCAGCTGCACCCCGAGAACCCCACCTCCACCGGTGATAACAGTGTGACATCAGAACTCATGTTATCGACGCCTGAAGCTGCCTGGACGTAACCGGTCCCTCCCGTGTGATGCCTTCCGCAGAGACATTTACCAAAATTTAAACCACGGCTGTTTGCAGTCAACAAGCAGCAGCTCCCCCAAAAGGTATGTCAAATACCCAGAAAAAAAAAAGAAAAAAAAAAGTGACTTTCCTTCCACCCGGCCCCCAAATCCATCCCTGGCTCCGAGATCGGAACAACTCTAAGTGAGAAACAGAGCGACAGTGAACGTCAGGGTTTAAAATGAGACATCCTCCAACGCCAGGCATTCAGCCACGTGACGCATTCGCTCCGAAATTGGGGCTCAGGAGGCAGCAGGCTCGCCGGACGTTTTCTGTTGGTTTTGCAAACAACGTGCACCTTTTCTTCTCGGGGGACAGGATTCGGCGGCCTCAGCAGAAATGACCGGTGAGCCTTCATCTGAGCAAGTCTCATGCGAGTCGGGGGGTTTGGCGAGACCTCTGAGGATACAGGGTCACGTCGCTTGGCCCCTGGGTGGCAGGGGGGGGGCAAAGCTTCAAAGCTCTGAGGCTCCCCCAATATCGAGGTCACACCGTACACCTATCCTTAGGTGGGTGATATACACTCGTCGCCTTAAAACCCAGCCACACCGGCCGGGCTCTACCACGGCGTTTAATTGCACCATGATCTGTATAAATTCAGGACCCCTAATGCCAGGGCGCACCAAAGACGGGCTCCACTGCTCCAGGAGCCCAGGACCCCAGGAAGCAGCCTCTCTGGCCTCTCCCGCGGGGGGGACCCGCCGTCTGATTTTCCACCCCACCTGTAAGCACTGCAGGTACTTACGTGTCCCGAGTGGCCGCTTTCAGGTGACGGGGGGGTGTCACTCACTACCCCTGTCGGCCCCAAAGGCTCATCAGCGGGCCTGGCTGCCGAATTTGCACTCTGCTCCTGGGCGTGAGGTGCTGAATTTGCAGGCGGCACCTCAGGGCCACCGAGACAAACCTGCGCAAAACACAGACAGGCTTAGGGAGCTTTCCCTGCATCTGTCTTTCCAACTCTCCAGCCGCCCTCCGAGGCCCAAGGCCCATCCCGTCCTCTGGGTGCCCAGCGATTCCCCCAACCGTCCGTATTTACCAAACACAAGCTCGCCGACGAATGCCCCACGCACTTGCGAAAGGGACCCCACGAATCCAAGCAACACTTATTAATATTATCAGTTTTTAATTCTCGCGTTAGGATATTTTTCTTCCAGGGCTTTTCGGACAGAGAGAGAGAAACATTGACGGGAGAGAGACACGTCGATGGGTTGCCTGCCTCTCACACGCACCCCAACTGGGGCCGGGGATGGAGCCTACAACTGAAGTATGTGCCTTTGGTTGGAATCGAACCCAGGACGCTTCATTCCACAGGCGGAAGCTCTAACCGCAGAGCCAGGGCATATGCATAATTTATAAACATCCTGAGCAGGCCATGCCCGGAGCGGGGCACACCCCACCCCCGGCTGACCGCACGGAGAACCCCCAGGACAGACAGGGTGACGGGTGGCCCTGGACACAGCTGCTGGCTCTGTGGCGAGAAGGCCCACCCAGCACAGCCGCGTGGAGCGCAGGTCCTAGAGGCCCACGCGGGGCTCCCGGCGTGGTTATTCCTCCCGCCCACCAGATGCTAACTCGTGCTTTCGTTCACAAGCAACCTCGGGCCGACACGTGCCAGCGGGAAACACAGACACGAATCTGCTGCTGCTCGCTAGTGTCAAAGGATCCGAGACACAGCCCTGGGCGGTGTGCTCAGTGGTTAGAGCTTCAGTGCTTAAAATAAAATAAAATAATAAAATAAAATAAAATAAAATAATAAAATAAAATATAAAATAAAATAAAATAAAATAAAATATAAAATAAAATAAAATAATAAAATAAAATAAAATAAATAAAATAAAATATAAAATAAAATAAAATAATAAAATAAAATAAAATAATAAAATAAAATAAAATAAAAATAAGCCCATGCACCCAAAGGGTGACAGGTTTGATTCCCGGTCAAGGTCATGTACCTGGGTTTGCAGGTTCGATCCCCAGCCCAGTCGGGGTGTGTGCGGGAGGCAACCCATCAATGGGTCTCTCTCACCTCCATGTCTCTCCCCCTCCCTCCTTTCCACTCTCTCTAAAAAAAAAACAAAAAACAAAAAACAAAACTATGGGAAAAATACCCTTAAGTGACAATTAACAACAACAAAAAGAATCAGAGAGGCTTTTTTTTAAAAAAAAAAGAAACATTTAAAAAAGCAGCATTGTCAACGTTAAAAGAAGAATTGTTTGAGATTTCCCAAGCCATGTATTTCCTGATACTCGACTCCATGGTACCAGTCAATGTGCTGATTTTAAAAAATCATCAAGGGCCTCGCAGACAGTGTGGCTCAGTGGTTGAGCATCAATCCATGACCCCCGAGGTCACGGGTTCGATTCCTGATCAGGGCACACGCCTGGGCTGTGGGCTCGATGCCCAGCAGGGGGCGTGCAGGAGGCAGCCGATCCATGACTCTCATCATTGATGTTTGTATCTTCCCTCTCCCTTCCTGTCTCTCTAAAAGAATCAATCAATAAATATATATATAAATTATCCAGAAATACTTCCCTAAAACCTAATTTTCAAAAGGCCTTTTGCAAGGCGCTTGTGTCCCATGTTAAATTGACAGCACACACTTCATGATGTCATGCCTGCAGGGTTATCATTGTATTTCTTTAAAAAAAGACCAAATGGGTGTCAATCAACAATTTTTTAAAAACTCCTTCTCAGAAACGTCCCCGGGTTGCAATTTCAGTGGACAATGGAAAGTGGAACGTGTCTCTTCAAGTGATGCAGGAAATCAGTCGTCTTCAGCCGTTTATCTATGAGGAGGCTCTTTCCCTGATGAACGAAGCTAATTTAAATAATTTAATTTTTTTGCATGATTTATGCATCGGTCCGCTACATTAAAGCAGCATTGTGGCTCATTAGAATCATTATTTTGAGCCAAAAAATAGAAAAAAAAGAAAAAAAAAGGCCACTTGTCTATTATCTTTCTGTGTGAAATCCCGTATGTGGAGACGGAAGGGGGCAGATTTGATGGAAATACGCTCGGTGTTGATGGTGGAGCGTTTATCTCTGCTCTCAACTCTTGGTTTATTTTTATTAATAGGCTTTTATTGATTTTTTTTAGAGAGAAAGAAGAAGAGAGACAGAGAGAGGCATCAATGACGATACTTGCCGATTGCCTGCCTCCCGCACGCCCCCTACTGGGGATCGAGCCCACAACCCAGGCATGTGGCCTGAGTGGGAATCGAACCGGCGACCGTTTCGTGGACAGGATGGTGCTCAACCAACTGAGCCACAGCAGCCAAGCTCTTAGTTCATTGCTTAAAATTTTGTAAATTAGCCCGGCTGGGTGTGGCTCAGCAGTTGAGCATCGACCTAGGATCCGGGAGATCCGGGTTCGATTCCCGGTCAGGGCACATGCCCGGGTTGCGGGCTAGGCAGCCGATCAATGACTCTCTCATCATTGATGTTTCTATCTCTCTCTCTCTCTCCCCCTCCTTTCCTGTCTCTGAAATCAATAAAGATATGTTTAAAAAAAATTAAAAAATAAAAAATAAAATTTTGTAAATTAAAGCATAGATGGCATAGAATATCATATTATCTTCCAGGGTACAGCATAGTGACGTGACATTTCAATGCGATGACCACCATAAGTCTAGAAACCCTCTGTCACCGTGCAAAGTTGCTACAATATTACTATTACTACCATGCAAAGTTGCTACAATATTACTATTACCGCCGTGCAAAGTTGCTACAATGTTACTATTACCACCGTGCAAAGTTGCTACAATATTACTATTACTGCCATGCAAAGTTGCTACAATATTACTATTACCGCCATGCAAAGTTGCTACAATATTACTATTACTGCCGTGCAAAGTTGCTACAATATTACTATTACTGCCATGCAAAGTTGCTACAATATTACTATTACCACCATGCAATGTTGCTACAATATTACTATTACTAATTTGTTAATCGTCACCCGAGGATTTTTTTTGTATTGATTTTTAGAGAGAGTGGAAGTAAAGGAGCGAGCGGAAGAGAGTGAGAGAGAAATATTGATGTGAGAGACACGTATGGATTGGTTGCCCCGATCAGAGCCGGGAATGGGACTTGCAACCCAGGCACGTGTCCTTTGGGTGGGAATAGAACCTGAGACCCATTGGTCTGGGGGGCTGGCGGTCTAACCACTGAGCAACACCGGCCAGGGCCAAGTTAGGACAGTATTATTCAGCCTGTTCTCAACTCTTGCATTCATTCGAAGGGAATTCCCGCCACTCACTGTGTGTCTCGGAGATGCATGGCCCTGCCCGTCCCGGACGCTTCTGTAGAGAGGCAGGATGCTGCGCTGGTAGATGCTCCACCAGAGGTTGAGAAAGGCCGCCTGGTGCTGGGCGGCCATCCCAGAGCCTTCCTCCAAAACCGAGCCAGTCTGCGGATTATACCTGTAGTTCCAAGGCTTGGTGGACCCCAAAAAGTGGACCACCTTAGCACTGGAGCCGAATCTGAGAAGAAAACACAGAGAAGTTTTTCTGCTTGCAAGTGTCCAGACACGCACAGAAAGCAACCAGAACCACAAGGCCCGTCAAAGAGATGTCTTGTGGGGTATTGACAATTGTGGAATCACCACCACTTTGACTTGTAGTTATTTTGTGCAAAGATATATTATCTATCTGTCGATCTTTCTATATATATTTATTCATTTATTTATAAACTTACTTACGCATGTATGCATGCATCTAAAAAATAATCATCCCGGCCAGGCATGGCTCAGCGGTTGAGCATCAACCTATGAACCAGGAGGTCAGGGTTCGATTCCAGGTCAGGGCACATGCCCGGGGTGCAGGCTCGATCCCCAGTCGGGGGCGGGCAGGAGGCAGCCGATCAATGACTCTCTCATCATTGATGTTTCTCTCTCTCTCTCCCTCTCCCTTCCTCTCTCTCTGAAAAACAAGGGGAAAAATATCCTAGGGGGAAGATTTAAAAAAAAAAAAAAAAAAAGCAAGCTCTGGAAATCTGAAGACTTGTCTTCAGATTTTCAATTTTCATTTATAACTATGTGGGTAGTACAGCAGCCGAGCGCAAACGTTTCAGTCCCAGGAGCTCTTGACCTTCTTAAAAACCACTGGGGACCCCAAAAGCTTTGCTTTTGTGAATTCTATCTACACGCATTTACAGGAAAAAGTTAAAACTGGGGAGTTAGAAACTGTATTTATCGATTCATTGGAAAGCAATCGACCCATTATAGGTGAATATCAATTTATAATATTAACAACATTCATGCGTATTGCAAATTACAGATATTAAAATTATTTTTAGAATATCTGTGTTCCAAAAAAGAATTATAAAAAGGCTGACATTGACCGTTTTAAGCTCTTTTTTAAAAAAACCCTGTCTCCATTCAGTGCATTGCTTTATCACTCCCTGTAGTTCCTGTAAAAATCCCACCGGATGCTTATGAAAAACGGAGAGTGAAAAAGAAAGGGAAATACCATCTCAGAATTATTATTATTTTTTTTTTAAATTCTTTTGACTTTGCAGACCCTGGGAAGTGTTGCGGGGAACCCCCCCCCTCCCCCAGCAGGAGTTCCCTGGGCAACACTTTGGGAACCAGTGCCCTAAGGATGATTTTATAATTATGAGCCATGGGGGGGGGACTTAATTTTTTGTTGTTTTCCCAAAAGCTGATGTAGATTCTGAGTGAGAAGCTTGCTCCTGGTGATGTGGGCACCCGGTGGGGGGGACACTCACTTTCTGAAGGCGGGGCTGTAGGTGTAGGCGGTGTTGCTGCTCAGGTTGTAGATGAAGGGCAAGTGCTTCCGAATGTCCGCTGTGGGCCAGCTGCTGAAGAAACTGTTCAGCAGGCCTTGGTCAGCCCCTAAAACGGTGAACAGACACCCAGAGGAGCTAAGAAAGGGGGGCTCCAGGTGCTGAGAGGGTGCGATGGGCATTCGAAGGGCATTCAAGGTCACTGACTGCACCTCTCCTCTCTGCCTGCTAAGTTAAACGTTGTCCTTGTCTCCAAGTAGGACGCCGTTCGTTTTTATTAATCGCCAGCAGCAATTAATAAATTATCCCTAATGGTAATACTATTCATTACTTTTCATCAACACCGTTTATGGTCATAGCTTTAATCCTGTTAACTGATGCCATTAACTAAACACCATTAATGCCATTCCATGAATTTTAAAAACCCGTATTCTCTCCAAAATTCTCCACTGATAACAAAACCATGCATAATAAAACGGCCTAGTCTTCAAAATTCGACTTTTTTCCCCACAGCAAGTCAGCCGGCTTCCTTAGGGCCCCCTTTCTTTCCCAGACACAATTCTTCATCGATATCGAATATATTTTTTTAACATTATAAACACCCTAGCGATTTTTTTCCATCTCTTCAATGCCCTTTGAGTCACATTTTTGGCGCCGGGTCGGCTCCATTTAATTCTTCCTTTCCTTTTTACATCAGGGGTTGGCCGACTAAAGTCTGCGTTTCTTTTTTTACAAATAAAGTTTTATTGGGACACAGGTGCATTGGGTGGAGTCTTGTCAATGACTACTTTCACTCTACAAACGCAGAATTAAATATTTGCAACAGACATCGCTAAAAAAAATGTTTTCTCTGGCCAGGCCAGCGCGGCTCAGTCGGTTGAGGGTTTGGGGAGGTCACGGGTTCGATTCCCGGTCACGGCACATGCCCAGGTTGCAGGCTCGATGGGTCTCTCTGTTTCTTGCCCACAGAGTAGGACGTGTTCATTCTTCCTGCCACCTGCTGGCCGTATCCTTGGGTCCCTGCCTCTCCCTGATGTCAAGCCGTCAGTCGCAGACATGGGCACGGGGCAGGGCTATGGGTCCACACGTTTCCCATGTCCCATCACCTACCATCAAAGCTGCCGTGGTCGGTGGCATGCTGCAGCAGGAGGCCGTGGGTCTCCAGCGACGGTTGGAAGACAAAGACCCCGCTGTTGAAGCAATCAGGCCAGCCGGGATCCGGGGCTGCCGACAACTCGCCCCTGTCAAACAGCTCGTCCACGTTGGACAGCACCTGGCGAAAGAGCAGGGCACGGAAACCTGTAGTCGTTCACCTGGGGCCTCCGGTGCGCAGGTGAGAAATGAAGGAGGGGCTTGAGGATGGGCCAAAGAGTGTTCGGGGATTGCAACCTGCACCCAATTTTTTTTTTAAATATATTTTTATTGATTTCAGAGAGAGAGAGAAAGGGAGAGCGAGAAAGAGAGAAACATCAATGATGAGAGTCATTGATCGGCTGCCTCCTGCACGCCCCCTACTGGGGATCGAGCCTGCAACCCGGGCATGTGCCCCGACCAGGAATTGAACCCTGACCTCCTGGTTCACAGGTCAACGCTCGACCACTGAGCCACACTGGCCTAGCCTATGCCGTTTTTTGAGGGACTTTTTTTTCTCTTAAGTCAGGTGCACATAACAACATGTTGGTCAACAATGGACTGAATATATGACAATGGCCCCAGGGACCTGGAAAATTCTTATTGTGTGGTGACATTGTTGCCATTGCAAAGTGATCGCCATTGAAACACTGTAGCACAACATAGTACATATGTATCTGTGATATGAGGCTGGTGTTAACAGACCTATTGCCATATATATAAAACTATAGCACAGAACCCTGGCCAGGTGGCTTGGTGGGTTGGATGGAGCATCATCCTACACATGAAAAAGGTTCCAGGTTCGATTCCTGGTCAGGGCACATAGCTAGGTTGTGGGTTCAATCCCCAGTCGAGGTGGATATAGGGTTTGAGGTTGAACCTGCAACCCAGGTACATACCCTTGACTGGGAATCGAACCTGGGACCCTTAGGTACACGGGCCAATACTCTTATAACCACTGAGCCACACCACCCAGGGCAATCTTTGGGTAGAATAAATGTTGATGTGAATGAGAGATCCATGCTACCTGCTGGGAACCTACCCAAAGGTAGCAGCCTGCTGAAGGAATGGGGAAGGATGGTCTCTCACGGGTTTCTCAACACGTGGGCCGCCTCGTTCTCACAATCCCGCTGTACTCACCAGGGTGTCTGCATCCAGAAAGACACACTTGCTGTAATGGGTGAGAGTCCAGCAGTGAAGCTTGGTGAGGGTGACCCCGAGCTCAGGTCTCTTGAGAAAGGCCAGGTGGATATAGTCCGCACTGTCTATCAGATTTACCTCCACGACCTCATCGAACATCCTTGAAAGGACGACCCTAGAAGAGACATTTACCAAATACCAGGAGAATTGAAGAGCATCGAACAGAAGATAGGTCTCTTAAGCAGGACACCCCTTGCCCTGGCCGGTGTGGCTCAGTGGTAGAGTGTCGGCCTGTGCACCTGAGGGTCCCAGGTTCGATTCCCAATCAAGAGCATGTACCTGGGTTGCAGGTCGATCCCAGGACCCGGATGAGGGGTGTGAGGGAGGCAACTGATCAATGTGTCACTCTCACATCGATGTTTCTCTCTCTCCTTCTTTCTCCCCCCCCCCCTCTAAAAATTAATGGAAAATAAATATCCTAAGAAAGACTGATTCAGGTTAGGTGTTAGGAAGGCACCTCTCTCTCCTTGCAAAATGCCTGGCAGTGAGGATCGAAGGCTGAGGAGGTAGCAGCCAACCGATGTTCACGGCCGTGTCTACCAGTGTTTGCTTTTCGTATTTGCAACTCACATTGTTAGTCGCATACAAGTTTGAGACTCCAAAGCAAGACTCTAGCTTTTATCAAAGTGGAATCTGCTTCCCTTCCGTCGATTTACTTATGTTTGCTTAGATTCTATTTCAGATGCATTCATTTATTTGTTTAGCAGTGCTTTGTATAAAACTCTTTGTTCTTTCTTGGATTCACATTTCAACCTGTTTGAGCATCCCTTCAGGTAACTTTTTTTTTCCCCCTCAAAGGTCTTCAAGGAACAAAATATTTGAGCTTCTGCATATTTGAAACGTCTTTATTTTGCTCTCGAATTCCATGAATTGGGTTGAGCACAGACATTTCTTTTCGGGATGATTTTGCCCCAGAGCTTTGCAAGATCAGCCATCCCACTCAATACCACGGAAAATGCTCAATCTAATATCCTTTCTCAGAGTTGAAATTCGATGTCGGTTATTTCCTCTACTTCATTCCCTCTGCCTTTTATTTTCTTTACGAAACTCTTATCATCACACAGTTGTTGGAGCTTCTGAGTCTATCTTTTGATATTCAGTAGTAGCTTTTTGTGGTACTCTACATTTATTTGTGATTTCTCACCCTGGCTGGTTTGCCTCAGTGGTTAGTGCTTTGCCTCATGGACCTAAGGGTGGCGGGTTTGATTCCCAGTCAAGGGCATGTACCTGGGTTGCAGGTTCAATCCCCGGCTCCCGTTGGGTCATGTGCAGGAGGCAACCAATCGATGTGTCTCTCACATCATCAATGTTTCTCTCTCACCCCATCCTGCTCTCTTGCACTGTCCCTAAAAAAAAATCAATGGAAAAAATATCCTCGGGTAAGTCTTCACAAAGTAATAATAGTATCTGTGATTTCTCATCACACAGTGTTGAAAGAAACTTTATCTCTAAGAAAGTACCACTCCATCACCAATATCATCCCCCTGCTTCCTGCTTAATTATTTATGGAATTTATGGCATCCTCCTGGTTCTTTAAAGATCATGGGGTGAGGGCAAGAGAAATACCACTCTACGTTGCTACAAATAGCACTGTAATTTTGGTCCTTCAACTCTCTGGTTCAGTACTGCCCATTTCCCTAAAACAAATTCCTACAAGTAGAATTAAATCTCTTCATGAATACAGTCTGTTTGAAGTGATGAGCCTGTGGGTCTCAGTTTGTGTCCCTGCAAAACAAAATTCCCCCGGCTTCCACATTTGTACGGCGTAAACTTTGTTTATGGAGAAACAAGAAACAGAGGAAATTTCCTTCAAATGCATCTTTTGATTTCAATATACCATAGGGCACCGTTCCTAAACCCTCCCAGTGATGGTAAAAAACACAGCATATCCTACACAACAAGCTCAGTCTGCAACACTGAACTCCTTCTAGCATCCCTTCATGTTGCTTCTAAATATTTTAATTTTTGAGTGGACTGAAAGACTGAAAAAAAAAAAAAAGTTACTGACTCTTAACATTACATTTTTACTTGCCTCTTGACCTGTTAAAAAGTCCAACAATTTTTTCAGTAACAAGCATCCTAAGTAGTTCCAAGCTTGAGAATCTCTACCTGTTGCTTTCCCAAGAAATGGTCAACTTGGCTGGGTATAAAAGTCATTTGTCCTAAAACTGGCTTCATGACTCTCTCTCATCACTATTCTCTGACCTTTAATATTATATGAAGAAGTTGGATTTCTTTTTTTCCCCCTCTTTGCAGACAAGCTTGCTCTTATCTTGGAAGCCTAGAGATAACATTACCATTGCGATATTGAAAATTCTCATATATATGTATGTCTTGGTTTGGGTTTTTTTTGGTTTTCTCATGCTCGATGATGGCCATTTTCTCTGGTACTTCTCCAAATACATCTTTGTTTATTGAGAAACAAGAAAAACAGGACGTTTTTCTCCAAGTGCATCTTTGTTGGTTGAGATGATTTTACTGGCTTTGAGCTTCTCATTGGGTACATCTGTGTTTTACAGGGTCCTTATCTTCTTTTCTGATACTGGCAGGATCTCCCATGTCCCATAGCATTGATTCTGTAATCTGCAGATCTTATTTTGTTTAATAATTTCTCTAAAAAGGTTTGCTTTTTTATATATATATAAGTCTTTATTGATTTCAGAGAGAGAGGAAGGGAGAGGCAGAGAGAGAGAGAGAGAAACATCAATGATGAGAGTCATTGATCGGCTGCCTCCTGCACGCCCCCTACTGGGAATCAAGCCCACAACCCGGGCATGTGCCCTGACTAGGAATCGAACCAGTGACCTCCTGGTTCATAGATCGTCGCTCAACCACTGAGCCACACTGGTCTGGTGAAAGGTTTAATTTCTTAAATAATCTTATGTACTCAATACATTTCCCCATCCCACTCTGTTCCTGTTTTGCATGCCTAGATCATTTTCCACTCAGTCTGTTGTCTCCTCTCACTTTTTCTCAACGAGTCCCTAATTTCCTGAATTTTATGAAAAGCACACTTTGGATGTTTTCCAGCTTCATTTTCCCATTTCCTGCAATAACTTTTCTGCACAAGTACACTCTTCCTCTGAATTTGAGCATGATGATCCCAGCTTAACTTGAACATTATGTTTTCAAGCTCCACGTGGATTTTCATTCTTCTGCACATTTACCCCCCAAACAAGAAGTGGGCTGTGTCACCTGATAGTCCCTCAGGAGTGGCTGCTGGGTTCTCCTGCTTCCCCCACTAAGAACCTCCTTAAGACCAGAGCTCCCCTTTTTAAATCTAAACAGCCCTTGCTGCTACGTCTACCTGGGACCATCACTCCCTGGGACAACCATCCAGCGTACCAAGGACAACCTTGATTCCACACGAGGAGGGGCCAGGAGGGCACAGGTGTGTCTCCAAGTCTTACCTGAGCAGGTTGGACACGTCAGGAGTAATTAACACCACCAGCTTCCTGGTCGCCCTGTGGTTCCTCAGCGACTGCCCCAGGACCAGGGCCCCCTGGCAGTAGGTGTCGTTGGTGGCCAGGGTCACAAACGCCTGGTCAGACACTGTGGATATGCACAGAAACACCAGTTACGCTCCTGGTGGGTCTCATGGGATGGCAGGGTTGGTGGTCACCCCACATCCCCTCTTAAGCTTCAAAACTCTTGTAGAGTAACTGGTTAGTATTCTAAAATGTTCATTGGTAATCGTTTATGTGTGTATTTTCATTTATTTTATTTTATTATTTTACTTTATTTTTAAATTATATTTTATTTATTTATGTTTCATTTATATTTTTAAATTTTATTATTTTATTTTATTATTTATTATTATTTTTAACCCTCACCTGAGGATGTGTTTTTTATTGATTTTAGAAGAGAGAGGAAGGGAGAGGGAGAGGGAGAGGAGAGGGAGAGGGAGAGGGAGAGGGAGAGGGAGAGGGAGAGGGAGAGGGAGAGGAGAGGGAGAGGGAGAGGGAGAGGGAGAGGGAGAGGGAGAGGGGAGGAGGGGAGAGGAGAGGGAGAGGGAGAGGGAGAGGGAGAGGGAGAGGGAGAGATTGATGTGAGAAACATCGATAGGTCGCAACCTGGGTATGTGCGCTGACCAGGAATTGAACCCACAACCCTTCAGTGTATGGAGTGATTCTCAGCCAACTGAGTCACACCAGCCAGGGCTACGTACTTTCATTTAAACACACACACACACACACACACACACACACACACACACACATGGGTAATGTGAGGGAACCGTGGACATGAGGCCAAGTCAACCAGAGAACAATTAAAATTCCCTAGGCCTTGGCCGGGTAGCTCAATTGGTTGGAGCATTGTCCCAATATGCCAAGGTTATGGGTTCGCTCCCCAGTCAGGGCACGCACAAGAATCAATCTAGGACTGCATCCATGAGGCGACCGATGAATGCATAAATAAGTGAAACAACAAATCGGTGTTTCTCTCTCCCCCTCCTTTCCTCTCTCTTTCTAAAAGCAATAAATAAATAAAAATAAAAATTTCCTGATGCTACAGCCCCTTCTTTTATTTTGCATTCGAGTCTTAGAACTTCACCCCAAATATCTGAATCTTAGGGCAGGGAAGGAAAAAACAAAGCGAAAGTTGCAGTAGCAGTGGGATTATCTGAGCTCCAACCAAGATGCCCATCCCCCAACTCAAAAGAATGGTGCCCTGTGAAGAGGGGCCCGGACCCATTAAATTCTGCACCAGCCAGTTGTTGAAAAGACTTCAACTCAAGGATCTATGAAGCGGAGGAGAGGGGAGAAAGAAGATACATTGTTTCGTTCACCCAGAGTTCTCCGGTTACTGTCTCAACGTGAGAGGGAGAAACTCAAACAGCAGATACACTTTATAGCAATTTTAAGTCTGAGTACATACTCAGGACCTTAACCTTCCCAGGGACTTTTAAACAATGTATTTCTTGCTCCCTTGCTCCCCCCCCCCCCCCCCCCCCCGAGCTTGTTGCCAGGATAAAGACGAAGGCTTGAAGAAATCTGTGCCTTGTGGGGCTGCCGTGCAGTTGGAGGAAATTAAAATTCACAGCCTGCAGCCCTCAGGTCTCACAGCCCAGAGCTGCCCCTCTCCAGGCCCCCAGCCCTGCCTGGGCAGCACTGAGAGCGAGCGAGGGAGCGAGGGAGCGAGGGAGGGAGGGAGGGAGGGAGGGAGGGAGGGAGGGAGGGAGGGAGCAAGACTCACAGTCGGGCTAAATATAACAGCACGAGGGGGGTTTCCGAGGTCTGTTTCCCTGGGGCTGATGCCTGGACCGTCACATTCCATTGGGGTAGAGTCCCAAAGGAGCCTGTCCCGACAGGGTCCTGTCTACACATTGTTGGTGGGTGGGGTATGTTGGTTGTTTTTTTCTTGAATTGAGAAGTTAGGAGAATTCCTGGCATTTCCGTGGTGAGTGGAGTGTAACAGAGCAAACTTCAGAACTCCATCTGCACCTCAAAAGATATCTACCTATCATCTGTCTATTATCTATCTATCTATCTATCTATCTATCTATCTATCTATCTATCATCTATCTATCTATCTATCTATCATCTATCTATCTATATCTATCTATCTATCTATCTATCTATCTACCTACCTATCAGCTATCATCTATCTATCTATCATCTATCTATCTATCATCTATATCTATCTATCTATCTATCTATCTATCTATCATCTATCTATCAGCTATCATCTATCTATCATCTATCTATCTATCTATCTATCTATCTATCTATCTATCTATCATCTATCTATCTACCTATCTATGTATCTATCAGCTATCATCTATCTATCATCTATCTATCTATCTATCTATCTATCATCATCTATCATCTATCATCTATCTATATCTATCTATTATCATGTATCTATCATCTAAATATCTAGCCATCTCTTTTTTTTTTTTAACTGGCTTAAAACAACACCGTGTTTACTTTCTAGGGACACAGGTAGTATTTACAGATACATAAAATCGACGTAACCATCTGATGGGAAATGTGAGGAGCGTAGTTTGGCCACGAGGAGTTGGACAGGTGAGGAGATATCCAAGTGGGTTCCCCTCGCTGAAGAGATCACAACAATTTGATTTTCTACCACCTCGTGTTTCCGACCCACTGGGTGTCGACACGTTAGCTGCTTCCCAATGAGAAACACCAACATCTAAGGCAGGGGGGAGCCGAGAGATTGGGGAGCAGGAGGAATCGCCATGGCCTGTGCAGGGAGGCGAGGCTGATCACCAGAGAGGTCTGTGGGGAACCCACATGACTGAGGCATGGGGAGAGTCAAAGATCACCTACATCAGAGTGAAGGGGTGCAGGCAGGTAGAGGGGTGCCTGATTTACTGAGTATAGGGACAGGGCTACACATACAGAGCGGGGTTTATAAAACTGACCCTGTTGTAATTAACTAGTTATTGATAACAGGAAAGGAGCAAAGGGAAGGCAAGCATTACAGGCATTTCGGCAGCTTCGCCAGGAAGCTACAGCTTTACACGCCCCAGGGAGCCACCAGTCTATTTCCTGCTGATCGCTGGGGGAAGGGACTGGACAGGGGGGAGATAGACGCATGCCCAGTAAAGTTGAGGGGGGACTAGGGAAGGTACTTGCCTGTCAGTGACACCTGGGAACAGGGCATTGGCCAGAATGGGCATGACCACTGTCAGGGCAAGAAATTTGGGATACGCAATCCCCTAAATAAAGGAGTTCACTCTCTTGGTTGACTCTTGGCTTTCAAATGCTCCCCTGCATTCCCCTGTGTGGCTCATGCCCCTGTGGACCCCACACACAATAGGCTGCAACTAGCCTGATGCTGAACTGGACCCGGCTCCACCATGGAGCAGAAACTCTGGACACTGGCTTTGCTTCTAGCTCTGCTGAATCCCCAGCTGCACCTCTTCCAGGACTGGAATAAGGGAAATGGAACTTTGGAAACCCAGGGACGTAGCTCCACCCAAATAAAAATCATTCATTCTCCTGTGCGAGTCTCAGGAAATTCTTTTTCTCGAGATATCAGAAGGACTCTATCCACCCAGCACTCAGTGGTGAAGGGGGTCCCCCAACTTTTCTCATAAAAAAAGCTACTCGACTTTCTCTTTGCTGACGATGGAAAGAGACTATCGATCTTACAAATCGAATGATGAGACAGCACCAGCGATGGGAAGAGGCCCTCTCCCCGCCGACCCCCGAGACTCCAAGGCACACTCTGAAGGTTGGATACAATGTTGCAAACCCTCACAATCTAACTACAAAGTGACACCAGTGGATCTTAATGTAACAGAGGATGCAAATTCATTGCTACAGCCTCCCATGGAAGAAGCTACCAGTGAGGGAGTTTTGGGGTGGCCCCAAACAACATCCGCAGTTATCCAAAGGCCGCCTTTCGCCCTGGCTGGTATTGCTCAGTCGTTAGAGCATCAGCCCATGGACCCAAGTGTCAAAGGTTCGATTCCCAGTCAAGGGCACCTATCTGGGTTGCAGGTTTGACTAGGGCACGTGCAGGAAGCAACCAATCGATGTGTCTCTCTCACATCAATGTTTCTCCCTCTCTCTCTCTCTCCCTCGCCCCCCCTCCTTCCACTCTCTCTAAAGATCAAATGGAAAAAATATCCTTGCGTGAGGATTAACCCTCCCCCCCCCCAAAAAAAACAACTATATTCTCGCAACTTTGAGCTCAGCCTGAAGATTTTGGTGGCTACAAGGTTTACAAGGAGCCTGTGAGAAATGTTTATGTCTATGTCTGGCCTGTGTGCCACTCAACCCATCTTCCAACCGGCCCCTGAGAAAACATGGGCAGCTTCCTCCTCTCGCCGGCCTGCCCTGCACTGAAAGGTGTGTTTGTTTCCTGCAAAGAGCTGAGAACCCACAGCGGGGCTTCTGCCTGGTTCCAGGGCTGATGAGGACATGTCCAAATGTCCAGGGCTCAATGCTGCCATTTATATGGGCCCCACAAGCTTTGCGGGGGAGCCTGGTGTTTCACCCTGGAGAGCAAGCTCCAAGCCGCTCTGTGGAACAGGGAGTCCTTTCTGCTTCTGCTCCGAGAGAGATCTCACCACCGCTCAGGAAGACGGCCCTTCTCCCTCTGCCCCAACGGTTTCCCTTTTTGTTGTTGTTAATCCTCAACTGAGGATATATTTCCATTAGTTTTTAAAGAGAGTGAAAGGGAGGGAGGGAGTGGGAAAGAGAGAGAGAGAAACATCAAAGTGAGAGAGACACATCGATTGGTTGCCTCTCGCATGTGCCCCAAGCAAGGCAAAGGATCTTACCTAAAACCCAGAAACCCAGGTAAGTGCTCTTGACTGGGAATCAAACCTGAGACCCTTATGTGTGCAGGCAGACACTAAGCACTGAGCCACGCCAGCCAGGACAGCAACCTACTTTAAAAAATAATTTTTTTTTAATGTTGTTTGTGGCCTGGCTGGCATGGCTCAGCTGTTGAGTGTCGACCTATGAACCAGGAGGTCCAGGTTCGATTCCCGGTCAGGGCACATGCCTGGGTTGTGGGCTCCACCCCCAGTGGGGGGCATGCAGGAGACAACTGATCAACGATTCTCTTTCATTGATGTTTCTACCTCTCTCTTTCCCTCTCCCTTCCTCTCTCTCTCTAAAAATCAATTTAAAAAATATTCAAAAATAAATAAATAAAATAATGTTGCTTGTGTATGACCAGCTCTGGTCTGGCCCAAGAGCCGGGTTGTCTTACGGATGCAAACAGAGCCGACATCATTCCTGTGGGTCCACGTGCCCATTCTAGGCCTCTGAAGTCAACTGTCCAAATCTGCCCTCCACCAAACCCAAAGGCGGACACAGAGGAATGAATCTGAGGCCTTGGGGACCAAACTTTGCCAAACACCCAGCCACCCTCCACCCATCACAAGCTCGCTGCCCTGCTGCCCCCGATTTTTATGGGAATAACTAAATACCATCATGGTCCCGACTCAGGAGAACCTCCAGGCACTGTCCTCCCAGAGTTTTGGGGGCCAAAACGTCTTCCCATCTGTTTCCATCAGTAAGAACCTGAGACCCTTCAATGTTTTGGCCAAGAAACTCACCCCTGGAAATCACCAGAAAACGACTTTTTTATTTTAAATCGTCCCCCAAGGATATTTTTTTCCATTGCTTTTCAGAGGGAAGGGAGAGAGAGAGAGAGGAACATGGGTGTGAGAGAGACACATCCATTGATTGCCTTCTGCCTGGCTCCTCGGGCCAGAGATGGAGCCTTGCAACCGGGGTTCGTTCCCTTGGCCTCACTTGGACCTGGGACCCTTCAGTCCCCCGGCGGACTCTAACCACTGAGCAAAACCGCCTAGAGCCCCAGAACTACTTTTTACGGAAAATATGAAATCTGAATGCCCCCAACACGCTGTAAACCGCCCCCTTCCAGCTGCCGAATCTCCAACCCCACCGGGCGCCTCCAGCATCTCCAACTTTGGGAGACTTCGGGGAAGCAGACAATGGGAAATAGGGGGTGGGGGGACTTGGGGAGATCCTGGGGGCACAGCGAGGGTCTCCCCAGCGCAGACTAACCTCACGCGTGCCAACGGGAACCGAGAGGCTGAAAGGAAGGGGCTTTCGCTCTCTCACTCACCCGGCATGGTCCGAGGCTCCGTGCGCCCTGGGCACCGACGGGCCGACGTGCGCCTGGGCGCGCTGGGGGGACTCTCGGGCCTCCAGCCGGGCCTGGCAGAAGCGTCGTCTCCAGGGGACCCTCGCTGAGTTCCCTGCCTGCGGGACACACCCGTGGCTGCAGCTCCAGCCCTCTGCCCACGGCTCGCTCCGTGCCACCTGGACGCAGCTGAACCCCGGCCACCTCCATGACCCCTGCGCCCCACGCCTCCTCCTCTGCGCTCGGGGACAGCCTCTGCCTCCCGGCCACGCTCCCCTCACCCCCTGTCGGCCCCGGAGTCATCAGCGCCCCCGCCGCGCCCCACACTTTCTCCAGGCTCCCAAGTCCCGCGCCACCAGGTGCGCCCCGCCCTTGCGTTTCTCTCCTGGGGGCGGTGGCCCCACCCTGACCCAATGGCACGCGGTTACCTGTTTCAACTCAGGTCCACCTCTGCGCCTCCTTACCCCCCTCACCTCGCCCCTCCCTGCGCCCTGGTTCCCGGATCCCCAACTGCGCCCCAGGGGCTTCCACGCGCCGCACCCCTGTGTCCCCAGCACCTCCAGCGCGCTCCCGCAGCCTCTATCTCTCGGACCCTTGAGTCCCTCCCCAAGCAGCTCCACTGGGCTCAGGCAGCCGGTGGCTATGGCTGGGAGGCCCTGCGGCCAGGGCCCGGCGATTGGCCGCTCCCCGGAAGCCCGGTCCCGCCCCTGCCCAGCCCCGCGGGCGCGGGTCTCCACCGCCCCGCAGCCCCGGCCCGCTGCGCCCGCGCGCCGCCTGCTGCCCGGCTCCTGCCGCCTGCCCGGAGAAGACCACGGAGGGGCCTGGGCAGCCAGCCTTTCCGAGCTCCGCCCCTGCTCCCTGGCGGCCCCCTCCCCGCTGAATCCCAGAGCCCGTGGTTTCCAGGTTTGTCCATTTATAACCTTTAACCAGCCAGGCCGAAAGCAAATGTTTGCAGTGGCCTCAAGGGCCTGGGCGCAAGGCCAGGGCGCTGTCCGCATAGAGGCCACGCTGGACACCTCCCAGCTCCGGACCTGCAGCCCGAGATCTGGTTGAAGGCAGGTGAGCGAAGGAAAGAGTAATGCAGGCCTGCGTGCAAGGGCGCGGGACTGTAGGAGTAAGTAAGTGGGTGGACGAGAGGCTGCGTGAGGGAATGAGTGATTCGACGCACACATGAGCCTGGGAATGGATGTATGCAGGTCCCGCTCATGAGTTGAGTGCTTGATGAGGGACCCACCGCACGAATGAACGAGTGAATGAGAGAATAAATGCACGGTGAGGAAGGAGCTAGGAGAGTAAGTCGTGAGTGCAGACACGAAGGGATGAATCTCTGGACTGGTGCGTGAGTGAGTCAACGAGCCAGGGGCTCTCGCAGGCACCAGTGAGTGGCTGAATGCATGAATTAGTTCATATATGCTTGAGTGAGAGAGTGAGTGAATGCATGGGTGCATGGGTCAGTGAATGGGTGGATGAATGAATGAGTGGATGCATGTGTGCATAAGTGAATGAGCTGGGTGGATAAATGAATGAGTGAGTACATGTGTGCATAAGTGAATGAGCTGGGTGGATAAATGAATGAGTGGATGCATGTGTGCATGAGTTGGGTGGATAAGTGAATGAGTGGATACATGTGTGCATAAGTGAATGAGTTGGGTGGATAAATGAATGAGTGAGTGCATGTGTGCATAAGTGAATGAGCTGGGTGAATGAATGAGTGAGTGAGTACATGTGTGCATAAGTGAATGAGTTGGGTGGATAAATGAATGAGTGAGTACATGTGTGCATAAGTGAATGAGCTGGGTGGATAAATGAATGAGTGAGTACATGTGTGCATAAGTGAATGAGCTGGGTGGATAAATGAATGACTGGATGCATGTGTGCATGAGTTGGGTGGATAAGTGAGTGAGTGGATGCATGTGTGCATAAGTGAATGAGTTGGGTGGATAAATGAATGAGTGAGGGCATGTGTGCATAAGTGAATGAGCTGGGTGGATAAATGAATGACTGGATGCATGTGTGCATGAGTTGGGTGGATAAGTGAGTGAGTGGATGCATGTGTGCATAAGTGAATGAGTTGGGTGGATAAATGAATGAGTGAGTGCATGTGTGCATAAGTGAATGAGCTGGGTGGATAAATGAATGAGTGAGTGCATGTGTGCATAAGTGAATGAGCTGGGTGGATAAATGAATGACTGGATGCATGTGTGCATGAGTGAATGAGTTGGGTGAATAAGTGAGTGAGTGGATGAGTTGGGTGGATAAATGAATGAGTGGATGCATGCGTGCATGACTGACAAAATGGATTCAGATGAAAATCAGTCCCCCTGAGCCTTTTGCATTCATGTCCCTCCTTACCTTGCAAAGCCCTAGAGCTGGAGATAAGGGACCTATCAGGGTCCCTCTGGTGATGATGGATTTAGATTAAGGCCACCAAGACCCAAGCCAGTAGGGACCTGTCCTAAGGCCCGTGGGCCCAGCCATTCCTCAGGACAGGTGTGCATTGGGGTAGGAGCCCTACTGAACCCAAATGCAGGACAGAGTGGAGGGTGTGGGCTGGGGTTGCCAGTCCTTAGGAGTTGTCCTGAGAAGTCACTGCTATTTCATGGGCTGTCCTGATGGTCAGTCGTTGGAGACTCATTCAAGTTGACCATCCAAAACCAGACAGGCCAAGGAGGTCTGCAGCTCAGGTGTGGCTCTGAGGGCCACCAGTTTGAAACCTCTGGCTGCAGCACCAGGTGGGAAGGAGGTGGGTACCCAGGGATACCCTGGAGGGCTGGCCATCTGGGATACTCACCTGGAAGGAACAGGAAAAGAATGCGTGATTGGGGTTAATGCTGCCTGCAGTGCAGGGGACATGTGAGCCATGGAGTGTCGTAGAGGGAAAGAGGAGACTGCCAGATGGATCGGAGAAGCCCTCAGGGAGGAGGCAGTAAAGGCAGGCAGTTATTTCAGGAACTCTGTGGATCTACTTGTTCCAACAGGTTGTCACTGTCCTGCAGCTCAAGCCTCCAGGGGACAAACATCAGCAGAGGGAGTCAACATTCCTGCTATGCAGGACTAAAGAACTAGGCGTCCTGCTCTACAGATATCACCTGGGGAGGGGGAAGGGGAGGGTCGTGTCCCCACTAAACCAGCCACCTGCCCCAGCAAGTTCATTCCGTATCACTTCGAGACCCTCAGGACAAACACCAACATAGTTTTAAAAGGCAAACAAGGTCTTTGTCTTATGATGAAAATGATTCTGACACCCCACCCCCACTCCCCGTGGACCTCTGGGTCTTGGGGTCACCCCCCTAGGGTTCCACATCTCACACTTTGAGAACCAACACAATTTAGGCTTCCGAAGGCGAGAGGTTTTTATATTTCATTTTATTTTTAAGTTGGTTTTTAAGATTAACATTAGAATACAGACCTTTACCTGTGGTGCCAAAAAGTAAATAATTTTAAAAATGTAAAATTTTTATAGAAATCAACAACAAAGTAAGTATGCAGCATAGAGATTTTAAAAGGGCCAAGAGATTGAAGGTTTGATCTGTGGCTCTGCTCCCAGCCCGGGTGGGAGGCAGTCGATGTGTCTCTCTCACATCAATGTTTCTCATTATCTCTCTCCCCCCCCTCCTCCCTCCCTTCCACTTTCTCTAAAAATCGATGGAAAAAATATCCCTGGGTGAAAATTTAAAAAATAATAATAAAAAAATTAAAGGGCTGAGAGAACATCGAGGGTGCTAAACCTCATTTGTAATGGGCACAGTGTGGTGTGGATGTCGTCCATCGCCTATCAGACAGGCATATTTTTCTGACTCCATAAGAGGAATCTAGTTGATGATTGATTAGGTAGATGATAGATAGATGATAGATGATAGATAGATAGATAGATAGATAGATAGATAGATAGATAGATGATAGATAGATAGATAGATAGATAGATAGATAGATAGATAGATAGATGATGATAGATGATAGATAGATAGATAGATAGATAGATAGATAGATAGATAGATAGATAGATAGATAGATAGATAGATAGATGATAGATGATAGATATAGATAGATAGATAGATAGATAGATAGATAGATAGATAGATAGATAGATAGATGATAGATGATAGATAGATAGATAGATAGATAGATAGATAGATAGATAGATAGATGATAGATATAGATAGATTGATAGATGATAGATATAAATTATAGATGGATAGATGATGATAGATAGATAGATAGATGATAGATAGATAGATGATAGATAGATAGATAGATAGATAGATAGATAGATAGATAGATAGATAGATAGATGATAGATAGATAGATAGATAGATAGATAGATAGATAGATATAGATGATGATAGATGATAGATATAGACGATTAGATAGATACATGATAGACAGATGATAGATAGATAGATATAGATAGATAGATAGATAGATAGATAGATAGATAGATAGATAGATAGATATAGATGATGATAGATGATAGATATAGATGATTAGATAGATACATGATAGACAGATGATAGATAGATAGGTAGGTAGATAGATAGATAGATAGATAGATAGATAGATAGATAGATAGATGATAGATAGATAGATAGATAGATATAGATGATGATAGATGATAGATATAGATGATTAGATAGATACATGATAGACAGATGATAGATAGATAGGTAGGTAGATAGATAGATAGATAGATAGATAGATAGATAGATAGATAGATAGATAGATATAGATGATGATAGATGATAGATATAGATGATTAGGTAGATACATGATAGACAGATGATAGATAGATAGGTAGATAGATAGATAGATAGATAGATAGATAGATAGATAGATAGACAGATATAGATGATTAGATAGATAGATGATAGATAGCCAGATGATAGATAGATTAGATAGATAGATGATGATAGATAGATAGATAGATAGATGATAGATAGATAGATAGATAGATAGATAGATAGATAGATAGATAGATAGATAGATAGATATAGATAGATAATAGGTGATGGATGAATAGATGGATGAATGGGTAGATTGATATGGACAAGGGAGAGACAAAGAAAGAGAGAAACGGGGGAAACACAAGGGGCCCCATGCACGGGCAGGGTTTCTCACACTCAGCATGACTGACATCTGGTGCTGGATGACTCTCTGATGTGGGGCGTCTTGTTCACTGTAGGGTATTGAGCAGCCTCCCTGGTCTCCACCCACCAGAGGCCAGGAGCAAGACCTCTCTCCCAGCTGTAACAACCAGAAGTGTCTCCACAATCACACTGGATTGAGAAACTCTTCCTGCAGCAAGAGAACCTGGGTAAGAGCCAGCTTGGGGCTGAACCAAGGAGAACCCTCTGCCAGGCCCCAAGAAAAGTGAAGGGAGCATTCCACCTTCCACAATCGCCCATAACGTCACCAAGGCTTGTCTCGGGATATCTTTCTGGAATCATCAAAGATGAAATCCAGTGAACACAATTGGGTCTGCATTCTCACAATGGCATCTCTCCCTTGAGTTGTTATTTAGCTGGTTAGACAAGCAGAGGGCTGGCTGCCTCTCTCCCGCCTCTGGGCAGCTCCCTCTCTACCACTTGGCTGACACATCTCTCTCCCCAAGTTGAGCAAAAGCCTCTGGGGTCCTTTCTGCTCATCGTGTCTCACCAGGAGCAAAAGTCAGGTCACTCTGGGCACATCCTGGGGACTCGCTTCTCAAGAGAGCTGAAGTCTTTGTTGTGCACTGTAAGGCATCCAGTAGCATCTCTGGTGTCCACCCGCCCATCCATCCATCCATCCATCCATCCATCCATCTATCCATCCATTCATCCATCAATGCATCCACCTATCCATCCATCCATCCATCCACCAATCCATCCATCCATCCATCTATCCATCCATCCATCCATCCATCCATCCATCCATCCATCCATCCATTTATCCATCCATCTATACATCCATCCATTTATTCATCCATCTATCCATCCATCCATCCATCCATCCATCCATCCATCCATTTATCCATCCATCTATACATCCATCCATCCACCTATCTATCCATCCACTCATCCATCCATCCATCCATCCATCCATCCATCCATCCATTTATCCATCCACCTATCCATCCATCCATCCACCCACCAATCCATCCATCCAGCCATCCATCCACCTATCCATCCATCCATCCATCCATCCATCCACCTATCCATCCATCCATCCATCCATCCACCCATCCATCCATCCATCCATCCATCCACCCATCCATCCACCATCCATCCATTCATTTGTCTTTCTCTAAAACCTGCAGAAATGTTTAAAGAGAAGGTTGAGGAGGAGCGAGCAGCTGCCTCTGTCTCCCAACACAAGCACCAGTAGATGTTACAGCATCTCCTGCCCCCACACCCACCCCACCCTCCCACCTGCCCTGAACCTGTGCTCAGGAAGCAGGGCAAAAGGAAGTAAGCCACAGGTGACCCTGGGCAAAGGGTAGTTCCATTTATAAACCCAGAGCACACATCCTGCCATGGGCGTTGCTGGGCTTCTATGTTTGCTGGTCTCCAGGAAGCACGGACACGGGCCACCTGGTGAGGTCCTTGATGGGTGGGTCAGCAGAAGGTGAGTCTGCACTGTCCTCAGGATGCTTTCTGGGAAAACGAGTCTTTTCTTCATACACCAGAAACACTATTACTGAAAAGATGTAAGACCTTTCTGGGGACAGATTTCAAACCCAGAAGCCACAAAAAAAGACGCCCAACAATTTGATTGTGTAACATGAATTTTTGTGACAAACGCCCTGTAACTAACTTGAAAGACAAGCAAAGAATGAGAGAAAATGTTTGTAATGTAGACACACATATATGTGTGTATCACAATTGAAATTTTATAACCATATTTTTAAAAATGTTTTTATTGATTTCAGAGAGAGAAAGGGAGAGGGAGAGAAAGATAGAAACAGCAATGATGAGAGAGAGTCATGGATCGGCTGCCTCCTGCACGCCCCCTACTGGGGATCGAGCCCCTCAACCCGGGCATGTGCCCTGACGGCGCAATTGAATTGGTTCATAGGTCGACACTCAACCACTGAGCCACACCGACTGGGCTATACCCATATTTTATATGTTGATAAAGATTAACCTTGTAATATATTGGTTACCACTCAACCTTCATTTTTCTCTTACTCATTAAAAAAAAAATTATTGATTGCTTTTAGAGAAAAAGAGAAGGAAGAGAGAAAAACATTGATTTGTTTCATTTATTGGTGTGCTCATTGGTGCCTTCTTGTATATGTCCTTCCTCTCTAAAATCAATAAATAAAAATTTAAAATAAATAGAAATAGGATACGTGGACTGTCTTCAAATTGCTCAAATCCTGTCTAAATCCGTGATGTGAGATCCACGAGTCTGTACCGAGACATCTCATTGGATAATTCTTTGTTGTTTGGTGTCTTTTACTGTAAATTATTTTATGCAAGAAATGTCAGAGATTTTCCCACTGAAAACTGCAAGCACATAACTAAACCTGCAGAAGCTGCTGTCACTTACCATTTTCACTCAACCTATCAACTGTGGTTGTCTTTAATGATCACCACACAGAGATTCATAAAAAAAAATTTCCTGTTTTTCTTCTATTAAATTTTTATTGAATTTATTGGGGTGACATTGGTTAATAAAATTACATAGGTTTCAGGGGTACAATTCTATAATACATCATCTGTATATTGTGTTATGTGTTCACCACCCCAAGTCAAGTCTCCTTCCATCCCCCCTGCACCCTCTTCTACCTCGATTGTTAGTTTTAAGTTCTTTTTCAAACACTTTCTTCTCTCTACTCTCTCTCTTTGGAGACCTACCCCCAACCCATAATGGAAGCTTGAACATTTGGGATTTTTAAGGGTTGCAGGTTACCACGAATATGCTCATTGTTGGTTCTGATATTCATGGTCAAGTCCAAAAGTCCTATATAAACAATCTTCATTGAGTCAAACTAGCCTGATAGGCCCAAACCACCCTGTTTCCTCTCCCCTAAAGCATCACTAAAATACAAGAAAATAGCTAATAGAATTTTTTGATGTTGGAGGATATTAGGCTTTCTATTCCAGCACAAAGAAAAAGTATAAAGGAAGCAAAGCCGGGATGTTGCCCTACTCACTGGTACCCAGGGTGTCTCAAAGACTAAAAATAACAGGCAAAGTTTCAGCACCTGAAAAATTGCTATTTCTGTCCCATAGTAGTTCCCAAAAAGTGACCGAAAGCATAACATTTCCCAGGAAAATGTAGCACCACACTGATTCTCCAAGATGGTTTTGCACATGAGCGATTTTCACCTAAAATCCCCCCTCCATCCAGGCTTGCTTTCTGCAGGTGATACAAATTTGGGGGGCCAGGGAGTGAGAGCTGAGTAGATCAGTTTCTGCCCTCTGTGTGGTCCATCTTTCATTCCCACTTCACCCAAAATGCTGCATTTGCGCTCAAGATTTTTCACATAACTGAAGAATGGAGCATCCATGAACTTCCCACCATCACTTGTTGGAAATGCCAAGCGCATTCTTGTCTCCCAGAGGGCACTCACGTCCCCATCCAAGACCCTGGGCCATTTTGCTTACATTGTCTTTTGTGACAATGCCCAGAGGGTTGAATACTCACGTGGTATTGTCGCACAAGGAGGTAGTGTCAGAGCTCAGAACAGAGTCAGAAAAAAAAAAATCTCTGTGTCCAAGTCAATGATGCAATGAACACAGTGAGGCCACCTTTGGACCCCCCAGGTTTAGGCGCTTAATTTATCTGCAGAAACGCAGCCAGTCCAACACATGGGGGATTCTTTGTTAGGCATCATATCTTTGTCAGATGGGAAAGAAAACACTTTTTTGGAGTTGAATGACGCCAAAAATGAAAGGGAGTTTCCACAGGAATGATGGGCGGGGTTCTTGTCTCGTCTGAGCTTTCTCTCAGAGCGACCGCCCGACCTTGAGGTCCTCAGACATTCTCGGGTTCTGTAAGGGAAGATGGCAATGAAAGTGTCACAGCCGAGGAAGAAAAACCTACAGATTGGTCTTAAATCATGATTATCCTCTTGTGAGAAAGTAAGTGGGTTTTTTTCTAAATTCTGTGTCCCCCACACTTCCAGGGTGAGGTGTTAATAGACCAAGGTTTACTCTGCTGGGATTGGTCAGTACCACCCGTCCACCAGCAGGGGGAGGCCATGGGCAGGTGTCAGTACCACCTGTCCACTAGCAGAGGGAGGCCACGGGCAGGTGTCAGTACCACTATCCACCAGCAGGGGGAGGCCATAGGCAGGTGTCAGTACCACTATCCACCAGCAGGGGGAGGCCACGGGCAGGCGTCAGTACCACTATCCACCAGCAGGGGGAGGCCACGGGCAGGTGTCAGTACCACTATCCACCAGCAGGGGGAGGCCACGGGCAGGTGTCAGTACCACCCATCCACCAGCAGGGGGAGGCCATGGGCAGGTGTCAGTACCACTATCCACCAGCAGGGGGAGGCCATAGGCAGGTGTCAGTACCACTATCCACCAGGAGGGGGAGGCCATAGGCAGGTGTCAGTACCACTATCCACCAGGAGGGGGAGGCCATAGGCAGGTGTCAGTACCACTAACCACCAGCAAGGGGAGGCCATGGGCAGGTGTCAGTACCACTATCCACCAGCAGGGGGAGTCCACGGGCCGGTGTCAGTACCACCATCCACCAGCAGGGGGAGGCCTCGGACTCCCGAGGTCTGTACATGGGAAGGTTTATAATTTAGGGCTCTCTCATCGTTTTCTTTGGGGAAAGGGGTGCAAAAATGTCAGGTTGAACCCCAATATTTCTCCAGAGTCACTTGTGATTAAAATTTCACACAAAAACAAAACAAAACTGTATCCGGCTAGCGAAACGCACACACACACACACATCCGAGCTTATAATGGGCCAGTGTATGTTAGTTATTGAAGTTCTCTGGCAGTTTAATCAAATCTTGCAGCTCAGAAAACTGTCCGAAAAATTAATAAATCATTGAGCATCTTCTGTTAAAACAAACAAACAAAAAAAGCATTGTTTCTCTCCATTTTCCGTATGCTTGGGAGAAAGTCCCAACTTAAAATCACTTAATTAGACCCTGGCCGATGTGGCTCAGCAGTTAGAGTGTCCCCAGTGCACAAAAGGGTCTCAGGTTCAATTCCTAGTCAAGGGCATGTGCCTGGGTTGCAGGTTCGATCCCTGGTCCCAGCAACCAATGGATGTGAGATGTTTCTCTCTCCCTCCCTCCCTCCCTCCCTCCCTCCCTCCCTCCCTCCCTCCCTCCCTCCCTTCCTTCTTCTCTCTAAAAATCAATGAAAACAAAACAAAACCAAAAAAAAAAAAATCACTTACTTAAGAGGGTCTATATTGGACTTAACCAGAAATAACATTGCTCTTGAAAGATGCCAGAAAGTATTGGGGGGGGGGGGGGGCTTTATAAATAGAAAAAAAAAAAATGGGATGGAACTCACGATTTGTTCTAAAGCAATTTCTCCTCCTGTTGCGTTGGAAATAGCTGGCTGCGGCCCCCACCAGAGTGACCACCACCACGGATACGATGGGAGACACAATTTTAGCTACCATGTTGCCTGCAGGAAACGAGAAAAAACAAGATCGTCTGAAAGAGAGAGAAAAAAAAGCGGCCGGCAGGAACACCTTTAATTTTAAATAACTGCTGGTCCTGGGCAGACCCCATCAGGGCCAGGTCCCCTTTCCAGTAGCATCAGCGTCCAGGACATCCACGGCTTTGCACAGAAGACGCACTTAATGTGGTTTTAAAAATTTGTTTAATTTGAAGGATTTGTACTTTTTTGGATGTAGAATGTTTACTCATGCAAGAAACAATGTTCAATCCAGAAGTGCCCGGGTAAGGGGCCCCACGAAACCCACTGGGTCTCTGGACACAGACACAGACCTGATACTGATACCCTGAAGGCAAGTTTAATGCAATGTTTTGGGGTTCTTGCACAGAGAAATGAGGTGGGACCTTGCAGAGACAGTCAGTACTCTTCTCAAAGTGTAAAATACTGTCTCCTTCATTAAATAATAATAATGATATAAATAAAGCCCCTTTAAAACGGAGCCGGAGCTGCTGTCCTCAGGAGCTGCCTTGCACATCCGATGCCTCAAACTTTGGATGTTAAAACAAGACAAGACGACCTTTGCACGGGGCCTAAAGCAACCTCATGTCCCAAAGAGCTGTCTGGAAAGATGACGGGAAAGCAGGTGTGACGACCACTGGACGGGAGACCTCAGGACTGAAGATTAAACACACTGTTTAGAATCAGCGTCACAACGTCCTGTTATCTGCACCCACGGCCACGCCTTCCCGCCGTGGGTGTCACTGTTCCCCGTCCCTTTCTCATAAAAACCCGTCGCCTCTGTCTCGTCATCGGGATGCTGTTTGGACTCCCTTAGGTGCCTCCAAGTAATTCATCCTTTACAAAATATTAATAGGGGCAGGTCCTTTTCCATTAAGAGTGTAAGTGGGGCAGACGTGTCCATCTGCTCACCTGCCCAGTGACCTGATAAATGGTTGTATTTTAAGCTTCTACGTTTTGGATCTTTTGTTATGCAGCGCAGCTGACTGATACACTTTCCCCTCTCCGCTGTCCCACACACATCTATGCTAATCACCAAATAACCCTAAAAGCCCACCTCCGCTGCTTATACCCTAATTTAGCTCCCCATCACCTCCAGTCTGGGAACTAAATGGGTCTTACAACTGGTCACCCCGACCCTCGGAGGCTTCCATGTAACTCATCCTTTACAAAATATTAATAGGAGTGGGGCTCTTTTCCATTAAGCTTGTGCGTAGTGCAGACGTGTCCATCCATCTGCTCACCGGCCCAGTGATCTGATCACTGGTTGTGTTTTAAGCCATTGTGGTTTGGAGCCTTTTGTTATTCGGCACAGCTGACCGATACACCTGTACAGCTGACTGATACACTTTTCCCTCTCTGCTGTTCCCTACTCATTAACCACATCCATGCTAATCACCAAATAACCCTAAAAGCCCACCTCCGCTGCTTATACCCTAATTTACCTGGTCATCACCTCCAGTCTGGGAACTAAGTGGGTCTTACAGCTGGTCTCCCTGAGCCTTAGCTGCCTGCGTCTGATCCATGCCTTTCTCAGGGGCAGGCTCTGTCCCATTAAGTGACTACATGCTGTAGACCCGTCCATCTGCTCACCTGTCCCACCCGCCCATGATCATCGACACCCTGGCTGCACACATCCTGGTGTTCCAGGATCGTCGCCAGCCTGACCTTGCTCACGATCATCCCTAGCACCTCACTGTCTTCTTCTGGCCACCGCCCACCCTTCTGGCTTGGATATAGCTCTTTCCAGGAGTCCTGACCCACTCCATCCCAACCTGGCCTAGGATCTGTCCTCTGTGTAGCTACAGGACCCCATGTGTCTCATCAAACTAGGTGTCCAACGTGCATTTTTGTCTCATGCATCGTATCTCCCACTGGCACCTTAGGGGCCAACTAAGAACACCCAACGCCCAACAAGTAGGAACCCCGACACTCTGCTTGTGTATCATGATGTAGGGTTGCCAACCCGCTTTGTTCCCTTATTTTCTGCCTTAAAATTGACACATCACAGTTGCCTCCGCACTGGGGATGGGGGTAGGGGCTCCTGTCATCTTCAACATAGAGGCTGGGACCCATCTCCAGCTACATGTGACAAAAGTCCCCTTCTGACTTCAGCCCCTCCATTCTTGGACCTGCGATGGGGTTGACTGTGCGCCTCCCAGGGCCGAATGGCCGTAACTCCCTTCCTTCTCTCCTTCTTGGCTTCAAGTTCATGAAGAGAGGGACGCTGTGGTGCCCCCGAGACGCATCCGAGAACCCCATCTCTGCTCTCACAGTTACAAGGCACCTGCCAGCCTCAGAATCAGTCTCTCTCCTTCCCTGAGCTCCCCGGACCTGCTCCCACCCCAAAGGGCAGGCGCTTTTGTTCAGGAAGCGCCCCATGAATGCCGTTGGGCTGAAACAAGAATGCAGGCCTACTCCGGCCCTTCCCACATGGACAGGCAAGGCTGCTCTCTCCTTAAGGTCGGGGTGGGCTGAGCCAGGTATTACCGTGAGGGTTGCCATAGTTGTTGTAGCTGTCTCCGCCTGTAACGGGAAAACCAGAGTCACGCGTGCCTTGGGAAGAGCGTATCGCTGGCCCCTGCTGCCGGCGCCGTTGAGATGCCGGGAATGCAGCCGTGAGCAAGCAGACAAAAATCTACGTTCTCACGAAGCTCACGGTCCCAGAGGGGACAGGCATTCCGCAGGAGGAACGCGGGACATGGACACTGCATCTAACAGCGAGGACTGGAATGGGGCATGAAGGGACGGGGAAGAGCTTGCATTTCAGGGGTCAGGGAATGCACGCATGAGCATAGACATGCAACACACACAAGCACACCACCACATGCACCCATGTGCACACATGTGGACACACGTAGGCACGCAAGCAGACATCCACGTGTGCACGTGGAGACACATGCGTACAGGTGCATAGATGCATGTCTTCCATGTGTGTGAACTTACAAATGCCACATGTGCACCCATGCACAGAACATGCGCACACATATATGTAAATATATGCTCTCACGCGTATGTGTATAATACATGGGCACACGTGCACACCCACCCACAGGCACATGCATGCACATGCATGATACATATGCACATGTATGTACACGTCTACACTCACGCACACAGGCGCACAAATGTGCACATATACACGCACATGCGTGCCCTCCCACAGTACCAGCGCTGAGCAGGCCTTCATCCCGTTAAGAAATGAAGGCCTCACCACATGCAAAACCATGAGGGACCCAGGTGGTGAGCTGGTTACCATGCAGGACACCCCGAAAAGCTTCCCACCAGCGCCCAGGCAGGGGTCAGTTCTCCAGAGAGAGCTTCTCCCCACACAGCTTCTAAGAAATCGTTCCTTTACCATAATTATATCCACCTGAGTTGGGTCGATACCCTCCTCCTGCAGGACAGAAAGATCACGTGAAATGGAAGGTAAGGCCCAGGAAGTCTCCCCGACACCCAGAACGGCAGGACCCACGAGGAAGCCAGGGCGCCTGAAGCAAGATGCCGGGAAAGGCCACCAAGGATCCGATGGGAAGAAACAGTCACCCTCGGCACACAGAGGCAGCCGGTGACATCGCCGCCGGCAAAGTGAGCTGTTGCTGCTAACACCCTTGAGACCACGTGGCCACAGAGGCACTTTTCTTGGCCCCCAAGGGTGGGGAATGACTCAGCTGTGTACAAATTTGCTTTCTGAGCAACAGGAGAAAACCGCACCGGCGCTGGTAGGGACAAGACTGGGATGGAAACACATTATGAATTGTAACCAGAGCCAGCGAAAACTAAGAGGCATCTTTCCGCTTCCTTCTTATGTCTGCAGAGTGATATGTAAAGAACGATTTGAGATTTGTAAAAGACAAAAACAAAAATTAAAAAAATTGCTTGATGCTAAATTTTGCTCATTTTGAACTGGAGTTATTTATCTCAGCATTCTCTAAATATTAAGGGTAATTTAACACACTGCCTCTTCCAAGTGGGTGATGGATGTCATGGGGCTGAATGGTGTCTGTTCCAGCTCCGAATACAGCTCAGAATGAGGCTGTATTTGGAGATGGGTCTTTGGAGAGGAGATTAAGGTAAAATGCGGTCACTAGGGTAGATCCTGATCTAATAGGACCGGGGTCCTTATAAGAAGAGGAGATTAGGACACAGACAGGCACAGAGGGGTGACCGTGTGAGGATGCGGCAAGGAGATGGTCGTCTACAGGCCAAGGAGAGAGGCCTCAGGAGGAACCAGCCCTGTCGGCACCTGGATCTAAGACTTCCAGCTTCCAGGCCTGTGAGAAATGAGCCAGGACTGTGTTGTTTAAGCCACTCCACCCGGTGTCCTTTGTTTTGTATTCCTGAGTTGACTAAGACAGTTTCTATTAGGGAAACCTGGTCATTAAAAGCCAGGTACTCACCAATCAAAAAGAATCTATGCCCCCCTATGTTCTATGCCCCCCTATGTTCAGAGAAGCACTATTGACAACAGCTAAGATCTGGAAACAGCCCAGGTGCCCATCCGTAGACGAGCGGATAAAAAAGCTGTGGTACATCTACACCGTGGAATACTATGCAGCTGTGAAAAATGTGGATCTCTTATTCTTTGGGAACAGCAGGGAGGGACCTGGAGGGTATTATGCTGAGTGAAATAAGCCCATCAGAGAAAGACAAGTATCCCATGATCTCACTCCTATGTGGAGTCTAATGAACAAAATAAACTGACAAAATAGATCCAGAGACATGGAAGCATGGAGCAAACGGAGGGAGCTCAGAGGGAAAGCGGGAGGAGGGAAGGGAGAGATTAATGAAAGAGCTTATATGCATCTGTGGGTAATCCACGGACACAGACAATAGTGTGGGGAAGGCCTGGGGCGGGGGCAGGAGCAGGGTCGAGGGGGTCAATGGGGGCAAAAAAGGGGGCATCTGTAATACTCTCAACAATAAAAATAATTTTTTTTTAAAGCCAGCTGTTAAAAAAAAAAAAAAAAAGACCCATTTTCTGGACATCACCAGGAAGGAGAACCAACATAGGACACACACACCCGGCTGCTCAGCCCTGGTCAATGGGTGGGCGTCTCATATGAGGAGGGAACACGCTGAACACGTTTGACCACATTCAAGGGACAAGCTGGGTGAGGCGCTCAGCTACCCTCGGAGCCCCACCTTCTGACCCATCCCGACTGCTGACTCACAGCCTCGCCCAGCTCAGGGCCAGAGATCAGCCCCCAGGCTCAGATGTCACCTTAGTGAGCTTTCATCCCTTTTGGAGCTGGCCTCGTGGAGAGAGAGAGACCTGACTAAGTTCCTGGGAAAACACGTAGACACTCAGGACTCCAAGGCCAGTACAGGAGGAGGCCTTTCTTGCTGATTTATGAACGTGGCAAAGAACAAAAGAACTCGCTGTGCAGAGGACCTGCAGGGCGGCTGAGTCTCCAGAGATGCATGTGGGGTGGGGGCACCGGGAGGGTCACCTGAGCACAAGGCATCCTGAGCTGCAGGAATGCCAGGTGTCCGAGGGCTACACACTCCCCGTGGGCATTTGTATAAATATTGAATGTTCTTTTCCCCAGGATTCCACCGGGAACAGAAAGACGGGCTCATCGCATTAGTATGCTGAGCTGAAAGCAGATAGAAGGACCTGGAGGGTATGATCCTGAGGGAAATAAGCCAGGTCGAGAAAGGCAAGTGTCCCGTGATCTCACTCATATGTGGAATCTAATGAACAAAATACACTGGTGAGCAAAACAGATCCAGAGACACGGAAGCATGGAGCAGATGGAGGGAGCTCAGAGGGAAGGGGGTGGGGAGAGATGAACCAAAGAACTTCTATGCATCCGTGCACAGCCCATGGACACAGAGGATAGTGTGGGGAAGGCCTGGGAGAGGAGGGGAGAAAGAGAGGGAAATTGGAGGGCATCTGTAATAGTGCCAATGATAAAATAAAATAATAAAATAAATATAAAATATGAAAATAAAATTAAAATTTAAAAATAAAATAATAAAATAAAATATAAAATAACGAAATTAAAACTTATAAAATAATAAAAATTAAAAATAATAAAATAATAAAAATTAAAAATAAAATAAAATTAAAATTAAAAAAATAAAATGTAAAATAAAATAATAAAATTAAAACTTAAAATAAAATAAAAATTAAAAATAATAAAATAAAATAAAATAATAAAATAATAAAAATAAAATAAAATAAATGTAAAATATAAAATAAAATAAATAAAATTAAAAATAAAATAAAATATAAAATAATAAAATTAAAACTTAAAATAATAAAAATTAAAAATAATAAACTAAAATTAATAAAATAATAAAAATTAAAAATAGTAAGGAAAATAATAAAATAAATACAAAATTAAATAAAATATAAATAAAAAATTAAATAAAATAAAAATCAGATAGCTCTTTCCTTGGCCACAGTCTTCCACGTGTCACCGCTCCCTTGT
Source organism: Miniopterus schreibersii (assembly GCF_964146895.1). Classification (NCBI taxonomy): domain Eukaryota; kingdom Metazoa; phylum Chordata; class Mammalia; order Chiroptera; family Miniopteridae; genus Miniopterus; species Miniopterus schreibersii. The sequence continues at coordinate 986,967 of NC_138120.1, read as the reverse complement.
CCACCTCCTAGGGATGAAATCCTGGGGATGGGGCCACCTATACGGTGACAAAGGCCTCCCCCTTCCAGTGGAGATGGTTTGGGCATCACGATGGCCGTTATTGTGTAAAACTGAGTAATGATCCCCAAGGACAGAGTTTAACGTGACCACAATCCAAGAAGGGCTGCCCACATTGGAAATGTTCTATAAAAATATTGTTTTTTCCCGGCCGGTGTGGCTCAGTGGTTGAGTGTCGACCTACAGACCAAGGTGGCCGGTTGGATTCCCGGTCAGGGCACATGCCCAGGTTGTGGGCTCGATCCCCACTAGGGGGCGTGCAGGAGGCAGCCCATCAATGTTTCTCTCTCCCTCTCCCTCCCTCTCTCTCTAAAAAAATATCAATAAAAACATATTTTAAAAAGATATATACATATCAACCCAAAATAGTTTCTCAATTAACTGAAGATGTTCGAAACTCTTACCAAATGGTAAACAACAAATAAAATTATTAATAATAATAATACTTTAAAATTAATCCATAGATTGATTGGTGGGTGAAAGGTGCCAAAAAACGCAAACTTCAAATTATTTTTTTAAAAGTCCCAGGCCCTGGCTGGCGTGGATCAGTGGTTAGAGTGTTGGGCCCGTGCATGGAAGGGTCTCGGGTTCGATTCCCAGTCAAGGGCATGTACCTGGGTTGCAGGTTCGATCCCTGCTCTGGTCAGGGCGAGTGTAAGAGGCAACCAATCGATGGGTCTCTCTCACATCGATGTCTCTCTCTCTCTCCCCCTCCCTTCCACTCTCTCTAAAAATCAATGGAAAAAATATCCCCGGATTAGAATGAACAAAATAATAATAAAATAAAATATAAAATAAGTAAAATAAAATAATAAAATAAAATAAATAAAATAATAAAATAAAAGTACGAGAGTGGTGACTATAGTTAATATTACACTATATTATATAGTTACAAAACTGTATTGAATATTTAAAAGTTTCTAAGAGAGTAGGTCTTAAACACAGAAAAATTTATAACTATGTGAGGTGTCAGATATTAACTAGACTTATTGGGGGGGAGGGATCATTTTGCAATATACACAAATATCAACTCACTGTGTTGCACACCTGAAACTTTTAAAGAGTGTAACGTCAGTTATATATCAACCAAAAATAAAATAAAATAAAATAAATCTGTAGCGTTTTCTTTTCTCAGCCGTGATATTTGGCTCCCCATCTCCCCTTAAAGAACCAGAGAACGTCTGAGGACCTGCAGGTCCACCAGTCGATCTCAGGGACGCTCAGTCTAGAGAAGGACCCTGTTCACTGCTCCTGTGAAAAGCTCCTTTTAATTTGGTGGAATCCACAGAACTGAAGTGTTTCTCTTTCCTTTGCTGCCTAGCAAAGAACTCCTGAATTTATTGCATGTTCTATCTCTGTGTCTTTTTTTTTTCCCTCAATATATTTTTACTGATTTTTAGAGAAAAAAGAAGGAGAGGGAGGAAGAAAGGGAAACATCGATGTGAGAGAGAGACATTGATGGGCTGCCTCCTGCACACCCCCTAGTGGGGATCGAGCTTCGAAACGCGAGCATGTGCCCTGACCAGGAATCGAACCGGAGAACTTTGGGTGCTTGGCATGATGCTCAACCACTGAGCAACACCAGCCAGGGCTCTCTCTGTTTCTTTCGACCTAGACACAGGTATGTGGGGAGCACCTGAGCTCCTGAAGCTGAGATAGGAGAGCAGCAGAGGGTCAGAGTAGACAGGGCTCAGAAGATGGACCACCCAACACCCAAGACCTCGGGGAGAAGGGATTCTGGGGAACCCAACTGCAAGCCCTGGATGTACTCCCCAAATCGACCGCCCACCCGGAGAGCCTCAGAGCTGGGTGTACCGTGCGAGTTTCCATAGCCGTCATTACCGGGGTTATAGCCGCCTCCACCGGGGTTATAGCCGCCTCCACCGCCACCGCCTCCTGTGTGAAAGAAGGTGGATGTGAGAAACGTCTCACCTGCAGGGCGCGGGGTTCCAGCAGGTGTCACCTGAGGCCATGTCCCAAACTTCCAGAATGGACGGACGCACGGCCCGCACCCTGAGAGGTGAGGTAGGACAAGAGCGCCTGCACCTGCATCTCCCACAGGGGCTGACCGTGCACCAGGCTGGGGGTCTTGGGCTCCCAACACCCTCCCCAGTTGGTCAGAGAAGCCCCCCGGTACCTGCTGGTGGCCTGGGCCTAGGCCTGGGTGGGTAGCGGCCGCCGTCCCCATCGCTGATGTAACCTGTGGGATAAAACACAGGGTCATTTCCCCAAGCGCTCTCCAGGCAGCCCTCTTAGCCCCCAGGTTCAGGTGAGGGACCCGGGGACAGGTGATGGGAAACAGGTTCGACCCCGCAGGCCCTTCTTGGGATGGGGAGGTGGGGTCTCGCAGACAAAGACCCGAGACCTGCAGGAGGGGCAGGCCGTGGCCAGTGGACACATCTGGAGGTTGTCTAGTTGGACATAAAGGAGTGTTTTGGACCCTAGGAAACTGATATCCATATAACATGAGTGAATCTGGGAAACTCCCTGTCACCAAGGCAGGTAGATCAGATACCCGGAGTATCTTAACTTTTTCCAACACCCATCACTGCCCTACATGTGCCCACCCGTATGATGGCTGGGACTTTTCCATTTTTATGGGTGGGCATCTCTTTTATTTTCTCTTATATTTTTTATTTTTAAAAATATCGATTGATGCCCGGCCGGGCGTGGCTCAGCGGTTGAGCATCGACCTAGGATCCAGGCGATCGGGGTTCGATTCTCGGTCAGGGCACATGCCCGGGTTGGGGGCTCCATCGATGACTCTCTCATCATGGATGTTTCCATCTCTCTCTCTCTCCCTCTCCTTTTCTCTCTCTGAAATCAATAAAGATATATTTTTTTAAAAAAGTAAAATAAAATAAAATAATTAAAAAATAAAAATATCGATTGATTTTTAGAGAGAGGAAGAGAGAGAGAGAAACAACATCGGTTTGTTGTTCCACTTACTGATGCGTTCATTGGTTGATTCTTGTATGTGCCCTGACCAGGGATCGAACCCACAACTTTGGCATATTGGGACAACTGAACTACCCGGCCAGGGCCAAGGGTGGGCATCTCTTCCCTGATCGGTGTTCTCATTTATGTGAGGTCCAGCAACATCTCAGGAGAAATACTGCAGGGACTCAGCAATGGGACCCCCAAGGGCTCATGTAAAGAGACACAAGGGGGGTAAAAAGGGAGAAAATAGGAAATATCTGTAATACTGTCAACAATAAAGAGAAAGAGAGAAGCAAAGATCAACCCAACACCTGACCAACCTAGAGGGTATTGTGCTAAGTGAAATAAGCCAGTCAGAGAAAGACAAATACCATATGATTTCACTTACATGTGGAATCTAAACAACAAAATAAACAAACAAACAAACAAAAAAGACACAGACTCATAGATACAGAGAACAGACTGATGGTCCCCAGATGGGAGGGGGGTGAGGGCCCAGGTGGAAAAGGGGGAGGGATTGAGAAGTGCAGATTGGTGGTTAGAGAATAGTCCTGGGGGTGTAAATTACAGCACAGGGAATATAGTCAATAATGTTGTAATAACTGTGTATAAGGTGGGTACTGGAAATAGAGGGGGGAGCCCTTTGTAAAGTATATAGATTTCTAACCACTATGCTGTACACCTGAACTAATATAATATTGGATGTCAACTGTACTTAAAAAATAAATACATAACCTCCTAGATGGAAAGAAACACTTCAAAAATGGGTAAATGATTTTGTTAGTCCTTTGTTAACATTTGCCAATCTTTAAGGTATTAAAAATGACTGTCTTTGCTGTACAGATAAAGTCTTTACAGGGCCAGAGGTGTGGTTCCGGAATATCAGAACTCACTAAATCCTTTTAATTAAAATTTTAAAAAATAATAATAACCTCAACAAAACACCCAAACAGATAACAAAACACAAAGAAAGAATCGCCCTCCTCAAGGAGAACATGAAGAGTCTTTGGAACGGGGTGCATTTTTTAGGCCATTAACCCAAAAGAAAATTAAATGTGTTTTCTGTCAGTGTAGCCCCAAGTCGGGGGGGGGGGGCAGACAGGATCCTGTCTGAGTATTTCAAAGCAATGGGCCTTCCACCATGCAGGATAGAATCCCCAGAGGATACATTGTATCCAATGTTTTATTTCTGAAATGTACCCTAATAGGCACAGGTCTTACCCAGAGGATACATTGTATCCAATGTTTTATTTCTGAAATGTACCCTAATAGACAGGGGTCTTACCCAGAGGATACACTGTAGCCAATGTTTTGTTTCTGAAATGTACCCTAATAGACAGGGGTCTTACCCAGAGGATACATTGTATCCAGTGTTTTGTTTCTGAAATGTACCCTAATAGACAGGGGTCTTACCCAGAGGATACATTGTACCCAATGTTTTGTTTCTGAAATGTACCCTAATAGGCACGGGTCTTACCCAGAGTATGCATTGTACCCAATGCTTAGTTTCTGAAATGTACCCTTATAGGCACCGTCTTACCTCCACCATCCGGGTAGCCAGGCTGTGGGCGAGGGGGTGGCGGTTTTGGTTTTGGATAAATATCTGTTGGAAAACAACCAACATGATTTTAAGGAACAAGCGACACAAAGGCCAATGTCCCTGCCCCCGATTCTTTTTTCTCCCCCCTAAAGAATCTACGGGAACCGTGTCTGCCAAGTTTTTAAACACTGCAGAAGCTGGGGACAAATATCATAAAAGGAGCAATGCAGGTAGAACTTCATGCCATTGTCATAATGTGGTTATTATTTAACAGGAAAGAAGCAGAGGGGGAGACTAGGTCATGCAGACACTGGCTTTGCTTCCAGCTCTGCTGAAACCCCAGCTGCACCTCTCCCAGGACTGGACTTTGCAAACCCAGGGATGTCATTCCAGGAACATAAAGCCTTTTACCACATCTCGTCCGCCTGTGGGGGCCTCTGGAAATGCTCATTCCAGCTGTACCCTGAGAACCTCACTCCCACTAGGGACAGAGGAATCCCGCCAACTGAATCTTCCAACAACACTAGGGCGCAAAAGGCCACGTCCATCAAACCCGTGTCGAAATGATTCTGAATGCTGAGCGCTCTTACTTCCGCTGTTGTCGGGATTTCCGGGCTGCGGGTGATACGGGGGTTTCGGCTTCGGGTAGATGTCTGCAGGGAGAAAAGATGTTGCGTTTTTAAACGAGAGAAAAAAACATCTCCTTTCATGAGAAGCGGCGTAGAAAACGAGAACTTTGCTGTGACTCTATAAAATCTGTAGTTTCATTCACGTTGGCTGCTCACATGTGAGAGGCTACCACCGACCGGTTGAAAAGCATTTAGCCCCGGAAAGATAAAACTCAAAAGCAAAATGTGGACTAAAAAGGGCCCCCTTGCTAACCTGACGAGCTTGGGGGAGGCCTGCGGGCGGCCTGGCAAACTCAGAGGCCTAAAGGAACCCCACGGGATTGTCTGAAATGAAAACTTTCTACCTAAAAGCAGTTTATGGAGGGTCGTCAGGTCCTAGGCTGGTATCTCCTCTGACAAAGGTCCTTCTTTACCTGAACTGAGCCTGTCTATTGTCTTTTTGCATTTACAGTAACATATCATTGGGATGTCAGAGTAATTTCCCCGTTTCCGGACCCCTCGGGGCCCAGGTACACCCTGTGGATACTACAAATCCCCTCATTGTTATTGAGTTAATTGTTGACTGTTAACTATCCTGCACCCACCTGAGTAAAAGACGTGTGTCTATCATTTTACTTTCTATCCAACCGCAGAGGTTTCCCCGCTTTGCTTTCTCCCGCCTCCCTCATCTGTCACCCATGGATTTCATGGGACCCACTTATGTCTCCTATTTTGACTTTAATGCATAAAACAAGGGGCAAAACTGCCCTTCCCCTTTTCATGGCTGCGTAATATTCCACTGTGTGGATGGCCCCCCATTGTGTTCATACATCCATTCACGGATGAACACTTGGGTTGTTTCCACTTTTTTTTGGCTATTTTGAATAGTGTTGCTATGAACACATGCATACACATTTTTGTTAGAATCCCTCTTTTCAGTTCCTTGGTATAAAATTGCTGATCCTAGAGTAACTCTATGTTGAAATTTTTTAAGAACTTCTAGACCGTTTCTCACATTTGACATTGCTGCCCCATTTGACATTCCCACCCGCAACGCACAAGGGCTCCAATTCCTCCAAGTCTCCGCCAACACCTGCTGTTTTTCATGCTTTGATACCTGAGGCCCCAGCCGGAATGTAGTGATGTCTCGCTGTGATTTCTAGTAGCATGTCCCCAGTGACCAGGCTTTGCTTTTAACACCTGCTCCCTGGCCTACACTTACATCTCCCTCACACACACACGTCACGGCCCTATACCCATCCCCAAGCATCATCCCAACAGAGCCTCAGGTGTGCCCAGGCAAGTGACGACTCACCACCTGAGCTCGGCTTCTTGGTGGGTTCTGTAAATAAAGAGAGAAAATACATCCAATAAGCGTCAGAATCCTAAATACCATTTAAAAAATGAACAATTGGCCCGGCCTGCGTGGCTCAGCGGTTGAGCATGAACCTATGATCCAGTGGGCGTACACCTGGTGCCCAGAGCCGTTCACCTGAGCCTGTGATCTCCTGTGAAACGCTGAGACCTCACTGCCCCGGGGTCTCTGCTTCCCCCCCCCCTTAATTCCACCCACCCAAAGCTGGTGCCAGAGACACAAGCCGCCCAAGCAAAGTTCCCGGCAAAACGTGGGCAGGCACTTACCTGGGTCGTCGAGAGCGTCGGCCAAATCGAAGTCACCTTGACCTGCGGGGAGCACACAGGGCGTGAGTCACACCGAGATGACACAGCCTGGGCCCCTGGTTGTTTGTCTAAAACCCTCAGATCCCCGCTCAGAGCAAAGGGCAACACCCCCTGAGCGAACCCTTGACCCTCCAGGTCCCATGGGTGGGTCAAACCAGTATCTTATATTTCCCCGGAAGGAATGGTGCCCCCTCACTGCAGAGATGTCTCAGGGAAGATTATTATATAAAGTTTCTTAAATCAGAGGAGAGAGATCCTCCTAGGACCCTAGCTGCCTCTACCGGCCGGCTTGGCTCAGTGGTTGAGCATCGACCTAGAAACCAGGAGGTCGCTGGTTCCATTGTCTGTCAGGGCACATGCCTGGGTTGGGGTTCGATCCCCAACAGGGGGTGTGCAGGAGGCAGTGGATCCACGGCTCTCTCATCATTGATGTTTCTCTCTCTCTCTCTCTCTGTCTCTCTCTCTGCAGTCAATAAAAACATACAGGAAAAAGTAGCGTTGGAATTCGCACCTGGACCCTCCAGCAATCTCAATCCCAGCCCAGATGGCGCGTGGCAGGCTCAGGGTTTCCTGACCGAGGGACCTCGGGCCCCAGAATGGATGCAACCCCAGGTATGAGCATCCTGAGTCGGGACAAACCACAGGCCTGGAAGGGCAGGGGAAACTGAGGCCCGAACGCACCCACCAGCAGCCCAGGGCCCAGAAGCTGATGCAATTACAGGCCAAGCGGCAGAGAGAGAGGCGTTTCTAACTCTGGGGGTCCCTCCAGATATCCGTGTTTTGCAGGGTCTCATCTGCTACAGCCTCCGCTTGCTCCCACGGGGGGCACCCTGGTCCTTCCTTGGTCCCTTAGTCACCACTGTGAACGGGCTCGGGGACAGGACAGGGCGTCAGCCGCCTGGATTCCTGGGACGCCTGCCTCCAAGGGCAGTCAGAGGGGTGTGGCTGACCCTCCTCCGAGGCCGCCCAGCTGCATTGACCGAATTCCAACAGCTCTGGATGATTCACAGACAACTTCCAAAGGGGCTCGGCCGTCCCAGGAACGTGATAAACTGATGCCAAACCATCTCCTGAGGGCTGTGTGCTGGCCACGCCCTGGTCCCAGATAATCCAAGGCCTCCGTGTTCCCCCGGGTTCCCCGAAAGGCCCTTGCACAACACACCGGGAGGCACCGGTGAGTTACCCCCGCAGGGCACAGGGCCACCTCCGGGGAGAGAGGTCCATGCTTTCAGGGGGATGTGGGACCCCCTCCTGGCTTTGCAAACCACCCTCCGTGTCCCCTCTTCAGCTGCTTCTGTTATTGGCGTGAAAAGGAAACCTTGTGTTTTGAGGGAAAGATTTCAATCGAGAGACAAAGTATAGAGCCCGGCCGGCCTGGCTTTAGTTGGTTGAGGGTCCCACCTGTGAACCACGGATCCCCGGTCAGGGCACAGACCCGGGTTGTGGGTTCGATCCCCAGCAGGGGGCCTGCAGGAGGCAGCTGATCAATGACTCTCATCACTGATGTTTCTCTCTCTCTCTCCCGCCCTCTGAAATCAATGAAGGTTTATTGATTACAAATAAAGATTTATTTATCAATAAAAAAATATATATATATTTTGTACCAAAATGAGATTTTTTTCCCCTTAATCTGTCCTTGGGTGTAGTTAGCAAATGGCACTAATTGGATTTCTGCTGCCTGTGTCCCTGTGGGGGAGATTTAAGCTATTTGCCCTCTGGTTGGGGGAGAAGGGGGCAAATAGCTGAAGTACAAACCATTTACTCTCAGGTGTCCCTGGTTTAGGGAAGGCAGGATTTACTAGGGGGCTGCAAACGGCTGTTTAACGGTCTGCCTCAGTTTCCTTATTCTGAGTGTCCCGGAATTTTTCTAGCTTCTTTATTTTTTAAAATACATTTTTATTGATTTCAGGGAGAGGAAGGGAGAGGAGGAGAGGGAGAGAAACATCAATGATGAGAGTCATGGATCGGCTGCCTCCTGCACGCCCCCTACTGGGGATTGGGCCCCCCAACCCGGGCGTGTACCCCGACTGGGAATCGAACTGTGACCTCCTGGATCCTAGGTCAATGCTCAACTGCTGAGCCACGCGGGCCAGGCTCCTAGCTTTTTTTTTTTTTTTTTTTTACTAGTCTACAGCACCTCCTTGGGCTGGGAGGTGCTTGGGATGCCTCCTCCAGGAGGCCACCGGGGAAGCCGCACCTGGTGAGTGTTTTGTTTTGCAGGGAAATAACTCTGAGCATGACTCAGACGTTTGGGGGGGACGGCTGGAGGCTCCAGCCACCTGGTTGCATAACCCGGGAGGCTTCAGCCAGCAGCAGGCACCACGTGTAAAGCCCTCCCACCCCCAGTCCTGCAGGGGGCAGTGTTCCGCTCCCCAGAAAAAAAACCTCTGCAGAGCCCAGGCTGGTCTCAGGAGGCCTTTGCATCTGGGAGATTGCTCAGCGAGAAGATGCTGATGTGGGGGGTTCGATTTTGGGGAAATGGGGGGAAGTGAGCTTGCTGATGAGGCAAAACTTTCATGACCCACATTTTCCACTCAGGGCATAAGACTGGAATTGGACTGTAAGGTCTGTTTCTCATTTATTTTGGGGTTTTTTGGTTGTTTTTTTGTTATTTTTTGCTTAGCTAGCTCTGGACTTTAATCAAACCCACGTGCCTTGGGGCCTGGAAACATCCGAGGAGGAAGCAGCCTCACCTTTTCCGAGCTCGCAATGCCCGTCTTTCCCATCAAACACCAAATCGGGTTATAACTCACGCTCTGGATAATTTCTCACAGGCAAGTATTCACGATGTAATCATTGCACGACTGTTATTAGCCAGGCAGTGTACTAGACCCTACTTGTAACTCGAGGTCTGGCAGCTTAAATGCCAAGAACCCTGATAAAATCCTGAGCACACCGTAGTCCATGTCCTCGTAGAGAAACGGCGTTCGTACTCCCTCAGCAAAGAACTGAGATAAATATTAAACAGGTTACTGTAAATAACATGCTCGTTGGATACTAAGTTACAGAAATATTAGGGATTATCCTATGGAACAATTAAAGTCTAATTGCATCCATTAAAAAAAACAAAAAAAAGCAACAAAAATAAACAATGTTGTTCTTTTATCCTGGACAATCTGGGGACGTGAGCTAAAGGGGTTCAGCTGCTGGGTAGGAGGTTGGTGTTATACACACGGCTCTCTCTTCCCTCAAAAAAGCTATTCTTGCCCTGCCCAGTGTGACTCAGTCGGTTGAGCATCGCCCTGTGCACGGAAAGGTCAGGGGTTCGATTCCCGGTCAGGGCACCTGCAGGGGTTGCAGGCTCCATCGCCAGTAGGGGGCGTGCAGGAGGCAGCCGATCCATGTTTCTCTCTCAAATCAACGTTTTTCTCTCTCTCCCTCTGTCTGTAAGATCGATAAAAAAATATTTTTAGAAAAGAACTAGGACATTTAAATTTTTTTTTAAGAAAAGCTATTCTTGGAGGCTTTGTGTCCCGCTTGGAAGAATTCTGTCGTCTCTACTAACCAAAGACAGAGCCACAGACCCGAACCCAGTTCAGAGTCTACCCTGGGAGATTCGTTCCATCCCCCAGAGGACCTTTCATTCCTGAATTTCTCAACTTCCATTCATTGCCCTTCGTCAATACCAGCCGTCGCAAGGTTGCAAAAAGCAAAGACCAGGCCTGGCTTTTCTTTCCTGTTTTTTTTTTTTTTAAAAATATGTCTTTATTGATTTCAGAGAGAGGAAGGGAGAGGGAGAGAGAGAGAAACATCAATGATGAGAGAGTCATTGATCGGCTGCCTCCTGCACGCCCTCGACTGGGGATCGAGCCTGCAACCCGGGCCTGTGCCCTGAGCGGGAATCGAACCCTGACCTCCTGGTTCATAGGTTGACTCTCAACCCCTGAGCCACGCCGGCCGGGCACAGGGCTGGTTTTTTTGCAATGATACTACTACTACTAATAATACCGTCCAAGGCCCGTGCTCTGCAAAACCATAGCAACCGAGGCGGAAAAAAACCACAGAAACCAAAACACGCTCCCTCCCAGTCCCCAGGAACCACAGAATTATGGTACTGTGGACCTAAAATGAGAAAGTTAGCCCCAGGCAAACTCTGAGAGGGAAAAAAAAACCAAAAACAACCCAAAACACACTCCAAAGAAAGACACCATTTGCTATCTAAAGCCCTCGCACCAATGACCACGATCAGCAGCAGATTTTATACACCACAGAGTTTAACTCCTCGTGGACTGCTTGGGGCACATGCCCCGCGCCAGGATGCAGACCGGCTCTGGGATTTTATTTTATTTTATTTTTTATTTTATTTTATTTTTTATTTATTTTATTTTTTTCAGCTCTTGGATTTTTTTTGATTTTTTTTAAAATTTTTTAATTTTTTTCTGCTCTCGGATTTTATTTTATTTTATTTTATATTTTATTTTATTATTTTATTTTATTTTATTATTTTATTTTTTTTTTTTTTGGCTCTCGTATTTTATTGTCCCTCCGGGAACAGGGGTCCCTTTACGACAACTGTTTCCTTTATTTATTTATTTCCCCGTCATCATCTCACTGCCGATGTCAGCTTTCGGTTGGACTTGTTACGAGAGAGATCGACTCGGGCCCTGGCCAGTTTCCCTCGATGGTTAGAGCCTCGGCCTGTGGACTGAAGGGTCCCCGATTCGATTCAGGGTCCAGGGCAGGTCCCTGGGTCCCTGGCCCCCATCCAGGCGAGGGCGGGAGGCAACCCATCCATCTGTCTCTCTCTCACATCCATGTTTCTCTCTCTCTCTCCCTCATTTCCACTCTCTGAAAAGCAATGGAAAAAAATAACCTCGAGGATTTAAAAAAAAAAAAAACAACACAAAAAAACACCAGCATAACCCATGGACACAGACAATAGTGTGGGGAAGGCCTGGGGAAGGGGGGCCGGGTGGAGGGGCTCCTTGGGGGGGGGGAGGACTTTCAACAATAACGATCAATTAAAATAAATAAATCACGAAATGAGCGTAAAAGAAAGAGCTTGGGGCCGCCCTCGCATGGTCTATGGAACAGGCCTCTCAGGCAGCCGACGCCCGAGAGGCAAAAACGTATTAGATTTGATGAATTTTGTGGGTCCCTGTGGCTAACGGGGGTGTCACTGGGGAGGCGTTTTGCCGGGAGGCCTCAGGCCTACAACCCACCGACGATATATAAACAGAGCAGGTGATCGAGGACGACGTGGGTGGGCCTCAGGAGACCCTCCCAAGGCCTTAAAAGCAAAGATCGAGGCGCCCTAGGGAATGAGGAATTCGGGCTCGAGGGGGGCAGGTTCGAATCCTGACTCGGTTTCCAGCCTGCCCTACACGTTTCACACTTGCCGGCCCCGGGGTCTTGTAAGCCCGTCTCTTAAAATAAATTTTACTTCCTAGGTAGGTAGGTAGATAGGTTTCTGAACCTCAGCAGGACCAGCAGTTGAGGGGTGAGTAATTAATTCCCGGTCCTCTGCATGGCCTCCCCCCCATTTGACGCCAGCAGCCCCCCCACTCCCAGCTGTGACAACCGAAACCGACTCCAGAGATTGCCACGCGCCCCCTGGGGACAAAGCCTCCCCTGAATCGGGAAGGTCTGGCTTCAGCATCTCCACCTGGGCGGGACGGGGGGGTCACGACCTGCACGTGTTCGGTGATTCACCCCTGAATGGGTTGCAGTCACCACGGTCCCCCTGTCCCCCCGACCCCGGCTCCCGTGTCTGGAACCCACGAGGCTCAGCTGAGCTTCAACCAGACGGCGGGACGCTCGCTCCCATATCATCTCTCAGAACCGCCCAGGGTGTTTCTGCAAACGCCGGGTTCCCAGCTCCCCGGGGGCCCCACCCACCTCCTCAGGGAGGTTCTCAAGGTGTGGGGCCCGGCCTGGGGCCCTTCAACCAGCTCCCGCCCAGGTGAGTCCCGCGCACAACAAGCCTTGGGAATCCTTGCCCTAAATAACTGGGCACCTTCAGCCTCTCAGACGGGCCAGGCGACAACGGGCAGGTTAAATGGACATAATTCGGGGGCGCGGACTTCACACCCGCCCGCGGGTTCGGCCCAAGGATGCTGGACGGCCCAGGAGCAAAACAGCAGAATTAGAAACAGGCTCATCGACCTGGCCGGTGTCACTCAGGGGCTAGAGCGAACGTTAGGCGGCTCACCGAAGGGTCACGGGTTCGATTCCCGGTCGAGGACACGTGCCTGGGTTGCAGGTTCCACTCCCGGCCTGGTCGGGGTGCGTGCAGGAGGCGACCAAACTGATGTTTCTCTGTCACATCCATGTGTGTTTCTCTCTCTCTCCCTCCCTCCCTTCCGGTCTCTCTAAGAATCAACAGAAAAAAATACCCTCGGCGGGGGCCGTGGGCCGGTGCGGGGGGGAGATTAACAATAACAAAAAGAAAGAACAGATGGAATTAAAGGCATAAATCTCATTTGGGTGCCTCAGCATATAGCTGGTGAATATTCTATTGAGATCCTGCCTTAATACCTCCCCTAAAGGCCCAGCCTTGAAAACCCTCAAAATAAAGGTCCCGGCACATGCTCGGCCTCCCAGGAGCACGCCCCTGGCACCCCCACATATTCCCTCACAGGCTGGCATCCCCTAAACTCTAAGGGACCCCATGGGGGGTGCAATGGGCAGTGTCAGCTTGCCCTGGGCCAACCCCCTGAACCTGCCCCCGAGGCCCCCTTTTCTCCGACTCCTCAGGGAGCCCAAGCAGCCCAGCCCACGCTCATTTCCCCACCCAGCCCCTCTCCTGCTGACGCTTCCGTCCTAAACCCGTCCTGGCTCCCCCGCTGTCCCCGGATTTAACAAACGTCCCCTAAAATTCTCCCGGGCTCGGCTGCCAGAGGGGCCCGCTGGAGGGCGGAGCACACTTTGCACCTTGGAAGCCCAGCCGCACGTGGGAAATACACTCAGCCCACAGCTGCGAGAGGAAAAAAAAGAAAAAAACCCCCAAAAACTCCGGGACCTGCTTTTCGGGGGAGCTGGGCTTGCAGCCGGGCCTCCTCTGGGTGAATCCGAAATCTGCCCCCTCCTGTTTCTGCAAATTTGGGGAGTGGCATGTGGCTGCGAAGGGAAGCTCCTGAGTGGGTTGCAGGGCTGTGTGCACCCTGGGGATGGTCCCCAGACGACAGGGCTTAGAGGAGGGTCTCGGTGGGGGTCCGGGGGCCTGTGCACCGGGGTCCCGATCCCAGCCCCTGTCCCTAAACAACCAGCTCCTATCCTTCCAGACGCAGCAAACAGGACAAACAGGAAATGCTCGATCACGCCCAAGGTCTGGACGCCATCAGTTCCTAACCCAGCACGGCTCCCACCCCAAGTTCCAGCCCTAGGCCTCCCCCTGGAATTCAGACATTCACACGAGCACGGCTGTTTAAATCCTAAAAAAAAAACACGTAAATCCTAAAAAAGTTTAGGGTCCCTGATGGTCCCTAAACAAGGCCCCCGTCCTCCCCAAACAGCCCCAAATCCTATTATCATCCGGGGGGGGGGTTGGATTGGGGGAGACAAGACACCCCGCCATCCGGGGCGCACACGACTCAGATGTTTTAAATCGACCTCCAGGAAGGAAGCCACGGGTGAAAAGTTTTTTAAAATCCTGAGGGGCGGACAAGCCAGCCTGGGGCCAGCCGTGGCCCTCAGCACCAAGCTGCGTGTGTCTCAGGAGCATGTCCCCAGTCCGTCCGCAGACCATCTCGAAATAATCAGCCGGGGGGGGATTTAGAAACCCCCAAAACGCGCCCTGTTCTTGGCAGAGCCCCGAGACACGCCCTGATGCAAAACCCCAAGAACAGCGTCGGCTCGAGCACCGTGGGTAGCTAAGCCCACAGGCTACACGCATTTAGTTTCACTTTGGGGACCCCCCCCCGACCCCGCTTCACGTAGACATCCCTGCCCTGTCCCCTCCCAGCTGTCATTTCTGGTCCCCTCCCGGGACCTGGCTGCTTTGCAAGGAGATTTCAAAGCAACCGGGGAGAAAAAAACGACACCCGCACGCCCCTCTGTGAGCCCGCAGCCTCTCTTACCTCGGGCGTGGATCAGGAAACACAGGAACGACACCCAGAAGAGCCCCCACGGATTTCCCATCGCTCCCGTGCGGAGGAAGGGACCTCAAGGGGTTCCCGCAGCCAAGGGACTCCGGAGATGAGTCACCCCGCCCGCCCGTCTGTCCGTCGGTGGTGTTGACTTCTTTCCCAGCGAGGGAGGGAGGCGGGTAGGATGCCTCCAAGTGGAAAGTGTGAACCAAACGGCAGCCCCGTTGCCAGCATTCAAAGGGCTTGTCGCTCAGGCTCCAAAGGCCAGAGCCAGCCAGGGACCCGTGGGACAAGTGAGTGCACCAGGCCCGTCCCGGGCCAGCCTCCCTGAGCCTCGACGGCCAACCCTGCGGATGGCACGGCAGACAGGCAGGCGGGCACCAATGGGCAAGCCGGGCTGGGGAGGCCGGCACGCCCTCTCCGTGGCTGGGCTCCCTGTGGGTGTGGGTGCAAAGATAAAAGGGTGCCAACCCCGGGCTCAGGACGCTCCCGGCCCACAGGGCTTCTTCCAGCAAAGCGAGACCAGGCGCTGGGTCCGTGCAAGATCCTCAAACACGCCTCAGTGTAAGCCTCTGCTTTTGCTACTTGCAAGATCCTGAGCCTTCAAAGAGCCACTCCGCCCGCCCCCCAGCCCGCCCCGGCCTCAGGGATCTGGAGAGATTTCATTTCTGGGGCAAATGGCCCAGCTGGGGTTCCGGTTCGACAGCCTGAGTCCGACCGGACGGGGTCTCGGGCTGGTGGGGAGCCCAGAGCAGGCTCTGAAAATGAGCCGCTGATCAATTCCACGGAGGGAAATCGGGACGCACGCAGCCGATGGAGCAAACGGAGGCGGCCGTGAGGCTGAGGTCTTTGTCCGGAGTGGGTTGGGGTGTCGACGATGGAGACGGCGAAGGCAAGGGTGTGGTCCGGGGTTGGGCCACCAGGACCAGGTTTAGATTCCGGTGGGTTTCAGTTTTGAGTGACTACGAAGGGGTCTCTGTTTCTTAATTTCATGATTTTTCTTTCCATCGGAATAGTATGCAGCTCTGAAAAAGGTGGGTCTCTTATCCTTTGGGGCAACAGGGAGGGACCTGGAGAGTGTTATACTGAGTGAAATAAGCCCATCAGAGAAAGGCAAGTATCCCTATGGTCTCACTTATATGTAGAGTCTAATGAATAAAATAAACTGACCAATAAAATAGGTCCAGAGACACAGAAGCATGGAGCAGACGGAGGGATCTCAGAGGGAAGATGGGCGGTAGGGAGAGATTAAGCAAAGAATTTATATGCATCTGTGCACAACCCACGGACGCAGACAATAGTGTGGGGAAGGCCTGGGGAGCGTGGGTGCTGGGTGGACGGGTCAGAAATGGGAACATCGGTAATACTTTCAACAATAAAGATAAATTTTAAAAAAAGAAACTACCAAAAAAATTAAAAAGGAGTCAAGTTCCTTTACTCAGCAACAATTAGGCAATTCCCGGCTTTACGTAAACGGCAGAGGCTGTGGACGATACGGAGCTAACTGGGAGGGAACCGTCAGGCCAGGAAATGTTTGGTGGCTGCTGTGGGTTGATTGTGTCCCCAAAGATATGATGCAATCTGACCTCCCAGGACCTCGGGAAGGGGCCTTATCTGGAAACACGGTGTTTGCAGATGGGGTGACGTGAAGGCCCTGAGATGCGGTCGTCCTGGGTCAGGGGGGCCCGACGCCCAAGGGCAGGGTCCTTGGAAGAGACAGAAGCGGAGACAGACACAGAGGCGAAGCCACGTGGAGACGGAGGCGGAGACGGGACGGAGGCGGAGACGGGAGGGAGGCGGCCACCGGCCCGGGGACGCCTGGAGCCCCAGGAGCTGGGAGAGGCAGGAAGGACCCTCCCTGGGGCCTCGGGAGGGAGCTCGGCCCTGGGACCCCCGGATCTCAGACATCTGGTCTCCAGGATGGAGACAGAGTATATATTTGTGGTTTTAAGCCACCTGGCTTGTGGTCATTTGTTACAGTAGCAACAGGACCCTAATACAGTTTCATTTTTTTAAAAAGATACATTTTTATTGATTTCAGAGAGAGGAAGGGAGAGTGAGAGAGAGAGAGAAACATCAATGATGAGAGTCATGGATTAGCTGCCTCCTGCACGCCCCCTGCTGGGGATCGAGCCCACAACCCGGGCCTGTGCCCTGACCGGGAATCGAACCCCGACCTCCTGGATCCTAGGTTGACGCTCAACCACTGAGCCACGCCAGCCGGACCAGCTTCTGGGTTTTAGTTGTGTGTTTTGTTGTTCGTGGGTTGTTTTTTTTTCTTCCCCCCACAAAAAGAAAAATGACACCAAGAGAACAAGTATTTTTGTCTCCGGGCGTAGAAATAAACATCCCCAACCCCCCTGGCTCCCAAAATTCTGCCTCTCACGGGACCGTCATCAATGCTCTAGCCAGCTCATCAGTACAATTATGCAGAATTAGACACAGGCCTTTTTTTTTTTTTTGCATTTTTTTTTTTCCCAAACAGCAACTGGATGCAAACAATGCTGTATCCTTTTGACAAAGGCTGGAGCTGAACTGAAATTCCATTTTTTCTTATTTTTGTTAGGCCCAAGGATATTTTCTTCCATCCATTTTTAGAAAGCGTGGAAGGGAGAGAGGGAGCGAGAGAGAGAGAAACATGGATGTGAGAGAGGCACGCTTGATGGGTCACCTCCCACAGGAGCCCCGAATGAGGCTAGGACCAAACCTGCAACCCAGGTGTGTGGTCTTGACCAGGAATCGAACCCGAGACCCTTTGGTCCAGGACAGGGCGACGCTCTGACCAGAGCCCCACCGGCCAGGGCGTGTCCACCGCTTCTCCCCAGGCAAGAGAAACGCAGGCCTCCTCTTTGAAAGCAATTCCAGGAACCCAGAGCCCGGCTCTTCCCGCGACCACAGGGAAATGGGGAAGGTTTAATGGGAACCGAAAGAAAACCAGAGAGAGCTGAACGTCCATT
The DNA here is from genome assembly GCF_964146895.1 of Miniopterus schreibersii. Lineage (NCBI taxonomy): Eukaryota > Metazoa > Chordata > Mammalia > Chiroptera > Miniopteridae > Miniopterus > Miniopterus schreibersii. Next base: position 969,158 of record NC_138120.1, on the reverse strand, counting down.
ATTACGTCCATTATTTAAGTCAAAAGTATCTTATGTAATGACCATATTGTTTGCACCTTGTATCTGAAACCTCGCTGAAAAAAAAAAACAAAATAGAGCCTGGCCGTGGCCAATGGTGCTGCTCAAAGGTTAGAGCATCACCCCGCACAGCGAAAGGGTCTCGGGTTCGATTCCCGGTCAAGAGCATGTACCTGGGCTGCAGGTTCAATCCCCGGCCCCCGGTTGGGGCACGTGCAGGAGGCAAGCGATCGATGTGTCTTGATAACAAAAACTTGGCCACAGCTCAAGTTGGTTGATGAAGATACGTTACGGCCCAGACTCGTAACAAATCCTCGACTGTGTCACCGTCTCCCGTTCGGGCTTAAATAAAATTTTTATCCTGATTTCAAAACCCACCGCTCTGCGGCTTCTTTATAGAGAGGTTTAAAGGGATAAAACAGAAGTCGTTTTTGTGAAAATATTTAATGATGCAGCACACTACCTAATTTACATGTGATTTTCCAAAAGATCCACTTTTGATAAAAGCCTATGTATTTGTATGTCCTGTGAAATTAAAAAGAGTCTAGAAAAAATGTACATACGGCCTCCTTAAAAACGTAGGTGACATATTTCTTTTTATTGATTTTAGAGGGAGGAAGGGAGAGGTGGAGAGAGAAATATCAATGATGAGAATTATTGATCGGCTGCCTCCTGCAACCCCCCGACTGGGGGTCAAGCCCACAACCTGGGTATGGGCCCTGACCGGGAATTGAAACAGAGACCTCCTGGTTCATAGGTCGACCGATGCTCAACCACTGAGCCACGCCTGCTGGGCGACATATTTCTTAAATGTATAGATTTATTTATCAGTCATAATTCCAAATACTTTAAAAAAACATTATTTCCTTATAATGTTATCTCAGTGAGACATGTGTGCTCATAGCATATAATAGACATGCTTATAAAACGTCGATGTTATTCAGAGTAACAAAAAAAATGCATTTTAAAAGTTTTGTTTATATGGCAAGTCAGTGTGCAAATGATCTGACCTCAAAGGCAATCGTCGCTGATGGATTTGGGAGGAAGGTAGCTGTCCCCTGCTACCTTTATGACCCAGGTGCTCCTCGATAGCCAGCAGTGGGAGCCCGGCCTGCTGGTGAAACTCAGCCCTTGACAACTGGTCGGCTCTGTCACTTCATGAAAGAGAGAAGATGTGTCTGTTACAGCTCCTAGAATCCTGAATGTCATGTCCTCTGCTGTGCATGCCTGGACCACAAGGGCACCCAGGAGGTATTTTTCTTTTTAACTTTTTTTTAAATATATTTTTATTGATTTCAGAGAGAGGAAGGGGGAAGGGGAGAGAGATAGAAACATCGATGATGAAAGAGCAATTGATTAGCTGCCTCCTGCCTGGGCTATACTGGGGAGTATCTTAATGCAGGGGAGTATCTGCATGCAGGGGAGTATCTGTATGCAGGGGAGTATCTGCATGCAGGGGAGTATCTGCATATAGGGGAGTATCTGAATGCAGGGGACTATCTGCATGCAGGGGAGTATCTGCATGCAGGGGAGTATCTGAATGCGGGGGAATATCTGCATATAGGGGAGTATCTGCATGCAGGGGAGTATCTGCATATAGGGGAGTATCTGCATGCAGGGGAGTATCTGCATATAGGGGAGTATCTGAATGCAGGGGAGTATCTGCATATAGGGGAGTATCTGCATGCAGGGGGAGGTATCTGCATGCAGGGGAGTATCTGAATGCAGGGGACTATGTGCATGCAGGGGAGTATCTGCATGCAGGGGAGTATCTGCATATAGGGGAGTATCTGCATGCAGGGGAGTATCTGAATGCGGGGGAATATCTGCATGCAGGGGGAGTATCTGCATATAGGGGAGTATCTGCATGCAGGGGGAGGTATCTGCATGCAGGGGAGTATCTGAATGCAGGGGACTATGTGCATGCAGGGGAGTATCTGCATGCAGGGGAGTATCTGAATGTGGGGGAGTACCTGCATATAGGGGAGTATCTGAATGCAGGGGAGTATCTGCATGCAGGGGAGTATCTGCATGCAGGGGAGTATCTGCATGCGGGGGAGTATCTGAATGTGGGGGAGTACCTGCATATAGGGGAGTATCTGAATGCAGGGGAGTATCTGCATGCAGGGGAGTATCTGCATGCAGGGGAGTATCTGAATGCGGGGGAGTATCTGAATGCGGGGGAATATCTGCATGCAGGGGGAGTATCTGCATGCAGGGGAGTATCTGCATGCGGGGGAGTATCTGAATGCAGGGGACTATGTGCATGCAGGGGAGTATCTGCATGCAGGGGAGTATCTGAATGTGGGGGAGTACCTGCATATAGGGGAGTATCTGAATGCAGGGGAGTATCTGCATGCGGGGGAGTATCTGCATGCGGGGGAGTATCTGCATGCAGGGGAGTATCTGCATGCGGGGGAGTATCTGCATGCAGGGGGAGTATCTGAAGGCAAGGAAGTATCTGAATTCTGGGAAGTACTTGTTTGGGATGTGACAAGACAAGTGAAAATTTCATGAAGGAAAAAAATACCCAGAACACGAGCAAGCACTGAGGCTGATGGTTTGCGTTACAGTCGCAGGAAAGGGACCACGGGGTCCGTCCCACTCGTCTCCGGAAACCGTCTTTAAACGTTACCCCCACAGCAAAATATGTCCATAAAAAGTATGTGGTTTCTCATTTCTTTTTTATTTGTCCGGTGTAAAAATATCCTAAGAAACGAAAGAGATTTTGAGGCAACGGATCACTTTTTGAATTGCCAGCGTTAGGGAGTTGCGGGCGTGTCCGATGGACACGTAGGTTTGTAAACAGCTCAGGGTTCCTGAAATTCGAATGACGGGGGGCTTTGCGATGGGTGGGTTTTTCACGTCTCATAGGAACCCCTAAGTGCCTTGGAGAAGGTGAGGGACATTTTCCTCTGGATGTAAAACTCAGTGTCAGTCAACATCTACCCAGGATGGGGAGAGGTAAACCACATGTAAGTTTAAAAAACAAGAATCCAACTTGAGCAAAGGCAGGGCAAGACAAGGCCGGTCCAGGCAGGTGTGGTTCCTGGAGGGCTGGTCCAGGTGGAGCTGGTCCAGGTGGAGCTGGTCCAGGTGGAGCTAGTCCAGGTGGGGCTGGTCCAGGTGGGGCTGGTCCAGGTGGGGCTGGTCCAGGTGGGGTGGTTCCTGGCCGGGCTAGTCTGGGCACGGCAGGCCCTGCCCTCCTGCAGGCACTCTTTGGAGGTGCAGCAGGCAACTCTTGCAATCCCGCTGTGAACGTTGGGCCATTTGGGGCTTTTACGCTGTCAATATTCTATTTCGTGAGAAGAGTCTTTTGAACTGCGGAGAACAACCAGACAAGAAAAGATTTCACAAAAGGGCTCCCCAGCTCCCCCAACATGCACGTTTGACTATCTGCCTCTTCGAAGTTTCGGACTCGGCGACTCTATTTTGATTATAAGATAAATGGGCTTGAAACGCCTCAGGGACAGAAAGCCAAAACTGTATCTAATCTGCTGGGGGGGGAGAAATCAATGAACTCCATAGTGTGATACAATGTAACTGGAACCAATAGAAACTTCAGTAAGAGCAGGAAAAAAAAAAAAAGAGAGAAACATTTTCTACCAGCAACTTCTGCAAGTCAGGGAAAAACCTCTGCGAGCTGCTCAAATTTCAGAATAAATAACTGTCTAATGAGATTCCTTCGTTTTTGTTATTTTACAGTAATTTGGGGCTACAGCTTTCTGATCAGTTCACTTAAATTTTAGAGATCTCTTTTGCCTTTTTGGTGCTTAGAGACAACAGCTCATTTGGTTGGAGAACTATGATGATGCCTGGCCGGCGTGGCTCAGTGGTTGAGCGTCAACCTACGAACCAGGAGGTCGCTGGTTCCACGCCTGGGTTGTGGGCTCGGCCCCCAGTAGGGGGTGAGCAAGAGGCAGCCAATCCATGACTCATCGTGGATGTTTCCATCTCTCTCTCTCCCTCTCCTTTCCCTTCTCTGTCTGAAATCAATAAAAATTTAAAAAAATTGTTTTTAGAAAAAAGAAATGGAATGAAAACAGCTGCCGGGGTCAGCGTCTCTTCTCACCTTGTGGCTCTGCGTTGGTGCTTCGATGGTTCTCCATGTTGATGTCGCCTTGCTCAGCTGAAAACAAAAACACGACACCACCCCAGGGTGAATGCAAAGAGGAGACACGGAGATGCCATTCCCAGACTGAACCACGGATGCCCCTGCCCTCCTCCCAACCCATCCTGGAATCCAGAGCTCAGGGGGCTCACGGGCACCTTTCTGATTGCTCCTAAGTTTTCTTCTTGGTCTAGATTTTTTTCAATATTGCTCACTTTAAAAAATATACATATTTTTTTTAATTGATTTTCTAGAGAGAAGGAGAGGGAGAGAGAAATATCGATGTGAGAGCAATATATCCACTGGGCCACCTCTTGCACGCCCCCTACTGGGGACTGAACCCACAACACGGGCATGTGTCCTGACCGGGAATCGAATCAAACCGGCAACCTTTTGGTGCACAGGATGAAGCTCAACCACTAAGCCACACTGGCCAGGGCTCTAAGCTTTTTTGCCTTTTTTTTTTTTTTTAAGAAAATGCAGTTTTTAAGTCAGTAAGGCACAAAAAAGGAAGCAGCAGTTGAATCCTTACCATCCCCTTTGAAGCACAACTTCTTTTTCTGGTAGGCGATAAAGCTGGAAACCGCTCCAGCCACAGCGACCACAACGGCCCCGATGATGCCAGGGATCACACCCTGGGGCTCGGCTGTGGGAAGGACACAAGACACTGTTATTGAGAGACCCAGGGCGGGTGGCTGGTGGCCCAGCCCAGAAAAATACGATTGGGGGTGAGTCACAGGGTGACTTCGGAGGGAGCCCCATTCCTGAGCACTGTCCAATTCCCAAAAACAGCTTCAAATCCTTTGGCGCGATATAAAGGGACAACCACATTGCTGTTCCCGGATGGTGCGTGACCCCAGAAAGTCATACGTAGAATTGCAATTAGTTGTACTGCTTGCACTGTGTCCAGCACAATTGGTTTCCAGTGGGACCACCGCCCCATCCTACGATGAGGACAGGGTGCTAACAGCTCCAGGAGGAAGCTCTTGGGCAAGGAGACAGGTTCTGCAGTGGGAGGTGCCAGCTGGGATGGGACAGGGCTGCACCATTCAGGGCCTGCGTGGCCACATGCAAACAGGCTCCCAGCTGTTCATGCCCATTTTTAAAAAATCCAAAGCCAAGATTTCAGAAACCAAGTGTACGTACTCTGTCCCTCATCGTCATTCCTCTGGCTTCCTCCACCACCGCCAGGACTGTCTCTGCCACCAGCACCGCCACCTCCAGTTGCAAGAGAGAGACAAACATATTGACCAGTTGCATCAGGGAGATTTTTGGGTCAAGAAAAACACAACCCTAGGACCAGCTCCTGTGACTGTGACTTGTGAAGGGATTTTACCAGAAGAGACCACGACAGTGACAAGGACATTTGATATCCGTGAGCCCTTTTCCATCGTCAAGCAGAATGGCCCCGCTCTGCGGAAGGTATCGTCTGTCTCACGTTTACTGTAAACCTAAATCAAGCCATCCTTGCACGGTGCGCTCCAGGAGATCCACCACCCAGTGAGTCCTGAAGGTGCCTCAGGAATTCTGTCCCCTCATACTGGGCTTGGGGACAATCCGGGTCAGGGTCCTGGAGCCCACCTGAGATCCTGCCTATGCCAATGAGGGTGGGATGGGGGGCCCAAGGCATATTTCTGTTGACTCCCTGATATATAAAATATATTAAGACAAACTACATATAAATATAGCAAATACATATAAATATAGCAAATACATATAAATATAGGCTGTCCCAAGAAATATATGCACAATTTGAGTAATTATTAATTCCAATATTTCTTTCGTTTCAGATTTCTCATTGGAATTGATATCATCATTCAAAGTGTGTATACATTTTTTTGGGACACCCTGTATATTCTAACAATTATAAACATATTATATATTTTTTAAATTTTTTTTATTGACCGATTATTTTAAATACTCTTTTGGACCCTCCTCTGATCTAAGATTTTAAACACAGAGACAGAAACATATTTTCTAATTCTAACGGAGCCACTGATAGTCCCTCAGCCAAGTTGCATCACTCCATTCTCAAGGCCATGATTTCAACATTCATTGGTTATATGAAACAACACAGAAGCGACATGAGATCATTACAGAAGACACAGGTGAATGGGTCATTTCGGAGGTGTCTGAGAAGTTCGCACTGGGCTCCATCCCAGGGAAAAAGGAGAGGAGTTCCCTGAACCGTCAACAGGGCAGCCAGGGACCAGCTTCCCCAGGGCAGGATTTACAGTCCACCCCTTGACGCATCAGTAAACGGCAGAGCTCAGAGGGAGAGATCCAAGGGCTAAGACTTTAGACCCTGCCGTGATTCTGCCCAGGAGGTGAGCCATAGGAAATAGTCAAATCTCGGTTCTCAAACATCTCCCATCTCGGACAGTTTGGTTCTCGGGCAAGTTGTTCAAAGGAAAAATGTCTCAGTTCTGGAACAAAACTTTGGTTTTCAACCTGACAACCCTTTCATGCTGATACATTAGCATGACAAAAAGTGTCTCTCGGGCAACCAACGAAGGAGAGAATGCTTTTGTTGCTCCCAAAATCGACAATTGGCACAATTTTAACTCATAAAGAGGCCATCAAGAGTGCTGATATTGCAAAGGCTATGAAAGTTCTCACAAAACAACAATCACAGGCAACTGAAAAGGTAGGAAAACTGTTGATTTGGAAAAAGGAAATGCAATTAGCTAGTGATAGCATTTTGGGGGCAGCGATATAGAAAAAATTAGTTTAAAGCTAGTAGAGGGTGGTTCGATAAACTTAACAAGTGTTTGTTTATAGATGAGACAGTACATTGGACATACACTGTATATGAGAAATCATTTGGGGGGCCTGGAATAGATTAATTCAATCTACATTATTTCTAATGGGAAAGAAATGATTTGGTTTTCGAACGAATGGCTTCTAGAACAGCCTTCTGGAACGAATTAAGTTCGAGAACTGGGGTTCCCCTGTAAACAGTGAAAAGAGGCGAAAAAATGACTAACTAACTCTTACCTCCACCAGCTGTCCCGTCAAGGAGATCGGAATCTGAAAATCCACCTAGAAAAAAAACAAAAAACAGTGTTATCTACCCTGGAACTCTCAGGAGGGTCTGGATGTCTTGGGCTGAAGGAAACAGCATTAGAACCCACAGTTGATCTGGGAAGGGCCCCAGGAAGGTACTACTTTATGGAAGACACCTTTCCAGAAAGAAAAAAAAGCAGTTGCAATTGAATTCCATTTCTATTGGAAAACTAGTCTTGCCTGAAAGTCTAATTAAGCTGAAAAGAGGGCATCGGGGAAAAAAATGCAAAGTGCACACCAATGTTCCTGTTGGATATAAATATAACAGTTCTGCCCTGGCCAGTGTGGGTCAGTGGTTAGAGCGTCAGCCCGCACACCGAAGAGTCTCGGGTTCGATTCCTGGTCAAGGGCATGTAGCTGGGTTGCAGGTTGGATCCCCGGCCCCGGTGAGGGAGCGTTTGGGAAGCAACTAATTGATGAGTCTCTCTCACATTGATGTTTCTCTCTCTCTGTCCCCCTCCGTATCTCCCTCCCATTGTCTCTTAAAATCAATGGAAAATAAATGTCCTTGGGTGAGAATTAAAAATAAAATAAAATAATATATAAATAAGATAAATAAAAAATAAATAAAATAAAATATAAATAAAATATAAAATAAAATAAAATTAAAATAAAATAAAATAAAATAAAATAAATCCCAAAGGGCTCAATGTCGTGTAGGAACATTTCACTGAAGGCTGTCATTCTGCACTCTCCACATTGTGGGTCTGTCCTACCTCTTGACTCTGGACTCAGCAAGATGACTGGCTTTGGGCAACAAGATGTTAGCAAAATGGGAGACAAACCAGTATTTTTAGGTAGACTCTTTAGGGGATGGTGTTCTTGCCCAATAAGAATCAGCTCACAACCCGGCCTGTGTGGCTCAGTGGATCGAGCACCATCCCACGTACCAAGAGGTTGCTGGTTCGATTCCTGGTCAGGGCACATGCCCGCGTTGTGGGCTCGATGCCCAGTAGGGGGCGAGCAAGATGCAGCCAATCAATGACTCTCTCTCATCATTGATGATTCTCTCTCTCTCTCCCTCTCCCTTCCTCTCTCTGAAATCAATAAAAACATATTTTTAAAAAAGGAAATGAGCTCACATAAGGCTGGTGTTAGGGTGTGACTGATACAGGAGGAAGAGCCCCATCACCCCAGGTGAGGCCAGCCCAGACTGGGGTGACCCCAGACACACCACATCGGTCCAGCCCAGCCCAGTCATCACACATCATCGCTTTTTAAAAACTTTAAGCTTCCGGATTTAGGAATGCTTCATTAGCCAACAATAGCAAGCTGACACACATCTTATTTAATTCATCAGTTTACTAAAACTTATCATGACTAACTAGAGTTTATTCCATGAATAAACAGATATATTTTAGATAAAAATATCCTTCAGGCTGGTCAGCCTAATTCAGTTGGCTGAGCATCGACCCCTGGAACAGGAGGACCCCGGTTCGATTCCCGGTCAGGGCACATGCTCGGGTTTCAGGCTCGATCCCCAGTCGGGGGCGTGCAGGAGGCAGCCGATCGACGTTTCTCTCTCACATGGATGTCTCTGTCTCTCTCTCCCTCTCCCTTCCATTCTGTCTGAAATCAATAAAAACATGTTTTAAAAAATCTCATCATATTCATGGGTTAAAGAGGAAAAAAAGACCATCGACCTTGATGATCACAGGCACCTACCAAAATGAAATATTTACTCTTGTTAAGTAAATGAAAGTGAATTAAATATAGAAAGATATTTCCTGAAATGAATATCAGACTTTCAAAAAAAATCTCTTTTATCTAAAGTCAGCCGACACAAATGTCGGTTCTCTCCTCTCCTATTTTAAAGTGAACTTGGGTTTTCTAGCCGAGGCAAAAGGATACACGTACAAGTAAATTGTAGAGAGAAAATAAAAACAGAACGGGAACATTAAAAAAAAAAAAAATCTTTGCACAACAACGTGACAGTCTTCTTAGAAAAGCTAACAAATGAAGAGAATCCATTAAAAGTTAAAAGGCTGCTCATCATTAAGAGAATAGTTTTTTTAAAATCTACAAAAGCCCTTTCTCTATTACAGAAATGAACAGAAAACTAATGGACTTAAAATGTATTCACAGAAATAAATAAAAACAGGGGAAAACAATTTAGAAACACATTTTAAAAAATAGCGAGAAAGAGGCAGACATAATTGAATCTCAAGAAAAAAGTGCCACCTTCCAAATGTGTCGCCGCTTTGAAAATCCATTTATATTTCTGAATAATGCAAAGGAAAAAATAAATAAATAAATAAAAACGAGGGTTTTGTCCCCAAGAGGAGAGAGGAACCATGACAAAATGATTCTGAAGTTAAAAGAACAAAACAGCCGCAAAAAAAAAACAAAAAAAACCCCCACAAAAATACAGAAGGATCACGAAAGCATAAAAGACACCGTGAAGAAAGTCTTGCTTGTCAAAAAATACTGTTAAGAATATTTAACCCAGCCAGTGTGGCTCAGTGGTTGAACATCGACTTATCAACCAAGAGGTCGCAGATTCGATTCCAGGTCGGGGCACATGCCTGTGTCGTGGGCTCCATTGCCAGTAGGGGGCGAGCAGGAGGCAGCCGATCAATGACTCATCATTGATGTTTCTCTCTCCCTCTCCCTTCCTCTCTAAAATCCATAAAAACATATATTTTTTAAAAAGCTGATATACTTCCTCATATCAATTCTGTATATTTAAAATCTTACATTGAGCCTTTTAAAGGGCCCATAAAACCTTGGAAGCAACATCAGCAACCACTGAGTAAAAAATCACATGCAGACCAAAAACATCTTTTCGGAAACTGTCCTGCACGGAAAGAGCACAGTCGGCACATGCAAATCTGAAACTACGCCCTCCTCAGCTGATGTGGAAATGACTGTTCTCCAAACAGACACCAGTTGGAACCCGCAGAGCTTTTGGGTCTTACCAGACGATCCAGGCTGGTTGGGGTTTGGGTAAGGTTTGGGCTTCGGTGGAGCAGGAGTCCCTGGGTAAAGAGGAGAATTGCAACCATGAGCAATTTTCAGTAAGGAACACAAAACATCCACTTGCATACAAACGGTTTACAAAGTGTGTCCTTGGTTGCTGCGGAGACATCCAAATACACTCAACCCCCTGCCCATTTCTTTCCATCGCCTCCCAGCTGCCATAGTTTAGTTCACATCAATCCAATAGAAACTAATAAGCAGGTGTCTGGACCAGCTACTAAAGTTGTGGGTCCCGGTACAAAAAGAAAATGCTGGGTCCCTGGAGAGTCTTATGCTGAGTGAAATAAGCCCGTCAGAGAAAGACAAGCATCCCATGGTCTCACTCATATCTGGAATCTAATGAACAAGATAAATCGACAAACAAAATAGATCAAGAGACATGGAAGCATGGAGCAGGCTCAGGGATCTCAGAGGGAAAGCAGGGGGGTTGGGGGTTGGGTGGGGAGAGATTAATTAAAGAAGTTACAGGAATATATACATAACCCACGGACACAGACAATAGTGTGGAGTAGGCCTGGGAGGGGCGGAAGTGGGGTGGAGGGGGCCAATGCGGGGGGAAGGGGAACATCTGTAAAACTTTCAATAATAAAGATAAATTTTTTCAAAGAATAAAATGCTGGGTCCGTTTCATTCCACCTGTATGAATCATTTCAGTATGTTGGCAACACAGCGTTCAACCGTAGATGGGGCCCCTTTGGAGTGAGTGACTGTGCAGGTCACGTGGCAGCGAAACCTGCGAGGGTAGCCAGTCTGCCTTCTTTCCCTTCCAAAGACGGCCAGAGTATTTTTGTGTATTTTTTTAAAAAATTAATTTACTGCTGTTATACATCTATTTACGCCAACTGTATTTGTATGTCACATGTAGTTGAAAATTAAAAAATGATTAAGACTGTCACAGTTTTCAATGTAAAAGTGAGGCTCGGCCTGGTGTGACTCAGTTGACTGAGCATCGACCTAGGATCCAGGAGATCAGGGTTCGATTCTGGGTCAGGGCACATGCCCGGGTTGTGGGCTCGATCCCCAGTAGGGGGCGTGCAGGAGGCAGCCGATCAATGACTCTCTCATCATTGATGTTTCTCTCTCTCTCTCTCTCCCTCTCCTTTCCTCTCTCTGAAATCAATGAAAAAAAAAAAAAAAACATAAAAAAATTTATATTAAAAAAAAAATGAAAGCGCTCACCATGTCCTCCGCCACCCAGGGCATCTTCCAAGCTCAAGTCGTCACCTAAAGGAGGAGAAATTGTTGTTAACACCCAAGTTCGGGGGGAAGAAGGGGGTGGGAAACATCAAAAGAAAAGGCTTCCTATGAAGAAAAGACTTTATTCTGATATCAGCCTGACCAGGATCTTGAGGAAAAACCCAATTCCCAACCGATTTTCACATCACGCGCCTCTCAGATAAAAAAAAAAAAAAAAGTACGAATGGAAGAAAAATGAAAGAAATCACCCTGGCCAGTGCACTAAGTGGTTAGAGCGTTGGCCCACGCACCTAAGGGTCTTGGGTTCGACTCCCAGTCAAAGACACATACCTGGGTTGCAGGTTCCATCCCCGGCACTGGTTGGGGTGCATGTGGGAGACAACCCATCGATGTGTCTCTCTCACATCAATGTTTCTCTCTCTCTCTCTCTTCCCCTCCTCTCTCCCTTCCACTCTCTCTAAAAACCAAAGGAAAAAATATCCACACACCCTCGGGGGAGAATTCATAAAAATAAAAAAGAAATGAATATCCGCCAAGAATCACAGACACTCGGAGTAAAGACGTCCGGTCATACTGTGCAGACGGCCCGAGAGTATGTCCCAGAAGCGTCGCCTCCATTCTTACAGGCATCGCTGGACGTGTCACAGGGCCCTTGAAATCTCAACGGGGGCCCCCGAATTACCCGTCTTTAGGAACCTGCCCGCGTCTCGTCCAGCTCTTGGGAGAAACCGGGAGGCACGACTGTCACTTGCCCGCTGTCCCTGCGTACGGAAAACATTTGTTTCTTACCAAAGCTGGGTTTTTTGGGGGGTTGCGTGGGTTTCTTGACATTGTCTAAAGAGAAAGAGACATTTCAGTCAGTACAACTTGCATCTGGGACACAGACTCAATAACGCTCCCGTTTTTGGTTTCGGGTCCCACCCCTGGTCGCGGTGCGTGCGGGATGCAGCTGATGGATATTTCTCTCTCACATCAATGTTTCTCTCTCTCTCCCCTCTCCCTTTCTCTCTCTCTAAAATCAATAAAAACATTAAAAAAAAAAAAAAGAATAAATACAGACTCACAGACACAGAGGGAAGTCATCATGTGCAGACGGAGGCCGAGATCAGATGGGGCTCCCGCTCTGTCCCCCCTCAGCGTCCCCACCTGGACACCCCCTCCCCAAGCTCCTGCCAGTTTCCCCCAGGCATCTGTGACCCCCACCGGGTGTGAAAATTACACCACCGGGGGACGTTTACTCGCCCCGCCGAAGGCATCTTGATTTCCCCCGCCTTACGTGAGTCTCATTAGGACGGCACAACACGTCTAAATATATTTACGACGTCCCAGTAAAATATTCACGGTATTTTTATTTTTTTTATAAATGCTGTTAACATGACTCACCATCCAAGGCATCCTGTAAGCTGAAATCATCACCTAAGAGAAAAAAGAGTCCAGTTAGAAATGAAGAAACTCAGAGTCAACTAGAAAATTATTAGAAAACATTTTTTTTTAAAGGCGGCTGGGCTGGGTGTTTTGCAGCTCTTGGAAATGTACGAATGCGTTGTGATTTCTCGTTCTAAACATTCGCTTTAATGCCTAAAAGAAACACATTAGCCTATATTGGGTGAATCTGGCAGAATTTAAGAGAGCGGGAAACGGTCATTTGGCAGGTGCATTAATCTCAAAAGGCCGGTCCTTCGAAATACATGGGAAACAATTTCCAATCCACGTTTTCGTGGCTGAAGACACAGAAAGAAAAAATCCTGCCTTTTTTTAAGCCACTGATCTGTAATCTCACAACCCACACATGCTCCCGGTAGAAACAGACACCCCAGAAAAATACCAGAACGGTCGTCCGTTTGAAAACAGGCGTCGATGGAAAAAAAAATATATATATATATATATATTCATTTCTGTAGGTTCTTTTAAACGTTGCAAATGAACCGTGGGTTCGCCAACACTGACTTTATGACCGTTCAAAGTGCCTGTACATTTGGGGGGCGGGGGCACGTTCTGTATTTCTATGTGTCCATTTCTGATGGCTTGAGGAAAAGGAAATTTAGGAAGGTTTGGGAAAGTCTGCTTGGACCGTTGGGCCAGCTGCAAGGCAAATAAAAGCGGCTGAGGGGCCCAGAAAAAGGGAAATTGCTCTGACATGCCAACGATATGTGATCGTAGATGCAGAAAGAAAATAGACAGGCTCAATCCAAGTAAAAGTGGACCTTTGTCAGGGGAGATACCAGCCGAGGACCTGACGACCCTCCATAAACTGCTTTTAGTTAGAAAGTTTTCATTTCAGACCATCCCGTGGGGCTCCTTCAGGCCTCTGAGTTTGCAAGGCCGCCCGCAGGCCTCCCCTGAGCCCGTCGGGTTAGCGTGGGGCCCCTTTGGGTCCACACGTCCATGCCTTCCCCTGACCCCAGGTGGCCCTTAAACCCAGTAAGAGCAGATCCAATTCTGGGGGGCCCTGGCCATCCCACCACCCCAGCTTCCTCTGCCTCCTCTAGAGTCTTTGTCTCAGGACCATGGTGACTGTCACCATTCAGTCCCCCGCCCACCCACAGCCCAGTGGTCCCCAGACCCCGAGGTGGGCCCAGGCAGCCCAGGGCAGCTGTGAGTGTAAACAGGAAAACGAAGAGAGTCTCGCCCTGGGAGGATTTCCCTTCTCCTCCAGGCTGGCCCCACCCAGGACCACACAGGCGTCCCCCCAGATCACGGGGCAACGGGCAGGGGGCCAAGGCAGCCAAGGGCTGGGGCCGGGGGGCCGAGGGACGAGGAGGTGGAGCCTGGGGGCCGGAAAATATT